>NC_092823.1:54913592-55240259 GCF_023375885.2 Dermacentor andersoni
CGTAGAACCAGCCAGAGTGCTAATAACCTCATGGTTTCATGTAAAAGACCAACAGCAATTCTGTTAAATAAGCACTGCTACAAAGGGGTTGACATTGTTTTAAAGAATAGTATGTTCCCTAAACATCGCAAACAATGGGTGCGTCATTTTAGACTCCACGGTTGGGTGCCCCATCGTACCCACAATAAAGATTGTAAGGGTGTTTGGCCTAGATCCGGCCTCAGTAATTTCATACATGCGTGTACATCGTACACGCCTAAATACATCCTACCTGTTTGCATGGGTCCACAAAAATGTCTTCAATAGCATAAAAAGAATAGTCCTGTAACATAATCTTTTGCATTCATGTATATATAAGGTTGCGAGAGGTAAGAAATCGCTATACATGAATGCACGCGTGATCACATGACAGTTTACTGCAGGTGTACTGTGTACATGCAGCCTGCACTCTCGATGCTTTTTCTCGAGGAACTGGAGCTGGGTTGGGGACTGCTGTGTTGCAGACGAAAAGAGTGATTAGGAGAATACGGACGATGCCCACTGGAAGCGGGGCAAGTAGCGGCAGTTCACGGAGATAACAGCAATGCATGGTGGACATTGCCACTCGTTCAAAGGTAAACTGAAGTAGAATGATATCAAAAGATTATGCAACAATTTGGTGAAGGGGCTTCGAAGAAGTGGCATTGAGCGGCTTCGTTGACACACACCATCTAAACAAACGCCGTAAGCAGTTGCAATAAAGCGGAAAGTTGGGCTAGTTGGTAAACATTCATAATTGTAACGGCGCGAACAAAACGACGGAGTGAAAGGATACCAGCCGAGCGCCCGTCCTGTATCTTTCACTCCGTCGTCGTTTTTTTCGCGCTGTTACCGTTACAGTTGTAATAGCTATACACTTGAGACGGGGGTAAATGAACGATTGTCATAAAGTACATAGGCACCACAGCAGCCTTCAAAATACAAGCAAGGCAACAAAAAGTTATTTCATTTTGCCGCACTGACGCACGGATATAAAAAAATTGAAACAGAAGCAAATACAGCCAGTTTTACGAACAGCTTTGAACACGAATTATCTACTGGTCGACGTGATTCACACCTGCTTGCGCGGCCTCTCGACAAAACACCATGAGAAAGAGATAACATGTTCGCCGTTCTTTCACTACGGCCGACGTGCAAATCATTTTAAGTGAAACTACCTTGCGGGATATTGCCAGCTGTACGATTGCCTCTCAGCGTGTTCACAAGATAGCTAGGCAGACTCGCCAAAACTGCCATCAAAAAGCGCCGCGTGTGGCGGCGACATCCAAGCAGTCACTCGTGTTCTGGTCTTTGCTCCTCGGCTGGCACCGGAACGCAGTGGCAAAGTCGGGGTCGTGGACGACGGGCCCCATCACCGAACCCAGGGGGTTGTCTGGGCTGCACCGAAAGTAGGCATAACGGGCGTAGAAGAACTGCGCTTCAGACATGCGGGACAGGCTCCAGGCGCTCTTCAACCGGAACCACTGGGTCCTCGCGATGTCCCCGGCGGTAGAACTTGCGGTCGCGGCCAGCGCGGCTATGCGCATGCCCATTGTCAGCGCCAACAGGTCGTGGTTGCCGTACTTGAGCAGATCCTCTACCCTCACAGCACATTCCCTACGTCGGAAGTTGACGCCAGAGTTTACTTCAGAAACAATATCCCTTGCAAATAGATGCCAACAATTAGTTTAATAGAAACCGATACCAACTTCGACATTTTATGATTTAAAGGTCACCAACGCTATATAACTTGGTAATTCAGCCATGCGAATGCTTTTGGTAATCTTGTTGAGGAAGTAATCTGCAGGACGTCAGCGGCTTTAGTCATATCACTACCTAAACGATTTAAACCGCGAATACTGCGCCTAGACGAGGAAGGGCTTGGCGCAATAGATGCAAACTAGGAGCATAGTAGCTACGGGACTGGTTAGAGCGAGCGCAGGTGAGCGCTCACGTCACTCTCCGGGCTACTCTGGTTGAGTAGCCGAGGCGCACCTGCGCAGAGGAAGTAGCGCACCTTTGTGCCATTGATATATGAGATGGCTTGGGCGATGACGTCACCGGTGATCAGGCGAGTGCTAGTGCGAGGGGACTGCCGTGGATGCGGTCAGCAAGCGCGTTCGATAACGACACCTGCGCCCTCTCGGAGGGAACGGGCGCACGGTTGCACTAAACCGGGTGGTGCTGAATCCACATTTGGGACTAGTGTGTGACGGTAGTTACGCTCCTCGCGTTTAAAAGCGGTAAACGAGTGAAACGTCGACGCAATGACAACGCTACAGATTATGAAGCTCCTCCTTGAAAATGAAGACCTGGCGAAATGCATTCATTCAACTTGACCTATCTCACTCACATGTAACGGGAACATGATCAGCCTCCCCACTCCCTTGCCAGCGAATATGTAGCATCGAAGATAGCAACATTTATACAGGCACTATATACACATGGATACTTTACTGAGGCACTAGAGTACACCTATTTCAGGGGAACCATATGCCACCTGTAGAAAACATAGTGTCGAACGAAATGTTACACATGCTGTGACCTTACACCGGCATGATACCGTAAGCCAGTGGTGCGAGTATTTGACGGTGCCACTGGTGAAGACTCAACGGGACTTCAACACAGGCTAATTGGGGCATTTCAGCGGGGTTTGAAGAATCTCACAAGCTCAACTTGAAAAACAGGCACACAAAGGGCGCATGACATCTAAAATTCGCTACTGGCAACTTATATTGGGCCATCGTGTAATTTAAAAATCTTAATGCGAAAGGCCTCTAAGAAGGCGATTGTGTTTATAAGGTGCTCGCTCATACCTTGATTTTTTTAGATAAGTACTTTGTTCTGTTTTATACCCTGCAATCACATATCTGCATGATCATTCTAAGGGGGTTATAAGTGCCCACCAGTTGTTTTGAAGTGATCATGAAGTGAACGTCAGTTGCTCGAGAGGCTTTTGTTTCTCCTTGCTACCTTTGCCAGACTAGCTTCTTGAATATAATCTGCGCAGCGCTACAAGTCACTGAAGTCCGTTTGGCGCAAGCCACTGTTGTATGCTGAAGAAAGAATGGCTACACATGGCTTTCATGCAGGTACAAGAACAAGGAGGTCCCTGTAACCCCCTCCTCCGCCGTCACCACGTATGTAACGAAGTACCTTTCAGGCTCTGATGGTGACCCGGAGGATTGGAGATAATTTTGCAAATTTATTCAGTTTCCGATTTTCTGGTGTTTCGAGCGGATCAGAGAAGCCATCGTAGCCGTGTGGGCCTGTCAGAGCTGATAAAATGGCGAAATGCGACAGTTTGCAGGCTAACACCCTGATTATGCAATTGCACACGTGAGTACATATTGAGCATTTTGCTGAGTGCCGCGATTTCGGACTTTTTGAGCCAGTCGGAGAAAGCACTGCGGCCATGTGAGCCAATCAGAGCAGGCAAGACGTCGAATTCCACAAACTGGTGGAATTAGCGTCTGCTATAGCTTCCCAGGCTTGACTCTAACTAACGAGCAGGATCTTACCGAAAAGAATGCAGCGCGTTCCGAGTACTTCCAGACCAGCCGTCCCATTTTTCAACCTTCCGCCACATCAAGGACGCCATGCGACTTGCGATCACCGGAGCATCAGCGAGCAGGGGATCCGTGGTACCCTCGCTCATCCAAGCGTAAGCGGACGCGGTCACGTACAGCGTCCTCTGGTCCACGAACAGCATACGGTTTATCGTCAATTCCCGCGAGCTGTCGAAGAAGACGGGCAGCCCTCGTCGCAGCTTTTCAGTTTTCGTGTCGTACTCGAAGCTCATAATGCGGAAGACGTTGCGCACGAAACCGCTCTTGTTCAACACGGGCATGCCCATCTGCGGCAGGACGAGGTCCCTCGGAAGCATGAGGGACATGTTGTGCACGAGGCTCTCAAAGTGCGCCGTGTCGTCGCCGGCCGCCACGAGCCGTCTGAGCGGCTCGTAGCCGGCGAGGCTCCGGCGCGTCGCCTCGAAGATGGCGCGCAGTTGGCGGTCCTTGTCGGCGCTCGTCAGGGCAGCAACGTACGTACCCTGCCACATCTCTAGGCTGCGGTGCAGGTGGTTTCGACAGACTTCCCTAATAGAAGCCGTCGGCGAGTTAATTGTTGCGTCACCCTGGACGAGTAGTTCGATGGTGTCCAGGACGAGGTAGACAAGCACGTAGCAAAGCGACAAAGGCTGATGGGCGACCTTCCACAGGCGTTTAATGTCGTCGAGCAGTTGCGCCTTGGAGTCCACGATTACGGATTCTACGGCATCCACGTCTATGCCGAACTCGAGAAATATGGCCTTGAACTCCCCATATTCGATGCCTCCAAATGCGGCGAAAAGCTCGTCCCAAGTTGTGAAGCGTGGTGCCGTGAAGCTGTTACTAAACAGCCGCTCCCACGCGGCAATCTGCTCGATCGTGCAGTTTGCGCCGATGTGCGCGTTTACTGCCGATAATGCGGGGGCGAAGCAAGACACATCGCAGAGCCTCTTGTACGTGGCGATCCGAAACAAGTTTCTTTGGATGTAAACATCGGTTCCGCCCAGGAAAATAGCGAAACAGAACTTGAGAGTGTACCGGCCCTGCACTTCCATGGCGAAGCGAAGTAGTTGGGCTTGGCTCATTCGCTTGGTGGTGTTGGCGATTTCTAAAACGGCCGCCACGGCGTCTTTCAGTCGCATATCTGGCTGCCATACCTCTTTGACGCACGATTCGTAGAAGGCTTGAAGCGCCGCAGCGGATTTCGAGCTGTAGTTCGAGGTTCCCGTCATGATGTGCGCATCGATGTCCCACTGCAAATTGAAGGACGTGCTTATTTATTAGCATTTAGAGGTTACTTAGAATAGATTGTAACAGATTTAGGCAGCAATAAGGATTGGCATATGCGATATTATGTTCGAGTAAAGAAATAGGTGAGACGTCAAGGATTTTGGCATGTCATGTAATATGGCTGAACACAACATCGCAGATGCCGTGAGATAGCGTGTGATAACTTCGAAAGCGGAGAATGGAGTGGGGTACTGATAGTAGAAGGTCTGCATGCTTAGGGTGCTTCAACTTCATGCAGCAGAGTTAATCGATCTCTTACAGGGAGCCTTTTAATTAGCCGAACACTTACTTAAACTGCTGTGAAAACTTCAGCGAGTCCCCAGTGGCTCATTCTGGTGTTCACAACAAAGGAAATAAGGTACAGTCTTAGATTTGAAGAGCGCTAGATTTACTCTAGTGACGATGATGAAATGGACATCATAAACAAAGGGCTATTTCTAGTTTCACTTACTGAGAACTTCGAATGCTAGATCAATATACACTCCCTATGGGCATTTCATCGGGGCCGTCTGCCTTTTCCGAGGAATTTGAATACCTAATGCCGACCTTGTTACAACAGTAAAAGTGTATACCTAATAGCGTCACTTCGATAATTCGTATGAGCTCACTTAAATAAGTGCCAATCGTTAATAAAATCGAATGACTAAATTTTCAAAATTGACGGGTAAGGGCTTACTAATTTAAATACCCTAAGCGATTATGTACAAAGCAGGGTTGCCACCCGTCAAACTTGCCATTGCCACAATCAATAGTTCCCTAACTGCGTAGTCTGCTGTTTCGACTCCCACACGATCATGCCGTTTACCTGTTGCCTAATTCTCCCTAAATCAGCCCGTACATGGCATGTGCTCTATCGCACGGTTATATAAGAGCTCAGTTATCCCAAACGGATTCCTTTCTTGTGCAAAGTCGTCGAACTGTTGTGTTATTTGAAGTTGAGAGAAGTTATCCGAAGTTGGGTGAATTCTTTCACATGTATTTTTCCTTATAACCTTTGTTTTTATGTGTCCATGTGCAAGTGCTGCTTATCTCCTACACATCTTCTATGCGGCCACTCACCAATGGTGTTTTCTACGTCAAGCGGAAATACTAGTTTGGGCCCCATGAAATTCGCGCTCATTGGCTGTTTTCTTGCCCTCACGCAATAGCGAGAAACGGAAATGACGCTCAATGGGCTATTGGCTTGAACAGCTGGTCTTTCTGAAACTGTTGTGTGCCACATTGTATAATGCCTTATAACAAATTCCAATCTTGCAAAGTTTGTATTCGAGGTACTGATATACAGTAGTTTGTTTTTATGTTCTTTGTATTTGTGCAAGCAGTACTTCATCTTCCCCCTCGTCCCCTTAGCTCCTTCACTGCTACCCTTCACCCGCCACTGTTCCGTCCCTCTCTCTCTCCAACACAAAGTTTTGCTACATGTCTACAGAAAAACGACCAAGCAGTACAATGGCAGTGTCTATAAAAAAGTGCCATGCGGTGAAGAAAGACCAAATACACTTGTGTTATGCGCATCAGAAACAGAAATATGTCTTAAGACGGACTCATGTCTCTAAACCAGCACTAAAAGCGCTGACGGAGGAAGTTACGATGACTAGACTGGGTAATTCATTCCGTTCTTTCTAACTAACATAAGATCCAACTAACTAACACAAGATCAAGCTACTCGACTTCCTATTTATCGCTGGAGTGCTGCCAGGCACATAGGTGTCGTGGTTACGTCACCCTAGAGAAAGCGAGCAGGCATGATAGATACCATTCCTTACAGCAAAAAAAAAAAAAAAAAAAAACACGCCTGCAGATAGATAAAACCTAAACATTTCGTTAGTGCTTGAAAGGCGCTCATTTTCTGTGCAATTATGTTTTAACACTTTATAGCTGCACCACGCACGTTGTGGCAAACTAAACTGCGATGCAGAAAAGTATAGCCTGATCACAGGTCTTCTGAACGGACGTATAGCACCAATAGCTGCTAAGACAATTTCTCAGAATTATATGAAACCTCAAATAAACACATCAAGAAACACGAATGAAAGTAATAATTTACTCTTCTTATCATAAGTGTACCAAGAATAACAAATCAGAAAAATACAAAATGTGCACCTGGTTCCTTGTACCCAACTTTCGTAGATCAGATGATGCATAAAAAAATTATGACAATTCTTGGCGTCAATACCAGTATTCGGGCGAGCAGTAGCTTCGCAAATGCGAAAACACGCAAGTTGCACCAGGCACCTCGATTTTTTTTAATTGCACTCTTTAGGCTCGCGAAGCAATGGCTGTAAAATCGGAGAGCACGCAGAAGCCTCGTCATACTTGATTATTTCGTCCGATCAGATTTCCTGGGTAAGCAAGATGGTCTAGTTTGCGCCCAACTGACGCTAGTGCCTCCAAATGCTTTGTTTATGTTTTGGACAATGCTGTACAGTAATGTGGGGTGTTGCGTAATATGTTGCAGTGCTGAGTACGGGCACCTAGACATGCGGTGTTCAGTACGTGCGATATTAGACTTATAGTCAAGCTTCGATCGAATGTCGGCCTGAAGTCCACTGCCGGCTCTTGTGCGAGCGAAAAACCCACACGGCGGAAAGGGCTGCTGGTAATAATTTTTACAAACGCTGCCGAAGCGGTTAGGGATGAAATAAACCCTCGCTGGGAATAATAATGCTGCACTTGATATTGGTCGAATACGATTATCCATACAATTCTTACTGACGGGCGTCTAGCATTGTGTGCGACATCGTTAAGGAAAGCCTATATTTCGGATCGGAAAACATAAAGCACGGCAAAAGCTTCTGTGTCCTCACTGCTGCTGTCAATTAAACAAAAAAACTTTTTCGAGTAGACCAAAGCTGCTGTCTTCATTCCTATTATTGAATAAGGGCAAGGAGTATACCGGAGGCTAGTTTCAACGTTACCTCCAGTCGAAGGTTTATGTTTCCAGTCTTCCCAATCTGCCAACAGCGGGTCCAGCACCGTTCAACAAAAAACTCTGGACTGGCAGGAGTTCATTTCAGGAAGTGTCAGATGTTCAATGGCAGAATGGTTGAGTTTCGGGTGGTTCGGCATTTGGATGACAACGGAATGGCGGCCCACATTACATGCAACCGATTCAATGAGAACTGCTTTTTTTTTACTCTTAAGTAATATTATTTTCAATGAAAACTTAGGCTGACGCAAAGTTGGCATTCGTCGGCTGTTCCCGCCGCTCAACCTCCGTAAGGCCAACTTGGCATCGTTAGATTTAGCGCTTCATCGTCTTACGTTACGCAGTGCATTCTAAACTAAGTGGGCACAGTTGATATCTAGTTAATAAACTGAAAAATGACAACTGAGGCCAGTGGAAACCATGAAAATATTATGGTGCTGTTTCTACAGAATGCCTTAATCTCCACAGCTATTATCGATACCACGTTTAGCGGTTCTGCGCTCTCTCCTTTTTTTAAAATAAAGATAAAGCTGGTAAATGTCGCACTCGGGATTGAAGCAAACGGAGTGACATCACGCTCTCCTTGCGTTTCTGGCATCGCTAATAACATAGTGACCGGTATTCACCACCACTTGTATCGTAAGTTTCGTTGTCAATGGGTCTGGTCACTAGCACCAGCCCGCGCTCAATATCGTATGACATTTCGGTCAAGTCTGCCTGCGCAGTGTACCGCGCGTTTTCTCCCTTCTCTCTGCTGGCTGCATAAAGCTCACTCGTTGCTTGGTCCCCGAGCAGGGAAGTCGTTGTTCTTCTCTGAGGCCCTCCGCGCCCCGGCTGTTAGGCCTCGTTCTGTGGGCTACTCGTCCGACCGGCTCGTGGACGCTACTACACATTTTATGGATGGAAAACATACTGCTACGCGATGTGCGTTCCACCTGACGTCTGGATTTCCGGGCCTTCATTCACACAACGCTGTGCCATTCGAAGGCCACTTACCAGTATGTCGTGGGCGGCGTGCTTCTGTGCGAAGCCTTGCTCGACGGCGTTCCTGCAGACGTACGCGTAGAAGTCCTCGCAGGGATCCGCCTGGTTGTCGATGACGGCGAACAGTGCGGCCGCCTGCTTGGGACAGCAGAACGGCGTCTCCCGGAGGACGGTGTCATTGCGCCGCATGGCGGCCAGCCGTACCGAGAGCAAGACCAGGGCACAGGCGGCCGCAAAAATCAGAAGGGAGCAGGAGAGGCCGACGACGGCGCCACTTGCTTTAATGCGGTTTCTTCGAGGTGGGGGCGTCGGAGGCACTGTACGAGGACTGGCCGGTGGGGACTGTGCTCCTTGGGGTCGTTCGCTCTGGGCCATAGATTCTTCTTCTTCTTCTTCTTGTTCTTCTGTCATAGATGCTTCTGTACTATCATGACTTATGTTTTTTGTTACCTTTGTTGATGGCTCACACCCACTATGGAGAATGGTGCACATGTGGATGGAACTCGAAGAAGGTGTTTAGTGCTGCCTAGAAAACAACTAAATTATGTAAGAGGAATCTAGCTAATCATGAGTAATAAAGAAGTGCTAGAAACGTAACTAGTAAACTGCTCTGGAACAATCGAAATTCGTCGTTGGCTTAACGAGCATCCTTGTGACAAGTTCAAAGCGAGAAGGCTGCCACATAAATAGGTTTAAGGAACTTAAAAATCTATCGAATTTGTACAAACTTTGCTTCTCTCATTTTTTTCCATGTGGTGCGAACAGGCGACAGAAAAGGGAAAAAATGCATAACTGCCTCAACTTAGAACGACAGAAAGCTGAGCTAGTTGGTAAGGATTCATTATGCAAAAAAGGTGAGGCGTGCAGACAGGACACAAGAGTTGAGAAGTGGACAAAACGAACGCGGACTATCAACTGAAGGGAGCACTGAGGCGAAAAAAGAAAGGAGACACAAAACTGATCTGCGCAAGCTAAGGAATGGTATGACCACGTGTCAGTCGGGTACATGTGCCGGTCTACGAGAAACATAACTGTTAAGGCACTTAATCTCTTCTTTATTTAAAGTAATCGAAGGCTGACTCACGCACTTCCACCATTATAGATATGCCATGCCTCTACCATACGACGCGTATCTTCATTCTTATGCCTGTGCAATATCGCGCATTCAGCTAACTCTGGCGTGCAGTTACAATCTTGGCAATGTAGGCAAAGATTAGAAGGCGATCCACCGGTTAATGACCTTTTATGCTCCATTAGCCTCTGATTGATACACCATCCCGTTTGCCCTACGTAGAATTGACCACAGCTAAGGGGAATTTTATAAACTACACCAACACGACAGTCAGTAAAACTGCTCTTATTGTGCTTCACAGGACAAATATCTGTTCTTTTTTTGCCTTTTACCACCGCCTTTTTCCTCTGTACGGCAGCGCAAATCTTACCTAGTTTATTGGGAGCAGTGAAAGCAACATTAACATCATATCTACGTGCAACTTTTTTAGGCCTGTGCGACACTGAATGAATGTACGGAATAGCCACTACTCTTGTTTTGCTATTACTGCTTTCTGTTATCACGTCCGTCCCCCTCGAAACCAACTTCTTTAGGCGGTCAGCCACAGTGGCCACTGCTACACTAGGATACTCTAATAAGCGCCGGACCTGCGCAGTAAAACTGGCGCTCATTTGGTGCATGCAGGATCTGGTGAGAGAAGACTTAAGGCACGACATGGCAATTCCGTTTTTTTACTACTTTGGAATGCTTGCATTGAAAGTTTAGTACCGGCTTCGAAGATCTTGGGGAGTACTGCCAACAAACGTGATTTTGTTCGAAGACCAAGGAAATGTCAAGAAACTGAATTACGCGTCGCTGCGGAAATTCCTTGGTAAACTTTAATCCTGCTCCATAAAATTTAAATTGCTCACTTACTGAGGTAGCAGCGGAATCGAATTCTTCCCTATTGCAGAAAATCAGGTAATCATCAACGTAACGAAATATCTTCATAACGCTATCACCTAAGGCTTTCTCTAAGCAGCTGTCAACCTTACTCAGGTAAATAATGCTAAAAATAGGGGCAACCTTTGAGCCAACACAAATGCCTGATTTCTGCAGAAAAACACCATCTCTCCACCCAATCAGCGTCGACTTCAAGTACATTGAAAGAATTTGTAGAAAACCTCCCGTGGAAACACCGCCTCTGTCAATAAAAGCCGACTCTTGCACTTGCTCTTTAATGCATTCATTTACGGAATTTAGCAACCCGTCATGCGGCAAGGAATAATACAGGTCTTCGATATCCATACTAAAAGCTGTACAATCACCAGGATTTTCCTCTCTCAAATACTGAACTAGTGCCTGAGAATTACGCAAGCAAAAGGGGTCTGAAAAAACTAGTGAAGCTAAACAGTTCTGTAAGTAACTAGCGACACAGACCTGCCACGTCCCTTTCTCTGGCACTATAGCACGAAAAGGAATTTCTTGCTTATGGGTCTTCGCCGAGAAAAAAGTTCTAAGGTGAGGGATTTTGCTTTCTTCACATTAAAGACAACCCTATCAAGATTATGTCTTGACAGGAGGTCAACCGCACGTCGCTTAACTGCCGAAGGCTTGAGTTTCACTGCCTGTAAATTCTTTTCCATGGCTGAAATCGCTTTTTCTGAAAACATGTCATCTGGAGTAATTACGAAATAACTTTCCTTGTCAGATATTACTTGTCTATGTTTATGCTCCACAATGTAAATAACTAAAGTCGGACAGGGTCAGACGTCTTAAAATGAGAAAATAATTGCTTAATGCTAGCAACGAATCTGAAATACAGCGCGAGCGTTCTTCTTCCGAGGACAAACCTGGTTATTCAGCGCGGCATGCTCAAAAAGCCAACGAATTTTAGGTTAGGCTTAAAAAAGTGCTTAGGACCTAAAGCAAGGGTTTTAAAACCCTTGGTTTACGATTTAAGTGCTCTGAAAGTATTTTATGTCTAAATAAACTGTCTTTGTACAGCCTTGAGCATAATCATCCTAATACCTGTGATGCACTCTTGTAGTACAGAGCAAGCAGTTTGTTTCGGTAAGCATGAATATTATATGGTGAAGAATTCGTTTCAAATGTCTTGTGTACGTATATGATTCATGCACTAGCCAAACATTGCCTTACATTAAGCTCACACGTGATGTTACTGCAACTGGCAATGCAGTTAAGAAGCTGTACACTGCGTGTCTCAGCCCATGTGCAGCTTCCGGATGTTAAGCACCACATACCGTGCCGTACATGACAGTATGTGCAAACGTTCATAGAAGCAGCAGATGTCAAAGCCGTAGCATCCTTGATTAGCAAATGCCACGAACAGTGTGCTACAAACATTATTTTTGCACCATTGTACATTCAAAAATCGAGTTTTCTGTGACAAGACATTTGCAAAGTTCTTGTGCCCAAGATAGGTGCTTGGTTGAGCAGCTTTGGACACTAGGATTGTATGACTAAAGATTTAATTCATCAGACAGCGTAACAATAGTAATTTATGCGGAGTACCATTATTAGCAGTCCACGAGATAATGTTGCTGCTTCAACTTTTCACTGTTATTCGCGTGTTGTGACAAGACATCTTTGAGACACAGACTACTAGACGGACTTCGTGTTTATTTTTCCATTCAAGCAATATGCGGTGTTGGGCTCGAGTGAAGAGGCTCAAGACCCAGTGGCTTTATTGTGACAAAATAACATTCATTAGACTAGGACAACATGCACCTTTGAACAGATGTACAAACATGCACAGTAGACAGTAAAACATTTACATATCTCTCCCTTTGTCAGCTGTTAACTTGATCATTCATCGTTGGAGTTCATTGAGAGTGTTCACGATGAGATACAGAACATGCCTGAGACCTACGGTTGAGCAGCGCCTAAGGGGCAGACTGCGAGGAGCCGATTCTGGGTGCACTGATACATACAAAATGCAAGTTCATGTCAAGAGAGCACATGAAGTTTGAACACTTCTTGCCTTGCCATGAAGGGCGAAATGCTGACTGAATGTTATCGACTTACTGGCCACTGTCAATGTCAGCTGTTCAGAGAGGATGAAACACAAGCGTAAAAAAATGTCATTTCTCATTATATTTTAGTCCTCTGTAATCGAGAGGGAACAAATTACAGACTGCTCCCATGACGACTGCTCTGATATTTACTCTGCGCTCGAGCCGAGAAAATACGTTTCTTCATGTTGACCCACTTCTACCAATTGACAACATTGACTAAAATACTGACTTCAGTATTTCACACACTGACAGAAGATCCACGCCGCAAAAGCACTCTTTCGAGCGGTCCTGCTGAATTATAAAATAATTATTACCACCAATTATGATCGTACAATCAGGATACAACGGTAACCATAAGTAATAATGTAAGAGTAACTTTTGAAAAAGAATTAGGCAACCTTATAGCGAGACATCTTCTAGAGAAACTGGCCACCCTGTATACGCAATGCCTCATGACTTCGAGCGTACCGGAATCTTGGAAAAACGCTAACATAATCCTAATCCATAAGAAATGGGACGCCAAAGACTTGAAAAATTATAGACCAATCAGCTTACTGTCCGTTGCCTACAAAGTATTTACTAAGGTAATTTCAAATAGAATCAGGAACGCCTTAGACTTCCGTCAACCAAAGGACCAGGCAGGATTCCGTAAAGGCTACTCAACAATAGACCATATTCACACTATCAATCAGGGGATAGAAAAATGTGCGGAATATAACCAACCTTTGTTTATAGCTTTCATTGATTACGAGAAAGCGTTTGATTCAGTCGAAACCTCTGCAGTCATGGAGGCATTGCGGAATCGGGTGTAGACGAGCCGTATGTAAAAATACTGAAAGATATCTATAGCGGCTCCACAGCCACCGTAGTCCTCCATAAAGAAAACAACGAAATCCCAATAAAGAAAAGCTTCAGGCAGGGAGATACGGTCTCTCCAATGCTATTCACAGCGTGTTTACAGGAGGTATTCAGAGACCTGGATTGGGAAGAAATGGGGATAAGAGTTAATGGAGAATACCTTAGTAACTTGCGATTCGCTGATGATATTGCCTTGCTTAGTAACTCAGTAACTGCAATGCATGCTCACTGACCTAGAGAAGCAAAGCCGAAGGGTGGGTCTAAAAATTAATCTGCAGAAAACTAAAGTAATGTTTAACAGTCTCGGAAGAGAACAGCAGTTTGCGATAGGTAGTGAGGCACTGGCAGTGGTAAGGGAATACATCTACTTAGGACAGGTAGTGACTGCGGATCCGGATCATGAGACTGAAATAATCAGAAGAATAAGAATGGGCTGCGGTGCGTTTGGCAGGCATTTTCAGATCATGAACAGCACGTTGCCATTATCCCTCAAGAGAAAAGTTTATAACAGCTGTGTCTTACCAGCACTCGCGTACGCGGCAGAAACCTGGAGACTTACGAAAAGGGTTATACTTAAATTGAGGACGACGCAACGAGCTATGGAAAGAAGAATGATAGGTGTAACGTTAAGGGATAAGAAAAGAGCAGATTGGGTGAGGGAACAAACGCGAGTTAATGATATCTTAGTTGAAATCAAGAAAAAGAAATGACACGTAATGAGGAGGGAAGATAACCGATGGTCATTAAGAGTTACGGAATGGATCCCAACGGGAGGAAAGCGTAGCACAGGGCGGCAGAAAGTTAGGTGGGCGGATGAAATTAAGAAGTTTGCAGGAACAACATGGCCGCAATTAGTACTTGACCGGGGTAGTTGGAGAAGTATGGGAGAGGCCTTTGCCCTGCAGTGGGCGTAACCAGGATGATGCTGATGCTGCTGCTTATGATGATAGCGAGACAAAACATCCCGAGCAGTGCATGTCACACACTGGCAAAGCCAATATTCATGATGTGCGACTGAAAAGAAATAGGGGCCCCTTAGGACTTCCGTATCTGGACAAACAACTGACCCATTTGGCGCCCTCAGGGACTCTGTGACTAGGCCTCCCTGTAAGCAACAGTTGCCACATGTCCAGGACAACTATTGAGACCGTGTAGTTAGCTACTGAAAATTGTACCCACAGGAAACTGTTCACAAGCAGCTGCGTGAGAATAGAAGCTACTGCAGGAAGCCTGCATAAGCATTGCCTGTTAGGCACGGATCAAAATGTTCATTTACGTGTATTATTGAAAAAAGCTCATACATAATACATCTCGTAAGACGCTTGAAACTCATTTGGAATGTCTTGTTTTCCAAAATACTGGACTTAACGATAGTCCTGAATAAGTATGTACATGAAATAAGCACTATGTATTTTACAAACAGCACTCATTTGGCGGAAGCCTTGGTTGTGGTTTATGAAACGTTTGAAAACAGTACATCTTCGCAAAGGGAAAAATCACTACAAAAGTGAGTGACAAATTCTTCACACCTGACCATTCAATTTTCCACAACGGAACCACCTGATGAGTATATTATGGCACAAGAATGCCTTTGGCACAAGAGCCCCATTCCACACATTAGGTTTATTTACACAAGGAGAGGTTAAAGACCCATTTTCCAAGCATTTAACCCTATAGAAGCCGACCACCAAGCCAGGGGAAAGCTTGTACCCACTGCATCACCGATGAGTACCCGGTGGCACTGAGGTTGGAACCCCACACCTCCCGCATGCGACGCGGATGCTCTAACTACTAGGCCAGAGCTATGGTAACCGAAGAACCCTTTGAACACATTGTAATGATCTGAGTGAAAACATGTTTTGGAAAATTCAGGGACAAGTACGACTAATGTACTGTTCCGAATACCTTTATGGGAAGGGACCTGGATCGATCAAAATTTACATGCATTAGTGAAAAAATCCAATAGACAATACATCTCGTATGACACTTCCCATTCATTTGGAATACCTTCTTACAAGATACAGTACTTAAGAATAGCCTTCAGCTACTGTATACCTGGAACAAAGCACTTCACATGCGACAAACACTCATGTCAGATCTCCCCACTGATTGGCTCACAACAGAAACTGCTGAGCATTTTGTAGTCTGTCGAGTGAAAACGTGTTCTGGACATTTCAGTGGAAAATACCTGGAGTACGAGAGATGTACCCGTTCGCGTACCTTTACACTATACACTACAAATTCTCGAAAAATAAACATTCTTGGCCCATCTTGATGTTAGACCGTGCACTTCATAAAAAAAGATAATTCGTTACAATTACATCCTATAGCACTTTTATAGTTCAAGAAGACACATTCATAATGTTCTTTTGAAGAACAAGAAAAATCTGTTTTTGTCGTAGTCCTTGAACCAGTTTTCCAGGCAGTAGTTCCATCTGGTTCCACCTGGTTCCAACTTAATCCGCCTTCTGTATATGACTGACATTGAGTTGACATCCTCAACAAGTGACGCCCTCAGCAAGAACACTATGAGGGCCTTGGTGAGGAGCTCTCTGGTTCCATAGACGATCGCAGAAGCATCGTCTCACTAAGACAGAACGTTGCACATCACTAAAAGAGGCACACTGTGCCCTCCGACAGTTGCATCACTTAGTTGCCGAAGGGATGCCACTGACGGCACAATGTGCATTTAAAAGACAAATTTGAGCGACACTTTTTGTATTCTAATGAATATAAAACTTCTCTAAAAGAAGATGTCACATTGAGGCAGATAGAACTTTTTGTTAAACCACGGGTCTAAACTTATTATGGTAAAAAAGATGGGCAACTACAATGTGCCAGCTGTATTTAATGAAATGCCTGGTAATATATGTCTTGCAAGTAACATGAGAAAGATGATGAGTTACTTTATAGATTGGCACGTAAGGTCTTGTGTTTAACTTTACTTGTTTTGTATGTGTTATTTTGTGATGTGCTATTTGTCGACAATGTCCTATATAGTTAGACAAGAAATACATGTATATCGATTTATTTCTATGAAACGATTCTACACCTGTGGCCTGACCAGCCAACACGCACAATATGCATAGGCAGGTGTAGGTATCTGTTGTACTCACTATCAAATGTAAGCTTGAAGCAAGTGTCACTATACTACGGAAAGTAGAACCAAAAGCACCCACGGGTAGCAGGGACATTCATCCAAAGCAAATAATGGGCAGTGTTATCGCGCATACATGTTTCCAACATCCATATTCCCTACGAGCCTTACATTGGAAATCAGAACACGAAGGCCACGCACGTGTGTATGCACTTCAATTTTAGTGAACGTTTTGGTTTTTCTTGTTATCCCCCCCCTCCTCCCCCCCCCCCCCCCCTGTACAGCGCTTCCTACAGTTTATAAGCCACCCTACGGGAAATAAACATTACAGTAGGTAGTGTGCACACTGTCTTGTGTCTTCTTGTTTACTCTCACTGTTAGCGCTGTTTTCCGAACCTATAAACATTTTGCAGCTCCATACCCACAGGCGCCGCCGTATTTAGTCACGTGGCAGTGCCAACTGTTGAGTGCCTCCTGATCGGTGTTTTCTAGCTTGTTTACAATTTTCACAGCTGCCGGAGGCACGGCTCAGAGAGCGGCTGTTTCGACCACCACGGCTGAGCAGTGAGTGGGTAAATCACAGTAAACTTTGGCCTCACGTGCAGAGGCAGTGAAAGTAAATCTTTCAATTATACGTTCTATCTGCAATGCAATCTTATATGTGCAATTTAACAGGCGGAAGGCGAGGATGTAGCAGCATGAAGTTTGATATTATGTTTTATATTGTATTTTTTAAAACGGTACACTTATACGTCTGTAATGGCTGTGCGCCTGTTGTCGTTGTGAACTGCGTGTGCAAGAACTTTCCGGAATAGGCCTGTGTGCGCCAGCAGAAAATGCCTGTTCATGATCTGCTCCGACCAGAGTGGCTTATTCCGAGTGCGCAATTCTTGTTGCAAACGCTGATCAGATAACCTGAAAGTTGACTGTCGATAACATACAGCCCAGATAAAAATGTATTCGCGTGCGTGTCGACTAAAACCTTGCAGGTAGACGAGAGGTCGCTTGCGCGTCTTGGGATTCCCGTCGCAGAAAGAAAACTCTCGGTGCGCACCCGTCATCCCACCTTTGACTTCGCTGCAGAAAGCGGAAACTGTTCACGTATGTCAGTCGCGCTTTGGGGTGCAGGACGTAACGCTCACTTTGAATCGAAATTCACAATTTCTTGTTATTTTGCGCTATATATAGCAGTGGTGGGGCGAAAAAGAGAAAGATAGAACTCCTTAGTGGTAATAGCGCATTCAGCAGGCAGATAAGTAGGAGGAGATCGGAGACATATGGACCCCAGGAGGAAGAGGGCGGCAAAGAAACAAAGATCGAGAAAAAAATGCGATTATGCTATTTGATTATGCACACATATCTCAATACTAAATGTTTAAATACAAATTTAAAAAATTTACTTCCCATCCCAGCCCTGCGAAAGCGGATGTCCAGCGAAACTACCAATACAATTGCTGATAGCGTGCCTCAGTGGTCTAATTATTTCGATCCTTCCTTTATCACCTTTCATAACTGCTGCTAGGTTAAAGAGACGTGCAGTCATGCAAGACTCTTTGAACCTATCATTAACAAATTTAACTGATTACCGACACTTCCTATTTAGCAGAAACTTCTGCCATAACACAAAAACTGAAGTCCTCCTTACAAAGTTTAGATGTCCAATAACAACATTAAACTATTATCAGCATTGATCTGGTCTGATTCCCTCCTCTTCGTGCTCTTAGTGGGATGAGCAAAAGGCAATGCAATACTTCTTCCTGTCATGCCGCCGTTTTTCATCATTAACAAAACATAATTTAGAAAGGCGATTTCATGATACTGGATTGAATATAACGATTATTGATATATCTGTCAGAGCTTCTTCTCAAGGACACTATCATAGGACTGTTGTTTCAGCTGTTGTGAACTATATAATTTAATCAGGACGATTCCCTCGTTAAATTCTTCAATTTTATCTGACTTCATTCTTTCAGCTATTCGAAATTTTGAATAGTGCTTCTTTTTAGATTCGTTTAATCTTTCTTAATAAGTCACCCCATTCCTCGTCAATCCGCTATTATGGGTATGAGCTCCTCGTAGATGCAAAGAAACAAATTAACAATTACTGAGGATGAAGTGGGCATGAAATGCTTTATTGCTTTAGACTAACGGTACTAATGGTAGTTTAGAATAATGGTAGTAATGAGAGAAGTGGCAATTTTGACAGCGCGCCACCACTGGTCATATTGCCTTGTGTTTGCCTTTAACTCTCCTGGTAGTCACGTTGCTCCTCAGGAGTCCAAACTGTACGTTGCCTACCTGTAGCGGTGCTGCAACAGCAATAAAATTAGTTGCTAGGCTGGTTCTTCTATATACGAAGGGCCAATAACATCGCTCCCCACATCGCGTGCTGCCGCTTCTCGATATCATCAATTCTGTCGTTCAGGTGCTTGTTTTGTGTTTGTTCTTTATTGAAACAAATGCTGATTTGCACGTTGTATGCGTTATTGAAATGAATGCACACTTTTCGCTTTAATTGGCTGAGTGCGCGGTCTTCTTCACCTCTGCCGCGTCCTCCCAAAAAAGCATAATGCGTCTCCTGCTATTTATACATCTGCGGTTCGACAAATACTTCATCGTATATCGCGGCCTCCATTTACTAGATTTGTCTGGGACCCATTCAGTGAGTATGAAGCACTTTGGAGTATTTGCGGCATCTGTGCCTTGCGTACGCTTCCTTGTTGTTTCTCGAGTAGATGCCTCAAAGTTGTCTAAGTGTTTCTTCGGTGCTCGAATAGCTGTAAACGCAAGAACTAACATGGATCCTAGTAAAACGAAATTTACTAACGCCGCCCTTACCACAAAAACAAAAGTACATTGCTCGAGTGCGGGGGTTATATGGGCGGCGTAGTGGCGCTCTTGATTGGATTTCTGGTTTCCATTCGTCCTGCAGGTTATATCGTGTGTTTTCTTGGCGTGTCCTTGTGCGATGTCAATTATACGGACACTTGAAGTGCTTTCACGTCGTCGAACTGGGATACCCGTATTGAGAGTGCATGCACGGCCATCGTGCCAATTTCTGGAGGTCACGTGACTTGTGGCGAGTGCGAGGATTAAAGCGAGGTCTCTCGACGCCAGGTTGAGAAGTTCAGGTGAGAGCTTTGGTGCCTTGTTTGATGAGCGCGTTAAGTGTTCAGAGACGTGGCCTGTGCTCGCGTTCCATCAGTGAAAGACGCCTGCGATACCGCTGGTGGCGCTCCGCATCATTTCGGTGTTGTCCGCATCACGGCGCTGTTTATTACCTCGCTCGGTGTGAATTTCTCGCGTACTGTGCAGTGCAAACAGCACCTCTGGCGATTCAGTTTTGCAAGCCAGTGTTGTGACACAGCTGGCAGTTGCCAGGACGCTGTTTCTGTGGGACAGCAACATATGCGTCTGTGTTCAGTTTATTTCCTTAATTAGCCCAGTGTTAGAGGTGCTACATAAGGGGGGGGGGGGGGGCGTTACATGTTTCAGTTTTATCGAAGTGAAAGATCTATTAGCCTCTGCAAAAAAAAAATGTCTCAGGCCTGCGGGGCACACGCATCACAGTCACAACGTAAGCTGGTCGTATTCGGCACCACGCACTACAGGGTCTTCGCGGCGAAGTCTCTTAGCGTCGTTTTCGCCGGAACGATCTTAGCGGTCCGTCCAGTGTCGAAGGCGAGCAGAGGCTTGTGCGGCTCTGCAGACAGCGGTCTGCTTAGGCCGATATTGCCTGGTTGCGGCCGCGTGCGTAGCTCTACGATTCGCTTCTTCAGCAGAGGTTCGTACTTTGCGAGGAGGCGCTATAACGCGTAACAAAGGTGTCCAAACTACGTGGCGCACATAGCACGTCCCTCGACCCGCGGCACATTGCGGTGCTGTTGCTGATGATTAAGTTAATGATGGTTTATTCGAATCCCCTCCGACACTGGGGCGTCAAAAATAGTCGCCTGGCCTGTTTGATTTACCCAGGTCCAGTTACATGCAGCAGGCAACTGCTATATGCAAATGCTGCATCTCGGGACACCTGGTGGAATATAACGAAACTGCAATGCAAATGTTGTAGGCATCGATGCTACGTGGCACGCATGTCAAATCGCGTGTCAAATGACACGATACGACCCTAATGATGACGATGACGGTTCAAGGGCATTCCTTTCGAAACGGGATGGTGAGGAACAGTCGTCTAGTGCGCTTTAAATAATCAGGCATACCATACATGTTTTTCAATACATCAATACTTATTCAACTCCATAATCTCCTTTTTCTTCCTCACGACTTCTCAATCTACCTTATAACGCTACCTAAGTAACTGTTGCATGGCGCGCCGACTGGTGCAATAATATGCAACTGCAATTCAAAGGCCGCACTTACAGACGCTACAGGGCGCGCATCTCATGTAGCAAGGCAAGTGGCACGATACGATACTAATAAGATGATGATGATTTGATGGCATCCCCTTTGAAACGCGGCGGTGGCTTATACCCCTGACACACGGGCACTCTAAAGTCCTTTAGGTAAGGGGACATCTGCCGGAAAGGCGTTCAAGTGCAGTGACACACGACAAAGGAGTATCTCCTTTACGGCAAAGTTCCTCTTCGGGAAAGGAGATCGCGCAACTACTTTTCGAGCGGAAAAGGAGTTACTCTCGCACACAGCGTGCACAACTCGTCAATAGAAGGAAACCTGCCACACAACTACGGTGTCCATAAGCATTTTATTTACCTTGCGAAAATATTTTAATTGTTAGCAGTAATACAATTTGTCGAATAGTGAAGATTTCCTCTAGCTATACTCTCAAACGCTCGCATAACGTCGCTAGTGCCGCCATGTTGAATTCCGGCAGTGTCGTCGTCGTTTGCTGCGCTCATGTGGTGTGTTCACGTCGCGAGATGGAGACTGCACAATCAGCGCCCGCAGGAAAGACCCAGAAGAAACCACAGTTGTTGGAATAACATATTGAATAAAACGCGTTACGCCTACGCGCACAAAGGAAGGGACCACAAAGACGTGAAAAAGGACGACAGAAACGTGGGCATCACCAGAATAAACAGCACGCACAGCAAAACACCGGCTGTACTTAGTTGCTGGACCAAGTTAAATGACTGCTAACAACGCAAAAACGCGAATAAAATAAACGACTAAATTATTAGCCATCAACAATGAAAAAAAAAAAATACATTTTTAGGTTCTACAGTAGCTAAGTGTAATTAAATACGCAGCTTTTTAAGAATGTTTTCTCTCTTGTGGCTTTAACGGTCAGCGGTATTTTTCTTGCGGCGTTCATCTGAGGAACTACCTAAAGACGTTCAGTGCGGTGCCGTGTGTCATCGGCGCAACTCCTTTCTGCAAAGGGTCCTTCAGAGTAGCAAAAGGGGTTTACTGGAAAGGACTTTAGTTTTGCCCGTGTGTCAGGGGTATTAGTCCGTAGCAAGGTTGATTTGACAAGTGGCATGATACAGTGCTAGCGATGGTGATGATTATCATTTATTGGCATACCCCTATGAAACGTGGCGGTAACAGTCACCTAGCCAGCTTGATTTATTTAAGTACAATATCTATTTTTTCCAGCATTCTTGTATACATCTCCTTGAACTTCTTTTTCTTCCTCCAACCTCTTTTATCTGCCTTGTACCGTACCCTGTGAATAGGCTGCATGGCGTTCTACCTGATGTAATAAAATTCAACCGCAATGCAAAATGTGCATTTATCGACGCTAGGCAGCGTGCATTTCACATCGCGTGTCTCCTCACGAACCGGGACGCGTTTATAGCGCCTTATTTCATTGCATGCTAGCAAGAACCGGCGTGGCGGACTCGTAGCGGGCCCTGGTTGAATCCTGACGGGAACTGGGTATCTTTTTTCGCATTCCCGGTGATAGGTGCTGCGGACACCGGACACCGGAGCGGCGGCGGACACAATAGCCAGACGAATCGACAATTGTAATGAGCCCATTACAGCTTACAATGCAATAAACAACAATCGGTGAATTCCACAGATGAGTACCAGTTTCAGATATTCGGAGGTTTGTTGGATGTTTTCAGAAATCTTTACGCAAATGCTATACAAACGTGACGCTAATGTCCTTAAATGTCCCACATTGTCCTATCGTAAACAACTTTTGGAAGCGGACAAAGGTACTAATGAGCCCCACAGAAAGTTGGACAACTTGGCTCAGCTGCCGAACGAGCTGAACTCGAGTAATCTTCGAATGACGTTAAAATTTTGTCCTCGGGAAAATTGATAGAGCGCCACCTGAAAAGACAAAAAAACATGTTCTAAAGTTTGAGTAGCTCAAAAATGTTCTCACGAACTTTGTAACGTTGCATGGTGCCAGCTGGAATAAGTGGCTTGTGCCAGTCCTCAATATGATGCTGACAAGCAAGGTATCAGCGACACTTTGATGTCAGAAAGTGCCGCGTGCCGTGGCAAAGTCGGAACAGCCGCTCTCGTTCCCGACGTTGCTCATCGGCTGGCATTTGAACGCCATGGAGAAGTCGGTGCTGTGCCTGGTAGGCCCGTTCACGGAACCGCGGCTGTCGTCGCCGCTGCATCGAAAGTAGGCGTAACGAGCGTAGAAGAACTGTGCCTCAGACATGCGGTCCAGGCTCCAGGCGAGCTTCATTCGAAACCACTCGGTCTTTGCGAGATCCCCGCCGGCAGAGCTCGCGGCTGCGACAATCGCTGCTATCCGCAGGCCCATGGTCAGCGTAAACAGGTCGTCCTCGTCGTCGTACAAGGACAGCCTCTCCGACTGCTGCACGCATTCCCTACGTCGAATGAAGTGATAGGGGGCAGCAGGGAAAAAAATTCAATGTTTAGCAAATCTAGTTCGACCTAAGCACGGTGACTTATTCGAAATTGCATATTTAAATATGTAAAGGTAACCGACGCGACTTAGCAAATGGTAGCAGCACCGCGGAAGGTTTTGGGTATTTTGATGTGGTCGCATTGTACAGCACGTTACCGGAATTCAGGGACACCACTACGTAATACCATTCCTCCCGAGAGTGTCGTGCCTGAAGGAGGAAGGACATGAAGCAGTGGGAACTAGTGGAAGCAAGATACGAGCAAATCAGCGTCGGGATAGGCTAGCGCGAGTGCTGACGTTATCGATTGAGCGGTAAGGGGAAATGAAGAAGGGTGCACTCTGTGAGGAGAGCAGCCTATGTTCCCGCCGTCGGAAGAGGGCGTGGCGTGAATGATGATGTCACTGAGTATAAGGCACAGTGGAGAGAGTGTGCGCGCACGTGAAGTGATTAGACGAGACATTCATTTGAGGGACCGCCGCCCGTTTGTGCGCAGGCGCGGCTAAGAGCGGGCGCGTGAGAGAAAATATGGGCGCTTTTGCTCTTTCAATGTATAACTCTTCCTAGGCACTACGGAGGAGGTGTCCTAGCACGTGTTGTAGACGTTTGTCGCTAGGCGTGCCGGCATTGCGGAGTGGGGTCGAGTTTGTTCACGTTCGGACGCTGGCTGCCGGCTCGGTAAAATAGGTGAAGCGGTGGGCACTGACGCCCGGTTTGGCGACCGCTGTGTCGGACAGAATGTCTCGCACCTGCGGCGCTCGTGCTAAGTCAGTCGTAGCGGATCATAGCTTTCTCCCGGCTTACGGCGATCCACCTTGTAAATAACATCACAGATGGCTTCTGTGAGAGCAGTAGCGAGTGTAGTAGAGCCCGGGCGGCATATATTGAAAATCTAGAAGGAACAGCGCCTTAGCAATCGCGGTTGAACGGAAGTGACTAAAAAGCCGCCGGTGACGATGACTGACTCAGCACCAGCGCCGCAAGCGCGAAAAAGTCTGTCCGACGCAGCTTCAGAGGCAGTTCTGAATGGTATTGCAGAAGTTGCGGGCCGCGGTAGTGCTGAACTTAGCGTCACAAGTTGGCGGTGGGTGTAATTATATTTATTCAATCGTGTTTTTTACTAATTGTAACAACGTATAATTATTTCTCGTTATTGGCGGCGCCTCCAGGACATCAAAGCGGCACCGGGGACACCAAAGCTACAACCCGGACTGATCCGTGAGTCGGGGCTTGCCGAGGCCTACGCGTGCCAGGGGGTGTTCGCTTACATACCCCTGGCACGCCTCTGCCGCCTATCGGCCTCCGCGACCCCTACCCATGGGCCGCCCTGCTTCCAGCTTTGATCCCCTCGCTACTCCTTGCGTGCCCTGGAGATCCTGCGCCGCCTGCTTTATTATAATCTCAGGCGCTCTCCTGAGGCCTCCGTTTGCCGGTTACATGTGCCCACCTGGAGCAGTGCTTGTAAAAAATCTGATCTATCGTCGCGACGCAATAAGCGACCTGCGACTTATACAACACCAGTCAGAACCTTGCCCCTTGACACAGCGATCACCAAATGGGGCGTCCGTGCCCACTGCCTCACCGTGCGGGCAGTCAGCAGCGGAGCGTAAACGAACTCCACTACGCAATGCCGGCATGCCTAGGGGACAAACGCCTACAACACGCGCTAAGAAACCTCCTCCGTAGTGCCTAGGCAGAGTTATATATTGAAGGAGCGAAAGCCCCCAAATTTTCTTTCTCGCGCCCGCTCTTACTCACGCCTGCTGCACAAATGGCTGGCGATCCCTCAAATGAACGTCTCGTCCGCAATACGCCTCCCGTATTGAAAGGAATAGCAGGGTGTAGCGTAGACGCAGTTAGAGGTCGCTACATATGAACCTACATGGCTTCGGTGTCAAGTGGCGGGAGTGCTACATACATTCGGTGTTTCTAACAATTTTGGCTGGAGTTGCAACAGTATGCGTGAGGGACGCGACAAACGACAAAATCGCAGCCGATACCGATAAAATTGCTGAATGTGCCTGGGATTCACGGCACAGTGTCGGCAGCAAGAAGCACACAACTGCAGCATCGTGTATCCATGCAGCGACCCAGCTCCATACACATTACCGCGTACATATAACCGACAAAAACGTTTCATAATTTCAAACTTTGTTAATGCTTACATCCGCTACACTTCATATTTCCTTGATGGCTCAATTTAAGCTACTTTAGGTTACTCAAAGGAACTACATCTGTCAAGTTTTCTGTTCAATAGTTTTTCGTTTTCTTGCTTTTGTTTTTTTGTCATGACAGCATCTTAAGTTTCGCCTACGCCGCGCAGGAAACTGCTGAAAGTGCTGCGGGCTCAAAGCACTGAAACACATAAATAATGAATGGCCCTTGCATGCTATCGACAAAGCCAAGAAGACACGTCGACCACCAGAAACTCTTTTCTACAACCACCCGAGCAAGAACTCCCCGGTCTCTAACATGGTTCGTGATTGGGCATTTTTATTAATTTCGCTGTGTTCTATACTTTTAGTAAGTATAAGAGGCGCTACTCGTCTTTACTGATCGTGGTGATCTCAGTGATGTAACTTAAGATTTGACTTCGTTTGATTTATAAGCAAATGTAACCATAAAAGACGAATACGACAAAATGCAGTAATTTATACCAATATTTCTAGGTTGATGCCAGGTGACGGCAAGGAACTTACTGAAAGGACTGTAGCGCGCTCTTTGTCCTTGCAGACCAGCCGCTCCAATGGCGGACGTTGCTCCACATCGAGGACGCCATGCGGCTCGCAATCACCGGCGCATCCGCGAGTAGAGGATTGGCGGTACCGGCACTCAGCCAGGCATACACAGGCGGAGTCACGTAGAGCGTCCTCGAGTTCACGAACAGCATTCGTTCTGGCGTATATTCTAGCGAAGCCTCCGAGAGCACGGGCAGCCCTCGTCGACGCTTCTCCAATTTTGTGTCGTACTCGAACCTTGCCAAACGAAACATGTTGCGCACGAAACCGCTGTTATTCAACACGGGCACGTTCATTTCCGACAGGACGAGGTCACCCGGAAGCATGAGGGTCATGCTGCGCATTAGGTTCTCGAAGTTCGCCGTGTCGTTTCCAGTTGCCACGAGCTCTCGAAGCGGCTCGTAACTCACGAAGCTCCGCCGGGTTGCCTCGAAGATGGCGCGCAGTTGGCGGTCCTTGTCGGGGCTCGTGAGCGCCGTGACGTATGTGGAGCGCAACAACTGGACGTTTCCGCGGAGGTGAAGCTGGCAGACTTCTCCGCTGCGCAGAGTGGGCGAGTTTAAGTCTGGGTCATCTTGGACGATCCCGTTCAATGCAGAAAGTGCGACCATCATCAGTGCGTGACAAAGCGATAGGGGCTGATTGGCGAAGTTCCAAAGACGTGCTACGTCGGCGAACAGCTCCGCCTTGGAGTACACAATTGCAAAGTCCGTGGTGTCGATTTCGATAAAGAACTCGACTAATACGGCCTTGAACTGCTCAGCTTCCATGCCTCCGAAGGCCGTGGCGACCTCGCCCCATGCAATTTCTTCTGGCGGAGAGTCGTGTTCCGAAAACAGAAGCTCCCAAGCGGTGATTTGCTCGTTTGTGCAGTTTGCCATCAAGTACGTGTTCACTGAGGACAAAACGGTGGCACGACACGCATTGTCGCAAATAGGGTCGAATGCAGAGAGCCATTGCACGTTCCTTGAGAAGTAGATGGCACCTTCGTAGGCGTAAACATAGAAGTAGAAAAAGAGATTGTACCGGGTCTGCACTTCCAGGACGAAGCGCAGAAGTTGCGCGTGGCTCATTCGCTTCGACGTGTTGGCGATGCCAAAAACGGCCGTCAGGGTGTCTCTCAGCCGAAGATCTGGCTGCCATACCTCCGTGACGCATGATCTGTAGAACGCCTGAAGTGCTGCAGCGGCTTTCACACCGTAGTTCGAGGTGCCCGTAAAGAGGTGGGCATCGATGTTCCACTGCGATGAGGGAGACGTGCTATTATTAGTCCCTAAAGGTGATTTACAATTAATAGCTTGTACACTTAAGAGATGGAGATTCAATGAGAAATAAGGATAAGCAAATGTCATTTGTAGTAGAGATTAAAAGCACGGCTGGACGGCATCAAATTGGGGTGGGATTTGCAACAACATCGCAGATGACAATGAAGTATGTGACAAGGAAAACAAATGCGCTTTCAGGGAAGCAAAAAGTTTGGTATGGTTATTCAGAACTAAAAGAACCTGTCGTTGTAGAGTGTTTTCACTCTACTTAGGGGAACAGTAAATGGGTGTCTCAAATTAAGCCCTTTATTTTGCATTTGTGCGGTCTCACACATGCCCTTGAGACTGATCAACGACAACACAGTAGTGCAAACAATCGAAGTGGCATTTATTGCGCCTTTTATACAGCAATCTATAGCCAGCCGAATTAGTACCCATAGAAGATGCCGATGGGCGCACGACCAATTGGGGAACCTACTCACAGCGGCCGGGGTAGCCTACAGCGAATATATTTTTCCCTGCATGCTTGACACCAGCGCCTAATCGTTCGCATTTGCAAGAACGCGATTGGTGGCCCGTTCCGGCGATTGTGTTCGCCCATTCTGGTGTGGTGCTCCTAAGCCTTTCCCGGGACGGTCCCGCGAAGCCTGGATCGGGGTACGCGCTGAGCGTTCGCGTCGTTCGCCGACCACAAGCCGAAGAGCAAGAGCCCGCTCCCTGTCGCGTCCGAGTAACCCCGCCGTTAGGGGGCGTTGGCAGAGCAACACTCGCGCCGTATCCCCTAACATGCTGCAACCACACCGACTGTACCGGCGTTTAGCTACGGGGAGAAGCCAGATTACAGGAGACGGCAGATCCGCCCGGGGAGAACAACATCAGGGCACGCGTGAGAGTCAAGCACGCGCACCCAGGGGCCATTAGTTAGGCTGGTGATGATGATGAAATGGGTATGCGTGCAAAGTTACCGATCGTTTTACTTACTCGGACGAACCAGTTAGAGTGCCACGAACTAGAGTGCCAAGAAACTAGTTAGTACTTTAAGTACACCGACTTGTATGATTATTTGCGCTATTTAATTAAGAAATATAAAGCCGTTTATATAAAATCGACA
The DNA here is from genome assembly GCF_023375885.2 of Dermacentor andersoni. Taxonomy (NCBI): domain Eukaryota; kingdom Metazoa; phylum Arthropoda; class Arachnida; order Ixodida; family Ixodidae; genus Dermacentor; species Dermacentor andersoni. The sequence goes on from NC_092823.1 coordinate 54,942,272, forward strand.
ATGGTTAAGAACTCGTTAGCAATGTGGGGTTTTTAGGTTGCCAAAGCACCTAATGCTACGATGCGCCATGTACAAAATAAAACTGTGGTTTGAGAAAAGTGGGTCGAGCGATCAAAATCGTTAATTTAGAGTTTCCTTAAAAACCCCGTTTATACATGGAACTTCAAGATATCGTCGAGGGATACGAGTGCGTTTTCACATAGGAATGGAGAGGAATGAAGTGCTGTTGGTGTTTTAAAGTTAATAAAAATATTTGTCTTTCTTTGCTCCAGCGCCGGACCTGTGATTGAAACGTGATTCATGGTTAGAGGCTCTAGGCATTAACTACAAACCGCTTTTTCTTCATTTTTCAGTAAAATATTATGTACGAGATGTGTGTGCTTTATACGAACAGCACATCAAATGACTTCCATGGAAGCTTCCTTCTCTGTGGTATGATGCCTTCCACTCCTGCAGTATGGGCTTTACTATTTTGAGCTTCTCGTTAACATGAGATTGCCAATACTTTTGCCACTTTGACGTGATCACTGCACGGACACAGTCGTTGAATGGAACATTATTTCCAATAGCATTTCATGGGCTGTGATTGCTGCGAATTTGTCCGCCTTTTTATTTCCCGGGTTTCCAACGTGGCTTGCAACCCAAAAGAGACGAATTTTTTTGCCATTATTTTCACTTTCGCCGAGCATATTCAAGATGCGGCCGAAGGAAGGTTCGCACTCAGATTTTCTACGGAAGGAGTTAAGTAAACGGAGAGAATTTTGTGCCGACAACTGCTTTCTTATAATTTCCTGCTGCTATATTTTGCAGAGCCATTAGTAGGGCGTATACTTCGGCTGTAAAAACCGAAGTAAACTGCAGCAACAGAATCCAACTTTTCCATTGTTCCGATACGACTGCGCTTCCCACATGTTCATTTGTATTGGAGCCGTCAGTGTAAAACTCGGGGACGTCACTGCATTATTCTGGTGATTCCGAGAAGTCTTGTATTATGTGTTCGCGCAGTGTTTGTTTTTTTTCTTGTGGAATGTGGGTGCAAAATCACAGAAGTGTACATCGTATCACGAGGCAGTCTGTCCGGTCTTTCGGCGACCACGAGAGCCTTGCTCGAGACATTGTATTTTTGGCACATTTCTTCGAATCGAAGAATAAGTGGTCTCACGCTGTGTGGCTTGTTGTTACATTGTGTTGTACTTGTGGTGTAAGTGAAAAGAATGTGGCATATGTGACTAGGTTGAACTGTGATTCTGAATATGTATGAAATTGTAAGCAAACAAGGTTCGTTACTGTATGTCATATAGGCTGTCTGTTGGTGAAGTCCTGTAAGCACCCGTTGCCAAGTTGCTAATTTGAGAGCTAGATCCGCCTGTAAACCCCTTTTTTGTGAAAATACGATCGCTACGGTTTTTCTTATAGAAAACCGGAAGGTATTCTTATCATCCCATTGTATCCACCTGTTTATTGTTATATGAATTTGCCTTTCGCATGTAGACATATCAGAGGCACGGCTTGCAATTTGAAGGTCGTCGACGTATAAAAAGTACATAACAATGTTGGACGGTGTAACGGAATTTAGAGTGTTTATCTTAACCACGAAAGGTGTAGTGCTTAATACGCAACCTTCTGGGGCGCCGTTTTCATGGACAAAACCTCCAGACAGGTACCCAAACGGGTTTGAAATGTTCGGTTTGACAGCAAGCCAGTCAGACTGTTAAACATTCTTCCGCGTATGCCCAGTGTTGCTAGATCTTGTAAAATACCCAACCTGCATATAGCGTCATATTCTTTTCTCTAGGCCGACAAAGAACGCTAGGCCGCGTTATCTATGAAGGGATGCCTGACGTATGGAGTGTTCAGAACGGACAAGATGGTCAGTCATCGAGCAGCCTTCCTTGTAACCGCACAGGTGAGTATCCATTCAGTTATCTGTTTCGAGAACCTATGTTAGTCTGATAAAAGTTATGCTTTCGTGTGATTTTGCCGTGCAACTTGTTAGGGATATAGGTGTATAGCTGGTGGGAGTATTTAGTGATTTTCCCGCTTTCAGGAGAGGAACAATGATGGCTTTTTTTTCGACTCTGCAGGCATTTTTCTTCTTTCCCATATCGTGTTAGAGAACGGAAGCAAGGCTATCTGGGAAAGGTGGGAAAGCATTGTGTAGTGAATTTTATCACGACCAACTGCAGTTTCCTTACCCGCAGAAAGAACGCTGTTGATTTCGAGGGGTATGGAAACATCGACCAGTTTATGTACATCTCCAGTTGTCGGCCGATTTTGTTTTTCAGCAGAATTTTTTTTTAAACCGGATTCTGTAGAGTTTTCTGAACTGGAAACTTTGTAAAAGAATTCTAAAACGTCTGCTTGTTCTTGTAGCGTGGTTTATGTGCCTGAACTTGAAAGTATGGGGATCGTATAAGGAGAGTAATCCCCATTGAACTTTTTAACTTGGTCTCACATTCAATTAGACGTGACAGAGCTAGAAAATGTTGATATATATTTTGCCGTGACAATTTTTGTCCTTACTTCTGTCATATCTCGCTCTCGCTTTCGATTGCTTAAGGGAGAGAATATTATTCTCTGTTGAGTACTTTCTAAAAGTACCCCACGTCTTGCTATGATGTTCTTTTTAGCGATTGTGTATTCTGTGGTCCACCAGGATTGAAGCCGTTTTCTAGAAAGTCCTGGTGACGGCGCTATACTTGTTCCGCCGCTGCATATATGCGAACAATACGTCTCTCATTTATTTCATTAGTGCTCAGTTTCTCCAATCATTATGTTTCGAGGCTAGCTTTCTCTATAAATAAGGGTCAATTAGCTAATTGTGGTTTCCTACGAGCAGATTAAGAGGATATGATTGGATGTGTGGTTGATAGTTTTACAATGGTTGGCAAATGGTAGCCACCGTAAGGGTTGTCTATTACTTCCCATTTAAAATTTTCCAGCAGAGAGCTGAAGCGCAACTGTCAAATCCAGACAGCACATATTGCTTGTGCTTGTGGAACAGTATGTTGCAGTGCCAGTGTTCAAAAGACATACGTCATTAGTAGGAATAAAATCTTCCAATGTTTGTCCCTTGGCGTATGTTGCTTTTCTGCCCCATAATGGGTTGTGTGCATTAAAATCACCAACTATTAAAAATGGTTTTGGTAGCTCTTTTGCGATGGTTTGTAGATCCGTTGCTTTGAACTGCGTATGTCGTACGATGGAAATGGAACAGACGGTGAGGATTTTGTGGGATAGAATGGTGACCGCAGCGACCTCTAAGGAACTATCTACAACTACGTCTCTGGCTGCAATACTATTTCGAATCACGGCGGCAACGCCGTCCGACAACCCTGCTTGTTATTGGACGGTCTCGAAGGGTGACATTGTGACCCTCTAGAAAGTTTTTGTGCTGTGGTCCCAAATTGGATTCTTGTAGGCGTAGGCCACAGAAGCGAAGTTGCTTTAAATGCCCTTGATATCACCTAAGTCGTGTGCGATACCTCTGTAGTTCCAGTGTATTATGAAAGAAGCCATTATATTAAAATAACGGAAAAACTTTGTTCGAATGATTATCAGATAAACTTGCAGGTGACACTTATTTTCATCACGCGCCCTTTCCGGGGGCCATGACAGAAGTTCGAATTCCCTTGCCTGCTTTGCAAGAGGGTGCAAGGGTTCTGAATTTCCCGCATTGCCCTTGTTTGCCCTGGTTAACTACTGCCAGGCATTTCAGGCTTTGTGTTAGGCTAGCTAAAAGAGAGAAAGCCGGCCGTTGTGATCAATTCTCATTTTTAGGCCACATCGAAGCGGGCCTAGCGGAACAATTTTGAAGGATAAATGCGTTTCTGAGTACATCGTTCTTTAGATGGAATTTGAAATCTCTATGACGAGAAGAGGAGATGCAAGGCTTGGACATCAGATGTGACTTCCATAGTAATGGTAGTTGATTCTCAGTTGGCTCTCTTTGGGAACATATTAACTAATTTTTATCTTCAGGACTATGTTCTAGTTATAACTTGATTAGACAAGAACGTTCACGGCCTGTAGGAACAAACATGACCAACCCTTCCCCTACGTGGAAAATGGGAGTAAGCGAAGCTTGTACTGCGTGCACCTGACCTTCGTCACGGTTAAATAACCCACTGGTACTGGTTTCGGATTGCTTCGGCCTCCCGTTACCTCAACTCGGGATCTTCTTCTCGTTGCTGTCGTATTGCCTGGGCAGGGCGGCTCTAACGGCTGGATCACCTAGGGCAAGCCCTTTCACGAGCGAGTTCTCGCCGCTGCTGGTCGAAGGCTGCGCGTTCCTTGGGGGAACACAGAACGCGTGGCCATCCCATCCGTTTTCCGAGACTGAACTGAACGGAAACGAATCCGGCGCAGCGCGCGCGAGATCCTTCCCTCCCCTTCCCTTCCCCGGCGGAAGCGAAATGGTTCTGATTGGTTGCGCGCATGCCATGGGCACGCGCCCATGCAGCTGAAATCTTCCCTTATGACTCACGGTCCGGCACCGGTGCACCTGTCAGCGCATCAAACCGTCTCTTCCCGCACCTGCTCGGCTCTGGGAGCAGCTGGTTTCTTCTTTTTTCTGCGTGACCACGACAACGCCACTTGTGAGCCAATACAAGCTTAGCTTGAAAAAAAGAAAGATAGGCGCCCTAACTGTTTAACTCCTTAAGGAATTGACCAGAATGGAGTTGTTCCTAACGCAGCCTATGTGTCACGCTGGCGACGGGATTGGAATCAGGACAGAGACCAATTTTGTCAGCACTGGCTGAGATAAAAATTTCTGCGAGATGTCTGTTGCAAATTACGCAGGTTTAGAGTTGCTTCTTTTCAACAATACACATTCCTATTGCGTCGTCGACCTCAAAGCGGACACCAGGATAAGGCCCTCGCTAGTTGCCTCTGTCTTGTATGAAGAGAATAAACTGTATTACTCTCACTCCTCTGATACAGTGTCTGCCATGCTCGCATGCGCGTCACTTGCCTTGGCACCCTTTCCACTACCATAACAGACCACTGGTTATCTGTCGTACATCACATGACTTTCCCCAGTCTGCGGGTTCCTGTAGACTTCCCTTAGACTTCGTGCTTAGAATCGTAACGCCAAAGGCACCAAACCCCCACCGCAGCTTTAGCAAAGCTGGTAGCGGCATCTACAATGCGTCGGAAGATATTTCGAGGCACGTCAGATTTTAGTTATAAATGTACCCCACTTGAGCGCTTATTGTGTAACCAGCGCAATCCAAATTAATGCACAAGCCATATCCACATAGACCGAGACTGTTCTGTGGCACTTTCTTCAATATGACCGCCCCGAAACTTGTAGTGACGTGGATTAATTATCGACCCATTATTTTCCCCAATGCCTTCCTTTGGCAATGCGGAGTCATGCTACCCGGAACGACAATATATTTAAGGTGCTTCAGTATTGAAAGTGGTGACAGTATCAGAGTTCTTAAAGAGTAGATATATAAGGGCGAGAGCTTTAGATTTCTGTTTCAGGGTCACGTTGTGCTGTACAGAAAATATCAGTTGACCCAAGGAAAGCCAGAAGCGAACCAAAGCATGTCCAGCCTTCTATGAGGGATGATTAGTGATTAGCAAATTTAATGATTGATTAGTTATTGGATTAAGCGAGACCACGGTGGATTAAGGGGGATGAAGGTGGATTAAGATGTACTGAGGTGGATTAAGGTTAATTACAGTAGGCTTTACAAGGCTTTCGCCTTCGCATCTCTTAGGGGATAGCTAAGGACTCCTGGGACATTTTTTAAAGCTTTGATCAGCTTCAGGCGTATAACCGCTCTATAAGTGCAAGTCAATAGTTAAAAATAAAGAATGCTTTAAATAATGTGCTTGTTAGTGTGCTTTGTCGCTATAAATTGAAGAGCGCATAAGTTATACTTGCTTCATAAATCCTCTATCTCAAGTAGCTCGAGAAAGTCATCTCCGTGGCATAGCTTGTGTATATTCCATCTAAAGGCATTAGAAACTACACCAATTGTATGAATGTAAGTTACTCCCCTGCGGAATATTCGCACAATCAGAGTGGAACATTCTTTTTCAACAGCGCAAAAGACAGGGACGAGACGGGTGCACATATACAGCGCTATGTATGTACACTCGTCTTGTCCCTGTCCTTTGCGCCGTTGAAAAAGATTGTTACACCAACTTCCCCAAGCTTCTAGAAGAGTGGAATACTGGGAAAATTGTTTTGATTAGATGTAAACACAGTGCCAGCACGTTTTAACTCTTGGAACCCACTGTTGTGGCCCCTGTGGTTAGGCGTCCTGCTTTTAAGGACGAGTTTGTGGTTCCGACTCCAGGCCATGGCTGCAAAGCTTCGAGTGGGGTGGCAGGCAACAACGTTAGCCTACTGAAGCATAGCTTGTAAAATGAAATTCACAGCCCACCACTAATGCGTCTCTCACGCCTGTATGTTATTCAGGCTTCGGTTGCCCGATCGATCGAATCAGTCAATCTTCCTCTAGCACAATGTTTGCCACCCCATTCCCAAACATTCCTCGACGTTCAACTCTACACAATTTCATGGTGTTCAACCATATGCTTTCCGTAGCATGAATACATATTTGTTTATGTCATTTATTCGGAAATAGTACTGAAGGGCCATGCATGGGAGTATTAATTACGTGGCGGGAGGGGAGGTAGAATTGAAGCACCTTAACACATGATACACTATTATGCAGTTTGTTGTATAATATTACATTATAGACAATATAGAATATTATCGACAAAAACTTGGAACATGACACACAGGTAAAAATTTTAAACAAAAGCCAATTAGACACCGGAACACCAACACTTAGCGGGACCCACTGCCACCACTTGACAGACACCACGCTTCAGCAACCGACGCCACGCAGCGACACTTCTCGATTATTCTTACGACGATTCTTGCTTGAGATAGACGCGTTCTCTCCAGCGCAATCGTGTACACTTCGATAGCACCTGCCTAAAAGAATGTTCATTCTGGCATCGGCGTGGAGGTGTACACCGGTATGTGAGAATACGGCCACCTGCTGGAGAGGTACAGCCGCTGCTTACGAGTGTGCTTTTGTGTATTCCGTATGTTGCCATATACAATTATATATGGCCACAGCTTCATCAGAGCGCAGCTTAGGGGTATTGAACGGACGCGTCACTAAATATTCGGGATTAGGACGCGTCCAGCAAAGGCCTGTAAAGTGCCTGTAAAGGGATGTGCACACACGTGTCGTCTGTTTCCCCCATGTCGCATAGCCTGCGTACTCACGCTATGATTGTAGGGTTTCGTTTTCAGTCATCGATAAGATTATGGCGCTCACTGTTCACGGCCAACGTTTAAGGTCTGAACGGACACGAATTCTCGCCGGCGTTTGTGTTTGACAGGATTAGTGTAACCACACCCTATGCTGCTTAACGACACTTACCAAAATGTCGTGCGGGGCGTTCTCCTGTGTTATGTCCTTGTCCATGGCGTTCCTGCAGACGTACGCGAAAAAGTCCTTGCAGGGCGACACCTGGTTGTCGATGACGGCGAACAGTTCGGCCGCCTCGCCGGGGCAGCAGAACGGGGTCTCCCGGGGGACGGTGTCATGGCGTCGCATGGCGGCCAGCCGGAGCGAGAGCCAGATAATGACGAAGGTGGCCGCGGAGATGGAGAGGGCGCAGGAGATGCCGACGATGGCGGCGACTCTTCGCTCGCGTTTATCCTGATGCGCTGGCGCTGGACAGATCGCACCAGAGCCGGTCGGTAGGAGCAGTTCTAGTGGCGACTGCGCTACTTCGTTTCGGGCCATTCTTTGTTTTGGCTTGCCCTCTCTGGTGGCACATGCCCACTGCTGGGAATTTACCAAGATTTTGATGGTGTTAGGAAACTTAGGTTAATACTAAAATTGGTAAAATTGTCAGGAGAGAAATGAACAAAAGTAACGTATCAAGAACACAAGAAAATCTCCCTGAAGCAACTATATGTTCCTTCACGGCTGAGCGAACACCTCTGTGGCAGTTTCATAAAGCGGAAGCTCTTAGAGAAATGATATTTAGAATGAAAAAGAAATTTAACAAAGTATTGTAAACCTTGATCCTACCATGTTTTTTTTTCTTAAAGAAGAAAGACGGTGGCAGTATAAGAAAAAGATTACCTATGGTTTCATCTTCTCGAGAGATTGGGCACGAAGAGGAAGGCGCCTGGCCAGCCCTGTGACGTTAGAAATTTAATATTGGCTTAGACAACGTATTCGTACAAAAATTTGTGATATTTTATATAAAATTTATATGGACCGGCATTATGCAATGAAACCTGCATAAAAGGTTAGTTCCACTATTTGCTGTGAATGATGAGCAGAAAGCTGAAGAATCCATTGTTACGACTACAGTTGATAATGATGAATTCAGTTTGCGTAAGTATTGCGGTAGAGCTAGAAATTCGACCAGAAATACGGATACGAAGTCCTGGATACTGACTGAGAATGTCCAGTCTAGAGCAGGAGCGAAAATGCCAATTCCAACTTTTTCTTCACACTGTGGGACGTTTGTCGCAATAACAGTATTTATAGATTAACTCAATTAATGGTCTTGTAACATTTAATGTAATATGTAATGAAAGAGGAATCTTGCGTTGTTTGGGTAGATGGCATCACACATTGTTTACAAACTCTCTCGCACATCACAAATAGATAGCACCTTCTAGTTACGTTTAAGAGATTATTAAATGTTTCTAAAAAGACCACATGTGGTGTATGAAACTGAGGCCAGTGTACTCCGAAGAATAATGCAGGCTCGGAAATAAATATGTTCTACAATCTTTAATAGGGGATCCATGCATATGTAAGAATGTGGATGCTTCTACCGTCATTACATGAAATCTGCATAATATTAAGGGCAACAGGACCTCTTGATGTAATGCGTTACTGGCAACAAATTTCAGTAGTCCTCAGCAAAATCACAAGCTGAGCCAGGGGCTGTAACTTATAAGCTGGCGCACCAGAAAATAGGACACATCCAAATTCTAAAGTTGGCCGAACATATATTTTGTATATAACCAGAAGTGGGTCCCTCTGCATCCGCTATAAGGTTACTACACTGACTCTAGAGGACAGGCTACCCATAGGGCCCATGCATTGAAGTAGGGAACTGAAAGAGCGCCGCCGTGTTGCTTCGCGTTGATGTTTCCAGCTCCTGAGACGCTTGCTAGACTTGGTGACAGTAGTCAGTTTTAATCTGGCAACCGTAGCAGCGTAGTAGCATGGCGTCTCGCTTGTAGTGTGGTGATGTGGTGTGCGTGCAGCCGTGTGTTTGGGCTTTATAAGTTGGTTATTTATTCTGGGTTGCGGGACGGTTTGGGTGTGGTCGATGTTGGCGGTGCAGGTAGCAGTCATGCAACTGAAGGAAGATCCTGTTGAAGTTTCCGGCGGTATGCGGTTTTCAGCGGCCACGCGTGTTGCAGGAGTGTCACTCGACGAGGTTATGAGTTAGGAGCTCGTAGCTGTAGTGAGATTCTTCGCTGGCCTTCCGTAACTCTCTTAGCACCGGCGCGGTATGTTGCAGAAGGCGCAGGGCGCTTTTTTTATTTGCGGGGTGCTTTTGATGTCAAGACGCTAGATCAGGTTTTTTTTACAAGTACTGATCCAGCTGTAGAGCGCACGTAACCGACCAACTGAACTCTCAGGAGAGGACCTGAGATAATAATAAATTAGGAGGCGCAGGAACTCCAGGGCATCCAAGGCACAGTGGATGCCCTGGTATTATTCATCAACATATGCGTAATTGGCATTTTCTCAGGCCGCAACTCGTTCCACGTGCATACACACCAGCTGACCACGAACTGAATCTCTTTCCTGGTCCCTGGATCAGTCTAAACGAAGAAGGTTGAACTAACGAAGCAACAACGATGCGCGTGACCGTTGAATACACAGTTACAACTGAATCCATCTGGAGTTATTCGCGCGGGCACGGAAATGATGAGAAAATAGGCCTTCCCATCCCAGGAGACACCGATAACTACCGCCATCAGGAAGTAGCGAAAAAGGCAGCAAAATGTTGACCGCCGATTAGCTGTCAAGTCTCAACATTGATTTGGCGGCGCTTTAGGAATGTGTGTGAGAAGTGGTGGCGTGGCCGGGGACGGGGGTTATGCGCCTTATTTTCGGAGGAGGGGCCCCCTTGGGTAAGTGCCTGTACCATGCCATACATAACAGTATGTGCAGACGTTCATAGAAGCAGCAAATGTCAAAGGCGTAGTAGCATCCTTGATTAGAAAATGCCACGAACAGTGTAGTGCAAACATTATTTTTGCACTGTTGCACATTCAAAAATATAGCTGCGTATGATATAACATTTGCAAAGTCCTTGTGCACAAGATAGGAGCTTGGTTGAGTTGCATTGGGCGATCGGATGGTATAAATAGTCAACATCTAATTCATCAGGCAACGTAACAAAACTGTTTCATGCGGAGTTCTATTATTAGCAGTCCACGAGATAATGTTGCTCGTTCAACTGTTCACTGTTATTCGCTGTGTTGTGGCAAGACAACTTTGAGACAGACTACTAGACGGGCTTTGTGCTTATTTTTCCATTCAAACAAGATGTGGGGCGCTGGGCTCGAGTGAAGAGGCCCAAGACCCAGTGGCTTTACTGTGACAGAAGAACATTCATTAGACGAGGACAAAACACACCTGTGTACAGACGTATATACATAGAGAGTAGACAGTAAAATATTTACATATCTCTCCCTCTATCAGGTGTTAACTTGGTCATTCATCGTTGGAACCCATTGAGAGTGTTCACGATGAGATACAGAAAATGCCTGAGACTTGTGATTGAGTAGCGCCTAAGGGGCAGACTGTGGAGAGACGATTCTGGTTGCACTGATACTTACAATATGCACAATCATGTCGAGACAGCCCACGAAGATAGAACACTTCTTGCCTTGACATGAAAGGCAAAATCCTGACTGAATGTTATCGACTTTCCGGTCATCTCAATGTCAGCTGTTCAAAGAGGAGGAAACCAGCGTAAAATTATATAATTTCTCATTATACCTTATCCTTTACACTTTATACTTTTTCACTATGCGTAGTCGAGATGGAACACATTACAGACTGGCTCTATGACGACTGCACTGATATTTATTCTGCGCTTGACCCAAGAAAATACATTTCTTGATGTTGACCCACTTCTACCAATTGACTATAATGACTAAAGTACTAACTTCGGTATTTCAAACACTGGCAGAAAATAGATACCGATATAACGTTGTTTTTAGCGGTCCTGCTGAATGATAAAATTTTGATTACGACCATTAGGATGGTACAATTACGATACAACAGCAACCATAGATAATGGTATAAAAGTAACCATTGAAAACGAATTAAGCAACCTTGTAGCCACATAAGATATCCCGAGCAGGGTCATGTCACACATTGGCGAAGCCAGCATTCATGGTATGCTACTGAAAAGAAATTCAGATAAGGGTCCCATAGCACTGACGTATCTGGCTCATTTGGCGCCCTCGGGGACTCTGTAATTGGGCCTTCCTAGAAGCAACAGTTGCCCCATGTGCAGCACAACTATTGAGACCACGTAGTTAGCTAATGAAAATTATACCCACAGGAAACTATTCAGAAGTAGCTGCGTGAGAACACAAGCCACTTCAGGAAGCCTGCATAAGCATTGGGCGCTAGGCATGGATCAAAATGTTCATTTAGGTGCATTATTGAAAAAACCTAATACATAATACATATCGTAAGACGCTTCAGATTCATTTGGGATGTCTTGTTTTCCAAAATACAGGTGCTAACGATAGTCCTGAACAACTATGTACAGGACAAAAAGCACTGTGCATTTTACAAACAACACTCATTTCGCAAAAGCCTTGGTTGTGCTTTATAAAACGCTTGAAAACAGCAGAGCTTTGAAAAGCAAAAAATAAAACCGGTACAAAGTCAGTGACAAATTGTTCGCACCTGACCACTGAATGGTCCACAACAGAACCACCTTATGAGTTCACTATTATTGCGAAAGGAAGTCTTTGGCGAGAGAGCCCCATTCTAAGCATTCGTCTTATTTACACAAGGAGTGGTTAAAGACCCAATTTCCAAGCAGTTAACGCTAGAGAAGCCCTGCACCAGGACAGGGGAAAGCTTGTACCCGCTGCATCACCCATGAGCACGTGGTGGCACTGGGGTTAGAACCCCACACCTCCCACATGCGAGGCGGATGCTTAAACTACTAGGCCACAACTGTCGTAACAGAAGAACCAGCTGAACACTTTGTAACTTTCTGAGTGAAAGCATTTTCTGGACAATTCAGTGACAAGTACCTTGAGTACTAGAAATGTACCCTTCCAAACCCTTTTATATGAAGGGACTGGGATGGATCCAAATTTAAATGCCTTAGTGAAAAAATCTCATAGACAATACCTCTTGTATGACACTTCACATTTATTTGGAATGCTTTTTTACAAAATACAGTACTTAACAATAGTCTTCAATTACTGTGTACATGGAACAAAGCACTTCACATGTGTATAACGCTCATGTTCTGGCCTCTCCACTGATTGGCTCACAACAGAAATTACTGAGCACTTAGTAGTCTTTTGAGTGAAAACATGTTTTGGACATTTCCGTGAAAAATAATTTGAGTACGAGTACCTTTACACTATAAACTACAAATCATGGAAAAATAAACATTTTTTGCCCATTTTGATATTACGCCGTACCCTTCATAAAAAAAGATAACTCCTTACAACTACATTCTATAGCACTTTTCATGTCAGCAAGACAACGGCATTCATAATACCTTTTTGAAAAACAGGAAAAAGCTATTTTTGTCGTAGTCCTTCAACCAGTTTTGCAGGCAATGGTTCTACCTAGTTCTGCCTTCTGGGTATGACTGACATTGAGTTGACGTCTTCAACAAGCGACGACCTCAGCAAGAACACTATGAGGGCCTCGGTGAGGAGCTCTCTGGTTCCAGATATGGTCGCAGTAACCTAGTCTCACTAATACAGAACATTGCACATGACTGAATAGAGGCACACTGTGCCCTCCAACAGTTGCATCACTCACAGCACTGTAGAGTGGGCGAAGGGATGCCACTGACGGCACAACGTGCTTCTATAGAGACAAATGTGGGCGACAATCTTGTATTCAAATGAATATAAAACTCCTCTAAAAGAAGATATCACATTGAGGAAGATATAACGTTTTGTTGAACCACGGGTATATGCTAATTACGGTAAAAAACATGGGCAACCACTATGTGTCAGCTATATTTAATGAAATGCCTGGCAATACATGTCTTGCAAGTAACACGAGAAAGATTATGAGTGACTTAAGAGATGCGCACGTAAACTTATTGCCTTGTGTATAACTTTACTTGTTTTGTATATGTTATTTAGGCGCCGCCATATTTAGTCACGTGCCAGTGCAAATCATTGGGTGCCTCCTGATCGGTGTTTGCTAGCTTGTTTACGGCTGCCGAAGGCGCGGCTCAGACGGCGGCTATTTCGACTACCACAGCCAAGCAGTGAGTGGGTAAACCACAGTAAATTTCGGCCTCGCGTGCAGAGGCAGTGAAAGTAAATGTTTCAATTAGACGTTCTATCTGCACTGCAATCTTATCATGTGCAAGTTCACCGGCGGAAGGCGACGAATGTAGTAGCGTGAAGCTTGCTTTTATGTTTTATATCTTATTTCTTTTTAAACTATAGACTTAGAGGTATGTTACGACTGTGCGCGTCTTGTCGTTGTTAACTGCGTGTGCAGCAACATTCCGGAATAGGCCTGTGTGCGCGAGCAGAAAATGCCTGCTCACGATCGCCTCCGACCAAGGTGGCTTATTCCGAGTGCGTAATTCTTGTTGCAAACGCTGATCAGATAGCCTGAGTGTTGATTGTCGATTACATTCAGCCCAGATAAACGTGCATTCGCGTGGGCGTCGAATAAAACCTTGCAGGTATACGAGAGGTCGCCTCCACGTCTTGGGGTTCCCGCCGCAGAAAGAAAACGCTCGGTGCGCACGTATTACTCCACGTTTGGCTTCGCTGCGGAAAGTGGAAACTGCCATTCTTCGCCAATCCCCAATAATGAGTGTGAGCCACTCGTAGGTGAAAGAAACAAATTAACAATTACTGAGGATGAGGTCGGCATGAAATTCGTTATTGCTTTAGACTAACGGTACTAATGGTAGTTTAGAATAATGGTAGTGTAATATGTGGATTTATTACGAGGCACTAAGCACAGTCTAGTTGCACCGGCAGTACACGAACGCTGATCGCGCGCACAGCAGCACAAGAGCTGTCTTCTTCGTCCTCTTCTTGACTACAATGACACCGGGAGGGAAGAGGAGCCATCCTGGCGACTTATGGCGTAGGTAGGATAAGGGGGTCATAGTACGGCTTAAGTCGGTTGACATGCACCGTGTCACGCCCGCGATGCCTAAGGTCGGGTGATGGTGCCACAGGTTCTACAACGTAGGTGACAGTACGGTCTATGACGCGGTAGGGGCCATCATAGCCTGCGAGGTGTTTAGTTGAAAGGCCAGGGCTATGAGGTGCGACCCACAGCCAAACAAGGGAACCAGTCGGAAAAATTGGTGTAAGCGCGCCACTGTCATGCCGCAGCTTTTAACGACCTTCAGCAGCGCTCGTAAGGGTTCGCGCGAGCTGCCTACAGTCCTCGGCGTATTTGGCTGCTTCAGACAGGCGTGCATTCGGAAGCATCGGGTCGGTATGGTAGCAGTGTGTCCATAGTACACGAGGGCTCTGGTCCATACATCAGAAAAAAGGGCGAAAAACCAGTGGTAGGTTGTGCGGCCGTATTATAGGCATACGTGACGAACGGCAAAATAGTGTCCCAGTTACTGTGGTCCGATGCGACGTACATGGTCAACATGTCACCGAGTGTGCGGTTGAACCTCTCTGTCAAGCCGTTCGTTTGCGGGTGGTAGGCTGTAGACTTGCGGTGAACGGTGCTGCAAGCAGCGACAAGGGCTTCGATTACTTCGGACAAGAAGACACGTCCCCTGTCGCTGAGCAGTTCGCGTGGTGCACCATGTCGAAGCACGAAGTTCCGCAAGATGATAAACGCAACTCGCAGTGTCTGCCCGGAGTGCGGCAGTTTCGGCGTAGCGCGTTAAGTGGTCGACACCTACAATTATCCAACGGTTACACGAGGAGCTGCAGGGGAGTGGCCCGCATAGGTCTATGCCGACGCGGTCGAAGGGCCGATACGGGCAGGGCAGCGGCTGTAGCTCACCAGGAGGGCGCTGTGGAATTTTACGCCGTTGGCACGGCGTGCAAGCTCGTACGTACTGACGTATGAAGTGATACACGTCGTGCCAGTAGAAATGCTGCCTTAGCCGAGTATACGTTTTGAGAACGTCGGCGCGACCATCATAAGGAGCAGCATGAAAATAAGCATATGTCAGAACGCATGTGTCGTTGTATCACGAGGAGCCATTTGCGATCATCAGGCAAATATTTTTTCGGTAAAGGACGTTGTCACGTACCGCAAAGTGAGTGGCTTGGCGATGACGTGTTCGAGAAGAGGGTGTGGCGGATGGGTCGTGGAGGAAATTCAGCATAATTGAAAGCAGGGGATCCTTACGCTGCTCGTCCGGCATATCAGTGACGTTGAAGGTTGACATGGATGCGAAGAGCGGAGACACTGAAGCCACATCAGAAGGTAGCGGTGATCAAGAAAGCACATCGGCGTCAGAGTGCTTTGTGCCCGATCGGTAGACAACGCGGATGTCATATTCTTGTAAGGGAAGTGCCCATCGGCCTAGGCGACCTGACGGATCCTTTCACGACGACAGCCAGAAATAGGTATTGTGGTCGGTGACAATGTCAAAAGGGTGACCATATAGCTATGGACGAAATTTGACGAGAGCCCAAATGATGGCCAAGCACTCCTTTTCTGTTACAGAGTAGTTGGCTTCTGCCTTCTTTAAAGTGCGGCTCGAATGCGCCACAACGTACTCGTGATAGCCGTCTTTCCGTTGTGCGAGGACTGCACCAAGTCCGATGCCGCTGACGTCCATGTGTACCTCTGTAGGCGCTGTGTGATCGTAGTGTCGAAGAATCGGTGGCGAAGTGAAAAGTCGACGTAGTTGCTTGAAGGCGTCGTAACAGGAAGTTGACCACGTGGAGATGCCGTTGGGAACGCTAAGCAAATTGGTCAGTGGTGCGATGATAGTTGCAAAATTGCGCACGAAATGCCGAAAGTAAGAGCAGAGCCCTATAAAGCTGCGGAGTGCCTTAAGAGTAGTGGGCATTGGAAACCCTGCGACCGCGCGAAGCTTGGCTGGGTCAGGAAGCACACCGTCCTTCGATACAACGTGTCCCAATATTGTTAACTTGCGGGCAGCAAAACGGCACTTTTTGATGTTGAGTTGGAGGCCCACAGAGGTGAGGCAGGTCAGGATCTCACGCAAGCAAACGAGGTGCGTCGGGAAATCTGGCGAAAACACCACGATAACGTCAAGGTAGCACAGACATGTTTTCCACTTGTCGTTACGAAGTATGGTGTCCATCATACGCTCGAAAGTAGCGGGCGCGTTGCATAGCCTGAATGGCATTACGGTAAATTCGTACAAGCCGTCGGGCGTGATGAAAGCTGTGTTCTCACAGTCACCTTCTGCCATCGGCACTTGCCAATAGCCGGAGCGAAAATCCAAAGATGAGCAGTACTCCGCACCTTGTACGGAGTCGAGGGCGTCATCTATCTGAGGCAGCGGATAGATGACGGTAATTCACTCAGAAGCGTATTGACCCGTAATTCTTGTGCACTAATACTACAGGAGACGCCCAAGGACTGTGGGAAGGGCGAATGACGCCACGGTGCAGCATATCGTCGACCAGCTCGTTAATGGTCTGTCGCTCTGCTACCGACACGTGGTATGGTCGCTGGCATAAAGGAGGATGGGAACCAGTGTGGACACTGTGAGTGACGGTTGCCGTACGCCCCAGAGATGGTTGTTCATAATTAAACGACGAGCGAAATTTCTGAAGAAGCACGGACTTGGTGGCGATACGGAGGTAGCAGATCAGCGTCTACGACAGATTCAAGAACGTCTGACGATGACGACGACAATGATGATGATAACGTGGACAGCACAGGAGAAGTGAGGGCATCGAGCTCATAACAGGCCGTGTCGTCGGAAGTGTCGAGAATGGGAAGCGGATCAAGGGGCTGAACATGACCTAGTGATTCTCCGCGCAGTAAGGTCACAGGGTAGTGAGACGGGTTACATACAAGCATAGAGGATAATCCAGATACAGTGGTGAGGACAGCAAACGGGAGATGTAGGGCCTTGCGACGTAGAAAAATAGGCGATGGTCTAAAAAGTACTGTAGCGTTTGGCGCGGTACAGCAAGAGACGGGCACAAGCACATATATTTCGGGTGGTATGTCCGTATCGGATACAAGGGTGAGCTTGGCGGCTTTCTCTTCAGAAGAACCAGGCAGCGGGGAATCGGCAAGCGGGAAAAGCGCTACTTCGACCCGGGCACAGTCGATGATGGCACGATGGTGAGACAAGAAGTCCCAGCCGAGAATCATGTCATGTGAACATGACAGTACGAAACATTCAACAACATAGACAAAGCCGTCTATCCCCACCCTTGCATTGAGTACATTGAGCAACCGGGGCTATATGCTGCGCAGAGGCGGTGTGTAGAAACATACCAGAGAACGGCGTTGTGGCCTTGTGGAAGTTACGACAAAGCTTTTCGTCGATAACAGAAACTGCAACCCCAGTATCAATAAGCGCAATTGCGGCGGTTCCTTCGACCAAAACGTCCAACAAATTGCGTGGCGACTGTGCAGGCCTTGTAAAGTCGCGAACCTTGCGGTTCGTGCCTGCGGAACTGCAGCAACTAGTTTCCCTCGCTAGGTGACTGGCGGCGACGTAAGGGGGAATGTGAGCGACGACGCGGTGATGGCGACCGATGGGTGCTGACAGGGCGTCGTGGAGGCGGCGAGGACTCTGGGTTGGGAAGCATCGCATGCCCAGTAGTATCGTCGGAATAGCCATATTCAGGCGTTGCGACAGCAGCATTAACAGGTGGCATGCGACGATGGCAGAAGCGCGCGACATGGCCGGCGATACCGGAAGCGAAGTACATGGCTCGGTCGTCGCGTGTACGCCAAGGGGTCTGAACTGGGCGTCGAGACGGAATTGGAGGCGACGCGGGAAGAGGTGCAGCTTGAAGTCGCATTGGAGCAGGAAATGCGAACGTCGGCGGCGCAGGTCGCGCAGCGGCTTCGGCATAGGTCAGAGGTGCAGCCACAGGAGGGCAGGGTTGAACTAAAGGTAAAGACCCAGCAAGTTCCTCGCGAATGGCCCGCCTAATGGGAGCAGCCAGGGATGTGTCAGGCTGGGGAGGTCAATAATTGAGAGGCAGCATAGACAGTTGGTGCGCCACCTCCTCACGAATCAAATCTTCAATCTCAGCAGAGAGCGTTGCAGCTGGCGTGGAGTTGGAGCGAAACGCGAGGACCGAGGTAGAGTCGCCAAGTGCAACAGCGCTGCGCGCAAGGACCCTTTGTCGACGCAGCTCATCGAAGCTCTGGCAAAGAGTGACGACAGCAGCGACAGAAGTAGGGTTTCACGCCAGGAGCATTTGAAATGCGTCGTCCTCGATGCCCTTGCGGATGTGCTTCACCTTGTCCTCTTCACTCATGGTGGAATCGACGCGGGCACAAATATCTACGACATCCTCTATGTAGCTGGTGTAAGTCTCGCCGGGCTGTTGACCGCGCTGGCATAGGTGCTGTTCAGCCCGGAGTTTTCGCAAGGCTGGGCGACCGAAGACTTCCGCCAATGCTGTTTTGAAAGCGGACCAGGTTCGCAGTTCCCTTTCATGATTGTGGAACCAGAGGTTCGCTACGTCAGCAAGATAGAGATGACTTGTGACCACTGACGCGCTCGTAGGTAGAGAGCCAATCTTCGACGTCAGTCTCACCTGATCCGCTCAAAACAGGAGGGTCCCGCAGCAGCTGGACGGCGCCGCACATGATAGGAGCGGCGGATGCTCCACGCGGATTGTTGGAAGCCTCGTTCATGATAGTGGTTGGAGTAGTTGTCAAAGTTCGGCTGCGAAGTTCCAGGATGAGGTCGGGGAGTGCAGCACCTTCCACCAAATGTAATATGTGGATTTATTACGAGACACTAGGCACAGTCTAGTTGCACCGGCAGTACACGAACGCTGATCACGTGCTCAGTTGCACAAGAGCCATCTTCTTCGTCCTCCTCTTCACTACAGTAGTAATGAGACAAGTGGCAATTAACAGCGCGCCACCACTGGTCATATTGCCTTGTGTTGGCCTTTAACTCTCCTCGTATGCCCGTTGCTGCTCAGGAGTCCGTTGCGTACCCGTAGCGGTGCTGCAACAGCAATAAAATTAGTTGCTAGTCTGGTTCTGCCATATACGAAAGGCCAGTGACATCACTCCCCACATCGCGTGCCTCCATTTCTCGTTATAATCAATTCTGTGGTTCAGATGCTTCTTTTGTGCTTGTTCTTTATTGAAACGAATGCTGATTTGCACGTTGTATGCGACATTAAATTGAATGTGCACTTTTCGCTTCACTTGGCAAAGTGCGTGGTCTCCTTCACCTCTGCCGCGGGTCAACTCGGTATTGCACAGCATCCCGGATCAGCCCACTTTTTTGCCCGTGTACATCGACACGAAAGAATGCTGACCAACGAGAGGCTAACAGCTTCGCTGCAAACGTTACAAAGCTGTATCCCATTGGGGCTTAACCATTATGGGCGAAGGGCCAAGAATGAACTGATGGGGCAAAAAAGGCTCCTCCGAAAAAGGCATAATGCGTCTCCTGCAATTTATAGATCTGCGCTTCAAAAAATACTTCATCATATATCACGGCCTGCATTTACGAGATTTGTCTGGGACACATTCAGTGAGTATGAAGCACTTTGGAGTACTTGCCGCATCAGTGCCTTGCGTACGCTTCTTTGTTGTTTCTCGAGTAGCTGCCTTAAAGTTGTCTAAGTGTTTTTTCGGTGCTCGAACAGTTCTAAGCGTATTAGAATCGTCGGACGATCCCACCGCTGTTAACCAGATGTAGGAGCTGTCGGACGATCTCGCCGCTGCCACCATTTGTAAGATTTGGAGCCGGGCTTGTAGGACGATCGGAGGAACTTGGGGCGACAGCACTAGGTGAGCAGGGTTTATTTCCATTACACACAGTTTGAACAAGACATACATCGACAGTCTAGCGTAACTCCCAAATGGTGTCCGCAAGACAAAGCATACAACAAACGAGCGCACAGCTCACGAGCACATATCGAGCACAGAGCACGACGACGAGCACACCCTAGCAGCCGACAACAGCCGCTTATAACCACTCCGTTCGACGTCATCGTTCGACTGCATCGTAGAAAGTCCTCGTGGTCGCCTTTGTGAGAACAGGGTAGGAGTTTTACACACACACATGCCGCACAGGTTTCGGTGCTCTCTCCGAGGGCCGACGACCTTTGCAGCGTAGTCGTCGTGGCATCCATTGTCTGGCGTCCCCGTAGTCAGGTGGCCACGCCCGACCCCAACCGGCGCCTCTCAATTCCAGAGCTGCCATTTCCCACTAGTCGCCACGTGTGTCGGCAGACTGTGACGAATCCTGGGGGCCCCCGTACCGCAAAGAGACCACGACGACCCGGCAAATCAACCAACAATGCACGGGGCGCCAAACGTGACCAGCCCTGCTGTCGTCACCGATCATCCAAACGCGGCGCATGGTCGGTTAGCGTTGTCGTCCTCGCTCGTTCTCTGAAGAGCGCCGCCACCGCGGGTCGGTCCAAGCACGGGCAGGGGGCTGAAATAGCTGGCACGTTGCCCCCTCGGCCGGTCATTCCTAACAAACGCAAGAACTAACAAGGATCCTAGACAAACCAAATTTACTTTAGTCTAACACCGCCGCTACCACAACGACAAAAGTACATTGCTCGAGTGCGGGGGTTATCTGGGCGGCGTAGTAGCGCTCTTGATTGGATTTCTGTTTTCCATTTGTCCTGCAGCCTATGTAGTCTGCTTCCTTGGCGTGTTTTTGTGCGATGTCAATTATACGGACACTTGAGGTGCTTTCACGTCGTCGTACTGAGATACCGGTATTCAGAGTGCATGCACGGCCATCGTGCCGATTTCTGGACGTCACGTGACTTGTGGCGAGTGCAAGGATAAGAGCGAGGTCTCTCGATGCGAGGGCGAGAAGTTGAGGTGAGAGATTTGGTGCCTTGTTTGATGAGCCCGTTAAGTGTTCAGAGACGTGGTCCATGCATCGATCTGGGCTCGCGTGCCACCAGTGAGAGACGCCTGCGATGCCGCTGGTGGCGCTCCGCATCATTGCAGTGTTGTCCGCATCACGGCGCTGTTTATTGCCTAGCCCGGTGTGAAGTTCTCGCGTACTGTGCAGTGCAAACAGTACCTCTGGCGATTCAGTTTTGCAAGCCAGCGTTGTGAGACAGCTGGCAGTTGTCAGGGCGCTTTTTCTGTTGGACAGCAGCGTATGCTTCTTTTTTCAGTTTATTTCTTTAAATACCCCTTTGTTAGAGGTGGGGGGGGGGGGAGGGAGCGTTACATGTTTCTGTTTTATCGAAGTGAAAGTTCTATTAGCATTTGCAAAAAAATGTCTCAGGCTTGCACGGCACACGCAGCACAGTCACAACGTAAGCTGCTGGAGAGCCTCTATAGGAGCTCCATTTTCGGCAACACGCACTGCAGGGTCTTCGAGGCGAAGTCTCTTAGCGTCGTTTTGCCTGGAACGATCTGAGCTGTCCGCCCAGCGTCGAAGGCGAGCTGAGGCTTGTCCGGCTCTGCAGACAGCGGTCTGCTTAGGCTGATGTAGCCTGGTTGCGGCCGCAAGTGTAGCTCTACGATTCGCTTCTTCAGCAGTGGTTCGTACTTTGCGAGGAGGCGCTATGAAGCGTAACAACGGTATCCAAACTACGTGGCGCACATAGCACATCCCTTGACCCGTGGCACGTTACGGTGCTGTTGCTGATGATGAAGTTAATGATGGTTTATTCGAATCCCTTTCGACACTCGGTCGTCAAGAATAGTCGCCTAGCGTATTTGATTTAACCAGGTCCAGTTGCATGCACGATGCAACTGCTGTAGGCAAACGCTACATGTCGGGACACCTGGTGGAATATAACGAAATTGCAATGCAAGTTTGTAGGCATCGATGCTACGTCGCACACGTGCCACATCGTGTGTCCATTGACACGATACGACCATGATGACGATGGCGGTTCAAGAGCATTCATTTTGAAACGGGGTGTGACGAACAGTAATCTAGTGTGCCTCAAATAATCAGGTATACCATGCATGTTTTTCAATTTATCAATACATATACATCTCCATATTCTTCTTTGTCTTCCTCACAACTTCTCTATCTACCTTATACCGCTACCCGTGTAACTGCTACATGTCCTGCCGACTGGTGTAATGATATGCAACTGCAATGCAATGGCCGCACGTACAGACCCTGCAGGGCGCGCATCTCACATCGCAAGGCCAGTTGCACGATACGATGCTAATGAAGATGATGATGTAATGGCAACCCCTTTGAAACGCGGCGGTGGCTTAGTTGCCTAGCCAGGTTGATTTGACAAGTGGCATGATGCAGTGCTAACGAGAGTGATGATGATCACTTATTGGCATCTCCTCTGAAACGCGGCGGTAACATAGTCAGCTATAGCAAACTTGATTTATTCACTTGAAATATCTATTTTTTCTAGCAAACTTGTATATAGCTCAAAACTGTTATCACGATGTTTGTAACGTTGCGTGGTGCTAGCTAGAAGAAGCGGCTTGTGCCAGTCCTAAAAACGATGCTGACAAACAAGGTATCGGCGACACTTGGACGTCAGAAAGCTGCGCCCGTCGTCGCAAAATCGGAGCAGCCGCTCTCGTTCCCGACGTTGCTCATGGGCTGGCACTGGAACGCGATGGAGAAGTCTGCGCTGTGCCTGGTAGGCCCGTTCACCGAAGCACGGCTGTCGTCGCCGCTGCATCGAAAGTAGGCGTAACGGGCGTAGAAAAACTGCGCCTCGGACATACGGTACAGGCTCCAGGCGAGTTTCGTTCGAAACCACTCGGTCCTTGCGGGATCCCCGCCGGCATAGCTCCCGGCTGCGACAATCGCAGCTATCCGCAGGCCCATGGTCAGCGTAAACAGGTCGTCCTCGTCGTCGTACATGGACAGCCTCTCCGACGGCTGCACGCATTCCCTATGTCGAAGACAGGGGTGATAGGGGACAGCAGGGAGAAAAATCCAATGTTTAGCAAATCTAGTTTCATCTAAGCAAGGTAACTTAGTCGAAATTGCATATATATATATATATATATATATATATATATATATATATATATATATATATATATATGAAAAGGTAACCAACGCGACTTAGCAAATGGTGACAGCACCGCGGAAGTTTTGGTTATTTTGATGAGGTCGCATTGTACAGCACGTTACCGATATTTATGGATAAGAGTTTGTCGTACAATTGTTCCCGCGAGTGTCGTGCCTAAAGGATGAAGGAAATGAAGCAGTGAGAACTAGTGGAAACAAGTGACGAGCAAATCATCGTCCGGATAGGCTAGCGCGAGTGCTGACGTCATCGATTGAGCGGTAAAGTGAAATGAAGAAGGGTGCACTCATTGAGGAGGAGAGCAGCCTATCTTCCCGCTGTCGGTAGAGCGCGTGGTGTGACTGATGATGTCACTGAGTATAAAGCACAGTGGAGAGAGTGGGCCTTGTTAAGAACGGCCAGCTGCGACCGCGGGCGTCATCTTTTCCTAGAGCGTCGCCGCAAATCTCTAGCCACAGCGTGACTAAGTCGACTGTGTGTGAACAACAATACGCGCGTCTCCACTCTCCGTCGCTGGAGCTAGGATGCGTTCGACGAAGCAGGCTTTGTGCCCAACACGACACCGCCGAGGGAACGTAGGCCGAGGCCGCTTCCCACGCACCGTTCGTGAAGTAAGCCCCGAGTTCTGCCAAGACAGTCGGACGGCGGCGGGCTCCGTTAACCTGTGTGTGTGTGTGTGTGTGTGTGTGTGTGTGTGTGTGTGTGTGTGTGTGTGTGTGTGTGTGTGTGTGTGTGTGTGTGTGTGTGTGTGTGTGTGTGTGTGGGTGTGCGCGCGTGCGTGCGTGAGTAAGCCATCGCGCAAAGAGGCGGCCGTTTCCGTCACCTGGGTATCGGGGGAGGACCGAGTGTTTATAAGCGGCTGTTGTCGGTTGCTAGTGCTGGTGCTCGTCGTCGTGCTCGTTGTCGTGCTCAAAATGTACTCGTGAGCTGTGTGCTCGATTGCTGTATGCTTAGTCTTGCGGGCTCTATTTGGGAGCCACGCTAGACTGTCGATGTATGTCTTGTTTAAACTGTAAATAATGTAAATAAACCCTGTTCATCTAGTTCCTCCCAAGTTCCTCTCTACGACCTTCAACTCCTTCAAATGGTGGCAGCGGCGAGATCGTCCGACAGCTCCTACATCTGGTTGACAGAGGTGGGATCGTCCGACAACTCTTACAACGTGCGTTCGTGCACGTGAAGTGATCAGACGAGACGTTCATTTGAGGGATCGCCAGGCGTTTGTGCGCAGGCACTAGTTAGAACGGGCGCGAGAAGGAAAATCTGGGGGCTTTTGCTCCTTGAATATGTGACTCGCCTAGGCACTACGGAGGAGGTTTCTTATCGCGCGTTGTAGGCACTTGTCCCTAAGCGTGTCGGCATTGCGGACTGGAATCGAGTGGGATCGAGCCAGCATGTGCGGGCAAATACGAGATATAATTCTGAACACGGAGTAAGCGCTGATGTGAAATGCCAGCAATACGCCTCCCGCATTGAAGGGGACAGGAGGGTGTAGCGTAGACACAGTCAGAGGTCGCTACATATGAACGTTGTTAGATACGGAACAAACGAGTTGGCGTCCCCCACTTCGTGCGCCGCAGTGGAGCTTTTCACTGCTCGACTATTCCCGAAAGTGTAGCGAGAGCCTGGCAGTGTTCCAAGTAATGTGGGTCCCGAGGCAAGACGGCTGTAGTGCACCGTGAAGGCCTGGCAGCTCTCCCCCCATGCGCCTTTGTGACGGCGCTTGCAAGCCGGGAAGGCAAGACCGCAGAGAGAAATAAGCACTCGGACAATTGCGGCCCAAGGAGTCACCCTCGGCACCGGATGTGACGCAATCGCACGGGCGCCTACCATTGGCCGAAAATGACGACAGCTGAGCCGGCTCGCCGATTGGCCGAAAATGGCGTCACCTGAGCGGGCTCGCCGATTGGCCGAACGTGACGTGACTTCGAGACAGCGAAGGGCTTAAAATTCAGAGACCGGGAGCAGCAAGAGAGTATTCCTTCATTCATCTCTTTCGAGCTTCTGGCCACGGGCCGCAGCGTCCGAGTTGCTGCCGGCTCGTAATGACTTTATGACTGTTAATTTCTTTGTACTCTCACTGTAAATGATGCAAATAAAGCTCCAGTTTTTCATCCCGACGTCCTCCTCAACCTCGGCCAACTCCCACACCCAACGGCAAGGTCCAAAAATTTGGGGGACAGCAATTGGGATTGTCCTCCAGATCCAACATCTGGTTGACAGCGGTGGAATCGGCCTACGGCTCCTAGATCGGCCTACGGCTCGCAGATCGGCCTACGACTCGGGAGACAGCAACGGCAGCTCACGGACTTTGGCACATGGTGACCGACCGGTATTCTGATCAAGTTGGAGGCGACCTGGGATTGACCACCTCTTGCAACTGACTGGATGCGGCGGAGAATTACTGGTGATATGGTGCTGCTTCAGTGGGTAAGCGTTTGGTTTTGGCTGTAAGAGTTACCAGGCTTCAATTAAGCTGTGTTTATTTGATTCGCTGGGATCTTTTACTTGCATTTTGATTTGCGTGGGTATCGCAGCAAGTATAGTGTGACAGCAGAGCCAAAGCTTAAAGTAGCGACCATGTTCCTAATGTGTTTGATGAGAGCTGACCTGTTGTGGTTGTGTGAAGAGATCGAGGTAAACGTAGACGAGGACTATACGGAATCAGAGATTCGTAAAACCATTCTAGAAAGTAACAATGATTTGCAATTCATCGAACAAACGGGTAAACGAATTCTAAACAAAAGACAGGAACGGGAATCAAATAGGCAAGAACGCCAAGAGCGTGAGAAAAAACTGCAACAGGTTGAAAAACAAATGGCAGCAGTGAGGAAACAGATACAGGATTTGCAGCAGTTAAACGCAGGAAATCAACAGCGGCTTGAGAAATCTGTAGGCTGGACGCAGCGAAAGTGGGAAGTAGACTGCACATTTTGGTCGAAAGCCGAGAGAAGTAGTAGCACCTGCGAGATTAGCAGCACGTACACAAGTGAACTCGAAGTGTTAGCCGCTAACGATGCCTTAGTGGCAGCAGAGGCCGTTAAAGGCCAGAGTGAGAGCGACGAGGTGCTGTGCCAACAGAGGACTGTAGAGACAGCTAGGCCAGCTGCGAACAAATTGGCACACTTACCGCGCGTGTGCGTCGCTTGTAATGTTAGCGAGGTTGCTAGCGAAGTAGAGAGTACTGCTGACCCGACAGACGCGAGCACCCATGTCGAGTCAGATCTGCGTGCCGAAGTGAAGTGAGAGCTGGACGATGCATTTGAGGGCAGCTCTCAGAATTGCGAGCTGCGTAGCTCAAGAGAAAACAACTGCATTGGTCAGGGATCGGTGCAGCTCTCCGCCAGTCTAGATAGCCAAGAGAGGGATGATTTTGTTAAGAATCATTCAGACTGTGCGCGTGAGACAGCGATCGAGACCGACGGGCTGTGGGCCGATGCACAGCGTGAGCTGGGCGACGCAGTAGAGGGCAATTTGCAAGAGTGCGAGTTGCATAGCTCGAGTAAAGCCTGCTGCATTGTGCCAGAGTTGGTTCAGCTGTCCGCCAGTCGAGGCAGAGAAAGAGTAGATTTAAATGAAAATCACTGAGACTGCGCGGGTAAGAGACCGATCCAGGCCGACGAAATGTGTACCGGCCAGCACGAGGCGCGAGAAAGCGACATGAGAGGGAGTTCAAGGAAAAAGTGCCGTAGAACGAAGCGCGCTAAAGATCGGAATGCGGTGGCTAATGTAGCGCAACCAAAGACGGCGAAAGACACAAAAAGCCAGGGCGCAAGGAAAAGAAAGGTGCGGTCGTCGTTGACGATGTTGACGCATCAAAGACGTTCGAGCCAGCGGTCAGAAAGAGACCGAGAAGCGTGTTTTGCACGGACGCGGACAAAGGGCACGGGGCAGTTAAAATCCTCGTCGTTCCGTCGTTCTTTCCGAAGTTCAGCGCGTAGGGCGAGGGAGCGCAAGGTGGCAAGACGAGACCAGGTGGTAGGGAGTCGTGACGCGGTCAGTCGAATTTGTGAAGAAAGCATGGCGCCAGGACTAAAATTGGCAGGAGACTGTAACGTCTTGGAGGAGCTGATAGTGAGTCAGCCCTTTTGTTGTTCCTGGGTAGCCAGAATAGCTTTCAAACCGCGACCACCTCGAGTACGGCTCAAATAGTATGAGTCAGTTGTAAACGTTTGAAAAGGGAGGCCAAGAGAGCTTCCGTAGAAGGAAAACGTGTTGTTTTCTTTTATTTTTGAACATTTGCAAATTTTCGCGATTTGAGACTAGGATTTCTTTCAATAAGTAAGGTATGAGCTCTGTTTTTGTTTTGCTTGAGAAGCTCGAGATTTGAAAAACGCGTTTTTTGTAAACATGTAGTATCGCGAGGTCTTCATTAATGAGTAGATAGGCTCTTCTTTTGTGTGTGAGTAACCTGAGTGTCAAGGTTATCGGTGAGAGGCCTATCGTAACGCGCGTGTGTATTAGTTAACCTTCTTTTTATGTGCTTTTTAATTTTCTAAGGTTAAGCGCGTAGATTTTCAGTGAGTGCATGATTTGCACTGAGAAGCGTTCTTAGTTCCTTTAGCGCTTGTCCTGTGCGGGCGGAAGGAAGCAGAATGTTTGACCGGGTTGCTCGTGCTTGTTGAGGGCAGCCGTATTCTGACTTCTCTAGTAAGCGTGCGTGGAGCTTGTTAATAGAAGACACATTTGTTTAAAGGTTCCGCTGCGTTGCGTAAGTTACGCAAGTTTGGTTGTTCGTTTAAGGAACGTGTCCTGTGTGGACAAAAGGAACAAATGTGAGTAAGCGTGATGAAACGTTTGCGTAAGATGCAAGTACGCGTTCGGAATAGGGATCACAAAGCTAGCGCGTTTGTGATTACGTACCTATGGAGTTGGCCAGACTGTTCAGTGGCACCAGTACATGAGCTAAGCACGCCACTGTGATAGGGTAACAACAGGTTGTTCGTGAAGTTAGGCTGCTTAAGTTATGTTTGTGTATCGGTATTTGAGAGCCTCGGATTATTTCTGCGTAAACTTTTGCGCTTGTGCAGCACGAGTCAGGTGTGGTCGAACTAAGGAGGAACGTGAACGCTCGCTTTGGCGGCACAAAATTTTGGGGCAAAATTTGGGATTCCCAGTTGAGCGGCTTGCATGGGTATTTTGATAGGAAGCCTGGTGGATTAACAGCTGATTCCGGGCGTTTGCACGCTGAGTGCTATTGTGTTGCCGGGATCGACTTTTCTGTGCCAGTTGTTGTGAGATGGTAAGGCATTCCAAGTGCGCAGGGGTTGCAGAGAGCAAGGCCATCGTCTTGCTCGCCAACCATTCTCTTCCTGCCCAGCGGTTGCCAGCACTGGCCAGGCGAGATTTTCCGGGCCATGGAGGAGCTGTTAGGATCGGCCTGCAGGGGTACTGCTGCAGGTGCGTCCGCTGCAGGTGCGTCGGCCGATCCGGGGTGGTGGCGCCCTTCAGAGAACCAGCGAGGACAGCGCTAACCAACCGTGAACGTCCTTTGAAGAACTTCACTACGGCAGCGTTCATCCGCCAAGCGCCTCGTTCGGCGAACAGGAGAAAGGCAGCTCTGGAATGTAGAGGCGCCGGATGGGTTCGGGCGTGACCACCTGACTACGGGGAAGCAGGACAATGGATAACACGACGGCCGCGCTGCAAAAGTCATCTGCCTTCCGAGGGGGCACTGAAACTTGTGTGTGCGTGTGTGTGTGTGTAAACCATCCCGCGGAGAGGCGGCTGGTCTACGGTGACGTCGAACGGTGACGTCGAACGATGACGTCGAACGGAGTGCTTATAAGCAGCGATTGTCGGCTGCTAGAGTGTGCTCGTCGTCGTGCTCTGTGCTCGAAATGTACTCGTGAGCTGTGTGCTCGTTTGCTGCATGCTTTGTCTTGCGGGCTCCATTTGGGAGTCACGTATAGACTGTGTAAACGCATCTCTTGTTCAAAATGTTAACATGTAAATAAACCCTGTCCGACGAAGAGTCAAGCTCCTTCCTACAGCTACGACTGCCAAATCTAACAACCTACATGGCTTCGGTGTCATGTTGCGGAAGTCCTTCGTGCATTCGGAATTTCTAACAGCTTTGGCTGAGGTTGCAACAGTTTGCGCGAGGGATGCTACAAACGACGAAATCGCTGACTGTGCGTAGGATTCACGGCACAGTGTCGGCAGCAACAAGCACACAGCTGCAGCACTGTGAACCCACGCAGCCAGCCAGCTCCATGCACATTACCGCACACATATAACAGATGAAAACGTTTCATAATTTGAAACTTTGTTTTTGCTTGCATCCGCTACACTCCACATTTTCTCGATGGCTCAATTTGAAGTTATTTTTTAAATAAATTCAATTACTCGAAGGAACTACGTCTGTCAAATGTTCCATTCATTTTTTTCGTTTTCTGTTTTTTTTGTTTTTGTGCCATGACAGAATCTTCAGTTTCGCCTACGCCGCGCTGGAAACTGCTGTAGTGTTGCGGGATCAAAGCACTGAAACATATAAATAATGAATGGCCCTTGCATGGTATCGACACAGCCAAGAAAACACGTCGACCACCACAAACCCTTTACGACAACCACCCGAGCAAGAACTCCCCGGTCCTTAACATGGTTCGCGTTTGGGCATTTTGATGAATTCCGCAGTGTTCTATATATTTAGTAAGTATAAGAGAAGGTACTTGTCTTTACTGATCGTGGTGATGACAATGATGTAACGTAAGATTTGATTTGATTTGGTCTGAGTTGTAAGCAAATCCAACCATAAACGACGAATGGGACAAATTGCAGGAATTGATATCAGTATTTCTAGGTTGACGCCAGGTAACGGAAAGGAACTTACTGAAAGGATTGTAGCGCGCTCTTTGTCCTTGCAGACCAGCCGCTCCATTGGTGGACGTTGCTCCACATCAAGGACGCCATGCGGCTCGCAATCACCGGCGCATCCGCGAGTAGAGGATTGGCGGTACCGGCGCTCAGCCAGGCATACGCAGGCGCAGTCACGTAGAGCGTCGTCGGGTTCACGAACAGCATTCGTTCTGACGTGTATTCTAGCGAAGCCTCCGAGAGCACGGGCAGCCCTCGTCGCTGCTTCTCAAGTTTTGTGTCGTGTTCGAACCTTGCCAAACGAAATATGTTGCGCACGAAACCGCTGTTATTCAACACGGGCGCCTTCATTTCCGGCAGGACGAGGTCAGCCGGAAGCATGAGGGTCATGCTGCGCATTAGATTCTCGAAGTTCACCGTGTCGTTTCCAGTTGCCACGAGCTGTCGAAGCGGCTCGTAACTCACGAAGCTCCTCCGGGTTGCCTCGAAGATGGCGCGCAGTTGGCGATCCTTGTCGGGGCTCGTGAGGGCCGCGACGTAAGTGGCGCGCAGCAACTGGACGCTTCCGCCTAGGTGGAACTGGCAGAGTTCTCCACTACGCAGAGTGGGCGAGTTTAACTCCTGCTCACCTTTGACGATCCCGCCCAAGGCAGAAAGCACGACCATCATCAGTGCGTGACACAGCGATAGGGGCTGATTGGCGACGTTCCAAAGACGTGCTACGTCGGCGAACAGCTCCGCCTTGGAGTACACAATTGCAAAGTCCTTGGTGCCGACGTCGATAAAGAACTCGCGTAATATGGCCTTGAATTGCTCAGATTCCATGCCTCCGAACGCCATGGCGACCTCGGCCCATGCGGTTTCTCCCCATGGAGAGTCGTGTTCCGAAAACAGAAGCTCCCAAGCGGTGATTTGCTCGTTTGTGCAGTTTGCCCTCAAGTACGCGTTCACTGAGGACAAAACGGTGGCACGACACGTATTGTCGCAAATAGGGTCGAATGTAGAGAGCCAGAGCAAGTTCCTTGAGAAGTAGATGACACCTTCGTCGAGGTAAACATAGAAGTAGAAAAAGAGACTGTACCGGGTCTGCAATTTCAGGGCGAAGCGTAGAAGTTGGGCGTGGCTCATTCTCTTCGAGATGTTGGCGATGTCAAAAACGGCCGTCAGGGTGTCTCTCAGTCGAAGATCTGGCTGCCATATCTCCGTGACGCACGATCTGTAGAACGCCTGAAGTGTTGCAGCGGCTTTCACACCGTAGTTCAAGGTGCCCGTAATGATGTGGGCACCGATGTTCCACTGCGAAGAGGGAGAAGTGCTAATTTTAGCCTTTAAAGGTGATTTACCAGGAATAGCTTGTACTGTTAAGAGATAGAGATTCAATGAGCAATAAAGACATGCAGATATAATTTGTAGCAGAATTAAAGCATGGCCGGACGGCATCAAAGTGGGGCGGGCTTTGTAATAACATCACAGATTACAATAGAGTATGCGGCAAGGACAAGGAAAGCCTTTTAAGGGAAGCAAGAAATTTGATATGGTATGCAGAAAAAAAAGAATCGGCGGTTGTAGAGTGTTTTCACTTTACTCAGGGGATGAGTAAATAGGTATCTCAGATTAAGTCCTTTCTTTTGCGTTTGTGCGGTCTCACAACTGCCCTTGGCACAAAGTAACGACAACACAGTATTGCAAACAATCGAATTGGCATTTATTGCGCCTTGTATACACCATTCTATAGCCAGCCGAATTATTACACATAGAAGACACCGATGGGCGCGCGACAGATCGAGGAACCTTGTCATCTACTCACCGCGGCCGGGGTAGCCAGCGAATACATGTTCGCCCGCATGCAAGACAACAACGCCTAATCGTTCGCATTTGCAATAACGCGAACGGTGGCCCGTTCCGGCGATCGTGTTCGCCCATTCCGGTGTGGTGCTTCTAAGCCTTTCCCGGGACGGTCTCGCGAAGCCTGGACCGGGGTACACGCGGAGCGTCCGCGTCGTGGAAGAGCCCGCTCCCTGTCGCGCCCTAGTAACCCCGTCGTTAGGGGGCGTTAGCAGAGCAACAGTCGCACCGCATCCCCTCACATGCTGCAACCACACCGACCGCTTCCGGCGTTTAGCTACGGGGATAAGCCGCATTACAGGAGACTCCAGAGCCGTCCGGGGAGAACAACATTAGGGGACGCGTGAGAGCCAAGCACCCGCGCACCGTGGACATTAGTTAGGCTAGTGACAATGAACAAATCGTAATACGTGCAATGTTACCTATCGTTTCACTTACTCGGAGGAACTCGAGTGCCAGGTAACTAGTTCGTACTCTAAGTGCACCTACTTGTATGATTGTTTGCGCGATTTATTTAAGAAAAATAAAGCCGTTTGAATAAAATCGAATATGGCTAAGAACTAGTTAGTCGTGTGGGGTTTTTATGGCGCCAAAGAACTAAGCCTACGATGCGCCATGCACAAATTAAGATTGCATAATTTGATTAATGTGGATCGAGCGATAAAAATTGTTAATTAGGAGTTTCCTTTAAAATCCTGTGTCTTCTAGGAACTTAAAAGTATAGTCAAGGGATACGAGTGCGTTTTCAGATAGGATCGGTGACGAATGAAGTGGTGTTACCATTTTTTAAAGTTCGTAAAAATGTTTGTCTGTTTTTCCTCCACGCCGAACATGTGAATAAAATGTGATTCATTGTTAGAGGCTCTTGGCACCGCTTGTTCTTGATTTTTCTGTAAAATATTATTTTTCAGATGTGTGTGCCCTATACGAACAGAACATAAAATGACTTCCATGAAGCCTTCCTTCCTGGTGGTATAATGTCTTCCACTCCTGCAGTATGGGTTTTACTTTTTGGAGTTTCTCGTTAACTTGAGATTCTCAATCCTTTTGCCACTTTGAGGTCATCGCAGCACGGACCGTCCGGACACAGTCGTTGAATGGAACATTTATTTCTAATAGCATTTCATCGGCTGTGATTGCTGCTCATTCATCCACCTTTTTCATTTCCCGGGTTTCCAACGTGGTTTGCAAATTAACAGAGAGGAATATTTTTACCATTATTTTCACTTTCGCCGACCATATTCAGGATGCGGCCGAAGGAAGGTTCGCACTCAGATTTTCTACGGAGGGACTTAAGTGAACTGAGAGAATCTGCGCCGACAACTGCTTTCTTATAATTTCCTCTTGCTATATATTGCAGAGCCATTAGCAGGGCGTATACTTCGGCTGTAAAAACCGAAGTAAACTGCAGCAACACAATCCAACTTTTCTATTGTTCCGATACGACTGCGCTTCCGGCATGTTCATTTGTCTTGGACCCGTCAATGTAAAGCTCGGGGACGTCACTGCATTTTTCTGGTAATTCCAAAAAGTCATGTATTATGTGTTCGCGCAGTGTTTCTTTTTTCTTGTGTAATGTCAGTGTAAAATCACAAAAGTGTACATCGTATCACGAGACAGTCTGTTCGGTCTTTCGGCGACCATGAGAGCCTTGCTCGAAACATGGTATTTTTGGCACATTTCTTCGAATCGAAGAATAAGTGGTCTCACGCTTTTTGGTTTGTTGTTGCAGTCTGTTCTATTTGTGGTGTAAGTGATAAGAATGAGGCATATATGGTCAGGTTGAACTGTGATCATGAATATATATGGAATTGTAAGCAAACAGGGTTCGTTCCTGTCGTCATATAGGCTGTCTATTGGTGAAGTCCTGTGAGCACCAGTTGTCAGGTTGCTAATTTGAGAGCTAGATCCGCCGGTAAACCCACGTTTTTGTGAAAATACGATTACTGTGGTTTCTCGTGTAGAAAACCGGAAGCTATTCTTATCATCCCATTGTGTCAACCTGTTTGTTGTTATATGAATTTGCCTTACGCATGTAGACATATCAGAGGCACGGCATACCGTACCTCCATGTAGTGTCATATTCTTTTTCTAGGCCGAGAAAGAACGCAAGGCCGTCTTGTCTGGGAAGGGATGCCTCACGTGTGGAGTGGTCAAAACGAACGAGAAGGTCAGTCTTCGAGCAGCCTTTCCTGTAACCGCACAGGTGAGAATCCATTCAGTTGTCTGTTTCGAGAACGTATGTTAGTCTGATGATAATTAAGCTTTCGTGTGATTTTGCCAGGCAACTTGTTAGGGCTATAGGTCTATAGCTGGTGGGAGCATTTAGTAATTTTCCCGCTTTGAGGAGAAGAACAGTAACAGCTTTTTTCTACTTTGCAGGCATCTTTTTTTCTTTCCCATATCTTGTTAAAGAAGGGAAGCAAGGTTATCTGGGATACGCGGCCAAGCATTGTGTAGTGCATTTTATCACGACCAACTGCAGTTTTCTTACCCGCAGAAAGCACTCTGTTGAGTTCGACTGGTATGGAAACAGTGTACAGTTTATGTACATCATCAAGTTGTCGGCAGATTTTATTTCTGAGCAGATTATTTGTGTATTAAAGCAGATTCGGTGCAGTTTCCTGAACTGGAAACTGTCTAAAAGAATTCTTATACGTCAGCTTGTTCTCGTAGCGTGGTTTATGTGCCTGGACTTGAAAGTATGGGGATCGTATAAGGAGAGTAATCCCCTTTGAACTTTTTAACTTGGTCTCACATTCTGTTAGACGTCACAGAAGTATAAATTGTCGATATATATTTTTGCCACGACAATTTTTGTCCTTACATCGATTATATCTTGCTCTCGCTTTAGATAGCTTAAAAGAGAGATTATTCGCTGTTGGGTATTTTCTAAAAGAAGGTCACGCCTTGTTCTGATGTTTTGAGCGAATGTGTATTCTGTGGTCCACCAGGATTGAAGCCTTTTTCTAAAAAGTCCTGATGACGGCGGCATACTTGATCCGCCGCGTCATGTATGCAAACAATAAATCCCTCATTTATTTCATCGGTGCTCAGTTCCTCCAATCATTCTGTTTTGAGGGTAGCTTTCTCTATAAATAAGGACCAATTAGCTAAATGTGGATGCCAATGAGGAGGTCTGGAGGATATGATTGGTTGTGTGGTCGGTAATTTTACAATGGCTGACAAATGGTAGCGACCATAAGGAATGTTCTATTACTTCCCATTTAAAATTTTCGAGCAGAAGAGAGCTGAAGCACAATTGTCAAATCCAGAGAGCACATATTGCCCATGCTTGTGGAACAGTATGTTGCAGTGCCAGTGTTCAAAAGACATACGTCATTAGTAGGAATAAAATCTTCCAGTGTTTGTCCTTTGGCGTATGTTGTTTGTTGGCCCCGTAATGGGTTGTGTGCATTAAAATCACCAACTATTAAAAATGGTTTTGGTAGCTCTTTTTCGATGGTTTCTAGATCCGTTGCTTTGAACTGCGTATGTCGTACGATGTAAATGGAACAGACGGTGAGGCTTTTGTAGGACACAATGGTGACCGCAGCGACCTCTAAGGAACTATCTACGACTACCTCTCTGGCGGCGATACTATTTGGAACCACGGCGGCAACACCACCCGACAACTTGCTTGTCCGGGGACGCTTTCGAAGTGTGACATTGTAACCCTCTAGAAATTTTTTTGCTGTGGTCCGAAATTGGTTTCTTGTAGGCGTAGGCCACAGAAACGAAGTTACTTTAAATGCCATAGGTATCACCTAAGTAGTGTATGATATCTCTGTAGTTCCAGTCTATTGTGAAAGAAGCCATTATATTAAAATAAAGGAAAGACTTTGTTCGAATGACTATCAGACAAACTTGCAGGTGACACAATTGTTTCCGTCACGCGCCCTTTCCGGGAGCCATGACAGAAGTTCAAATTTTCTTGCCTCCTTTGCAAGAGGGTGCAAGGGGTTCTTTGGAGGACCTACTGGCAGCATCAGGCTTTCCCTCGATTTCAGGATCCGTTGGGCACACCTACCTTTTTTCAGCACTTCACAGGTGAACGCTGGCAGGGCTCTGTGGTGCTGCTGGCCTCTAAGGCAGAGGCTGCCTCCTGACCACTTAAGCTGAGGCCTCATTAGCCCTTGAGTTACGCTGGCTGCAGCCAATGCCTCCAGATGTCTCTGGGATGGCCGACTTAAGGGAGGGTGTAGCACCGTTCGCTGCACACGCCCTGGGGCCAGACAGCAGGGCTGCCGGCTCACTGCGTGTGAACAAAGCGGTTGCTGGGTACAAATGCATTGTAGCTCCCTGACGTAGCACATCGAAACGGGAACTTTGTGGGGCAAAGGCAAACGTTTGCGCGCTTCTTGGAAGATGAGGTTTTCTTTCATTTGGAGCGTCAAGACACCTTTCTCTTTCTTCTAGATGGGGCATGCCCGCGAATATGTAGCGTGGCCACCATCCGGGATTGCACAGTGTACTTCGACATCGCAATCACCGGATGAGTGTTCGTAGGCGGCACATCGAGCA
The DNA here is from genome assembly GCF_023375885.2 of Dermacentor andersoni. Taxonomy (NCBI): domain Eukaryota; kingdom Metazoa; phylum Arthropoda; class Arachnida; order Ixodida; family Ixodidae; genus Dermacentor; species Dermacentor andersoni. The sequence continues at coordinate 54,978,849 of NC_092823.1, forward strand.
CATGTGAGTTGCCCTCGGCAGTTTTGTGTTCTTTGTCCAAATATTTCACAATTAAATCAACGACACGGATTCTAGATGGAATTGTCGACGTGTATCTTGCAGTATCCTGTCTCAATTATGTCGCGTAGTATCCAGGATTCAAAGGTTAGTGTAAAATGCTTTGTTTGTATTTCTTTGTCGTCGTGCCTAAATTTATTCTCTCTACATTGAAACATTCTGCCGCTTCAGTCGTTCCAGGAGTCCAGCTTCGCTTAGGTCTATGAAGTCTGCCTCAGAGATTACTGCCGGGACGGTATCCATAGAACGGTGTGTTGAAATAGTGATGAGAAACTCACCAAACTCTTTGAAGCTAGTGAATTTCTCCTACTCTTTGTTTTCGAAGATTTCAAGAGGCTGGCCCCCACTTGTGAGTTTATTGATTTGTAACCTGGTCCGGTGTGATCATTCAAAGATTTAGCTACTAGGAAGGGCGAGAATACTCTTGCTGACTTGGATGGTTGTTCACTGTGAATGACGTAGAATCGGGAAGATCTCTTTGTTCTTCATTGAGGAAAAGAACTTTCCTTTGTTGCACCCCCTTTTCAAAGGACGATCTATGAGTGATGGGAAAGAACCAGCCCTATCATTGCGTGCAATGGTCGGCAGTAATACCAGCCGCCCACCATGGAGCCCTACAAGGGGCGCAGCAGGACTTGTAAAGAACACCTGCTGTGGACACCTGCTCTACATGACTGCTATAACCAAATATATAAATTCAAGGCTGGACATAATACACATTCTCAACCCTTATCACCTGGAAATATGGAAGTGAAAAGAAGTGTGTAGAAGACAGGAAAGATGAGAAAGTGACAGTAAAAAAGAAGAGCGTTGAGGTGAGGACAGCAAAAGGTGACTGCCGATTTACCCCGCATGGGTAAGTCCGAGGGTGCCATGTACGTAAAGCGGAGGCCGAAGGGGCGTGTTGCCTCCGCCGAGGGGCCTTGAAGGTTGAAACAACCGGCTTTGGATCAACCCCCAGGATCCCTTTTTCCCCAGACGCGGTCTAGGCGCGCACGGCTACACGCGGAAGTGTCCAACGCTGATGTGCTCGAGTACGTGGTGTCGCAACACAGCAAACGCTTGCTTGCGCAGACACCCCTGCGTGGCGTTAAGCACTAATGCGCAGTGTTTTACGACCCTGAAGTCATTTGGATCAAGTAAAGTAAGCATCAATAACTCAGTTTGTAGAATAGGATATGATTTTCCTAACGGATTTTCCGAACGACTCGAAAATTGCGTGTGTCATACAACTTTCTATGTCTAGCGATGCTTCTAACCTGTCAAATTACGGACCGATTTCGTTAACCAACATCTGCTGCCAATTACTAGAACAAATAATCTCTTCGGCCCTCATCAACTATCTGGCGAAGCATAACTTCTTTTTTACTAATCAGCGCGGTTTCCTGCACAGTCGATCTTGAGAAACACAACTGTTCGAATAAATTACTGACCTTCATTACAGACCTCATGCTCACTCCAAAATAGACGTCGTAATTGTGTATTTCGCCAAAGCGTTCGACAAAGTTTCACACAAACGTCTAACAAAAAAAAACGACAATCTGAACACTAATTCGAAAGTTATTTTTTGATTAAAAATTTTGGCCAATCGCTACCAATCAGTCTTTCTTAATGGTGATTCATCAACCCTCTTCCACATTAAATATGGAGGTCCACAAGTGTCTGTACTCGGAGGTATCTTAGTTTGTAATAATTACATAAGCAACAACCTGAGGTCTACGGTCAGATTTTTTGCAGATGATTGCGTGATATACAGGCAAATTAATGAGCCCTGCGATTCACTTCAGGCAGACTTCCTTCGCCTCCCCTATTTGATATATGTGCCTATATATAACGCTACTCTCTGTAACAATTGAATGTTTGTTGATGATTGTTGCTATCTGCATTTTTATTTTGAGTTTTTCTTTTCAACATGCTGTTAACGGTCAATGACTTCTGTACACATCGTAGTGCTGCGTTGCTTTCTGCTTACTATCCCCCCCCCCTATGTAACACCTGCTCGGGCCTTTAGGGTATTTGAATAAACAAATAAATAAATATGGGATGCAGCTCAAACGTATTTACGTATACAAGACTTCTATAATTTAAACTAATGTCAATGAGTGAAACTAGAACAAGATCAAAGCATTTCTTACTGACTTCCAGCCAAGCAGATAATACCCTCTTCCGTCGTCCAAGCCACTTTCACGAAAAGAGGAACATACAGTGACATGTCAATCGGCTGACACTCGGCACTACCTTACATTCCTCCACCGATGTTCAATAGCACGCTTTTCGAGTCTACGCCCTCGCCGCCAACACACCACAGGTAATTGCTTCTCCTACCGACTTTGTGCTCTCCCCCTTTAGAATAACCGTACCTATATATACTGGGCCGAGGTGACCCTATTTCGCCTTCAAGAAGACAAGTCCACTTCTCAAAACGTTGGCTGCTGCTTTCAGCCTGTTCTGGTTTTCCTCATCGTCTCGAATTCCCAGCTCCCTCATCCCCCGTGTTTTCTTTGTATTTCTACTGACAGAAGATGAACGAGCAAGGTGAGCGCCCTCTGCTTTCCTTGACGCACGTAGCATTAGTTGGCGACAGTCACTACAAGTACATTCACGAACACTTCCCGTCAGGGCACATTCACAACACAATAGCATTACCAGTGGTGCCACGACACACGGCATCAAAGGCCTCATTGCCGTAGTACATCACACATTTTATCATTCACCGCGGGACTAATGATCTGATCTACGACAGCGGTAACAACATAGTTGACGCCATAAAAGCGGTCCTAAACGAATTACACACCAACAAAGCAAACGCAGAAATCACGCTGACAGTACTTCCCAGGAGCGCAAGCAAACGCAGGCCACTTTTTCAACAAAGACACTCCTAGCTCACGGAGTACGCATCCACCACGCTGAAATACATCATGACCCGGACAATCTGCTCGCCCGCTACTGACTACAACCCAATTTTTGTGGCGTTAAGGTATTTAAATTATTGCAGTGGTTGGACGTGCTTAAACCAAGTTTGTGGAGCGATAGTATGGTTTTGCGTGCTTTGTGCAAGGACACAGGCGCTGCTAGGCGTCGTCAGCATAGCATCTGCAATTGCAGCACAAGACAGCACACAGACGCTGCTCTGCGCGGCAGCAGTGGCGAGCTAATTGAACTTCATGCTGCGTCTCGCTTCAGTGCGAATTAAGCATCGAAAGCACAGCGCATACAAAGCTACCGGCCATCGGTGCACCTTGTCCTCATCCCAGATTGCTTTCAAGATATGGGCGCCCACGCGGCCTATGCAGCAGCCAACGGTAGTGGCAGGCTAAGGCCCAGATTGACCTTGGCTGTACTTGAAGGTCAGATTTGTGGAACCAGGCGTTTTCTGGGTTTGAACCTGGAGTAGTAGAGCTAGCGCTCTAAAATGTGATAATAATAAAAAAGGCTCCTGCTTTCACCTTGTTCTCGTTTTGCCCATCGTCCTGAATTTCCATCTCCCACATCGCCCATATTTTCCTTGGTTAACTACTGCCAGGAATTTAAGGCTTGCTGTTACGTTAGCTAAGAGATAGAAAGAGCAATTGTGATCAAACTCACTTTTAGGCGCATTAAAGAGGGCCGAGAGGAAAAAGATTTGAAGGATAAATGTTCTTCTGAATACATTGTTCTTTAGATTGAACTTGAAATCTCTATGATGAGAAGAGGGGATGCAAAGCTTAGACATCAGATGTGACCGCCATAGTAACGGTAGTTGACATTAAGCCGGCTCCCTTTGAAAACGTAACAATTAATTTTTATCGTCACAATTGTGTTCAAGTTTTGACATGATTTGACAAGAGAACGTTCATGGCCTGTAGGAACAAAAATGACCAACCCTTCCGCTTCTGGAACATGGGAGTAAGCGAAGCTTCTACTGTGTGCACCTGACCTTCGTCACGGTCTAGTGACCCGCAGATAACGGTGCCGGATTGCTTCGGCGTCGCGCTTCCTCAGCTCGGGATCTTCTTCTCGTTGCTGTCGGATTGCCTAGGCTCAGGTGGTTCTAATAGGTGGATCGGCACGCCGAGGGCGAGCCCTTTCATGAGTGAGTTCTCACCGCAGCTCGCAGAAGACTGCGCGTCTTGCGCACCTTCGGGCAACGTACCACGCATGACCGTCCCGTCCGTTTTCTGAGACTGCACTGAACGGAAAGGAATCCGGCGCAGCGCGCGCGAAATCCTTCCCTGCCCTTTCCTTCCGCGGTGGAAGTTAAACGGTTCTGATTTGCTGGGTGCGTGGCGAGAGTGCGCGCCTATGCAGCTGGAATCTTCGCTAATGGTTCACGCTGCAGCGCCGGTGCAGTCGACAACTCATGAAACCATCCTTTCTTCAAACCACCCTGCTCTGAAAGTAACTGGGTTCTTTTTGCATCAACATGGCAAAGCCACCTGTGAGCCAATGCAAGCTTCGCTTAAAAAAAAAAAAGATAAGCACCCTAACTGCTTCACTCCTTAAGGAATTGATCAGAACGGAGTTGTTTCTAAAGCAGCACATGTGTCACGCTGGCGACGGTATTCACATCAGGACAGAGACCCATTTTTTCAACGCTGGTTGAGACAGAAACTTATGCAACATATCTAAAAGCGAATTGCACAGGTTTAGAGTTACTTCTATTACAACAATGCACATTCGTACAGCGTTGTGGAGGAGGAGGAAAAGAGATAAGAAGAAGGCAGGGAGGTTAACCAGAATCATGTCCGGTTGGCTACCCTACACCGGGGGAAAGGGAAAGGGAGAAAACAAAGATAACAGGGAGAGAGAGGAGGGAAGGAAAGAAGGAAATTGCAGTGAGTTCGCTGACGTGTGTGGCCTTACAGCGTTGTTGACCTCAAAGTGCACACCAGGATAAGGACCTCGATAGTGGCCCCTTCCTTGTCAAGAGAAAGAACTCTATTTCCCTCCTCTGATACAGTATCTGCCATGCTCGCAAGCGCGCCACTTGCCTTGCCACTCTTTCTGCTACCATAACAGACAACTGGGTATTTCTCCAACATCACATGACAGTTCCCCATCTACGTGTTCCTCTAGACTTCCCTTAGACCTCGTGGTTAGCAGCGGAACGCCAAAGCCATCAAACCACCACCGCCGCTCTAGCAAAGCTGGTAGCGACATCTGCAATGCGTCTGAAATTATTTTGCGGCACGTCAGTGTTCTTGTCGAAGGAAAACCATAAAAGGACTGAATGTCAGCGATAATGTTGCTGTTTTGCACTAGCAGTTAAGCAGCATATGGTTCACTGCAGCATGATCTTTGCACGCTCTGGTTAATTTACCTCGAACTCTGGCTCACAAAACGTCGCAAAGTGTTGTTGCTGCCTTATGCCTCTCCGGTAGTCTGGTATTGTGCAAACGGTAATACATTCGTGAAGGGGGAGAGATGGAAGAATAGGCTGAAGCTGTGTACTGATGGCGAAGTAGCACGTGCTGCACGATAAGAAGTACCTCTTGAATGAACGTATAGATTGTAGCGTAAGAATACAGGCCACAAAAATTAAAAATTCGCTATTAGTGCTTGCGTGCATAACAGGTAACATTGCTTCTCTAGCAGTGCACTCGAACGGAAACATTTCAGCTGCAACGTCACACTAAATACTCGTGAGTCAAATTAAGCCTGTTAATTTGTTTTGAATATTTGGCTTTGGTGTTCATGCGTTCACACCATAATAAAATAGGCTAGCCATCCACTTTACCGCTTATGTACACTACATTCATGTATGCATGAATGGAAGACATAATGAAAGATAAATAACAATTTTTTCTGGTAAGAAAATAAAGCGGCGGGCATCGAAACTTGGATAATTTAATAACTAATTTACACTTATCGAGATATCAATCACTTACAATTTTACCCCACTTGAGCGCTTATGTTGTAACCGCGGCAATTGAAATTAACGCACAAGTCATATCCACAATATTCCCAGACTGTGCTGTGGCACTTTTTTTTAAGATGGCTGCCACCAAACGTGAAATGACGTAGATTTATTATCGACGCATTAGTTCCCCAAAGCCTTCCTTTGGGAACGCGGAGTAATGCTACCCAGAAGAGCACTATATTTAAAGTGCACAATTATTGAAATTGGTTATAGCGTCGGAGTTCTTAAAGAGTGTATGTATATAGGACGAAAGCCTTATATTTCTGTTTCAGGGTCAGGTTGTGAGGTACAGAAAATATAACGAGACCCAAGGAAGCCCACAAACAAACGGAAGCATGTCCAGATGTGCGTAAGAGATATTAAGATATATAACTGATTAGCAAAGTTAATGATTGATTACTTATTGGATTAAGCTGGCCTAGGGTGGATTAAGGCGCGTTAGGGTGTATTAAGGTCGATTAGGGTGGATTAAGATGCACTCAGGTGGATTCAGGTGAAAACAATAGTTTTTACAAGGCTTTCGCCTTCACATCTCTTAGGGGATAGCTAAGGACATCTGGGAATTTTTTTTAAAGCTTTGATCAGTTTCAAGTCTAATACTGCTGTATAAATCAGTAGTTAAAAACAACGAATGCATAAAATAATGCGCTTGTTACCGTGATTTGTCGCTATAAAATGCAGCGAGCAAAAGTTGAACTTGCTTCATAAATCGTCTATCTCAAGCAGCTCGAGAAAGTCGTCTCTGCGGCATAGCTTGCGTAGATTCCATCGAAAAGCACTCTAAACTCCGCCGATTGTCGGAAAGCAAGTTACTCTCCTATGGAATATTCGCACAAGAGTGGAGCGTTCTTTTTAAACAGCGCGAAAGACAGGGAGGAAATGGGTGCACATTCACAACGCTGTGTATGTGTGCTCGTCTCCTACATGTCCTTTGCGCTGTTGAAAAAGAATGTTGCACCAACTTTCCCAAGCTCTTCTACAAGAGTGGAAGACTGGGATAGTTGTTCTGATCAGAAGTAAAAATAGTGCCAGCGCGTTTTAACTCCAGTAACCCACTGCTGCGTCCCCTGTGGTTACGGCTTCCTGCTTTTAAGCACGAGGTCGTGGGTCCGACTCCCGGCCTTGGCTGTGAAGCCCCTAGTGCGGCGGCAGGCAACAACGTCAGCGTACTGAAGCATAGCTTGTAAAATGAAATCCACAGCCCCCCACTAGTGCGTCTCTCGTGCCCGTATGCTCTTTAGGCCTCCTTTGCTCGATCGATCCAATCAGTCAATGTTCCTCTAGCAGAATATTTGCCACCCTATTCCCAAACATTCCTCGACTTGAAGCACGTTCGACTCTACTCGATATCATGGTGTTCAACCATATGGCTTCCATAGCATGGATACATATTTATTGTTGTTATTTATTTAGGCATAGCGCTATAGGCCCATAGATGGGGGTATCAATTACGTGGCGTGAGGGGAGGTAGAATTGAAGCACCTTAGCACATGGTACACTATTATGCAATTCGTTGTATACTATAGTATTATAGACAATATAGAATATTATCGACAAAACCTTGAACATGACACAAAAATAAAAAATTTAAAAAGAAAGCGAATTAGGTACCGGGGCACTAACACTTAGCGGGACCCACCACGACCACTTGACAAACACCACGCCTCAGCAACCGACGCCACCCAGCGACACTTCTCGATGATTCTTACGACGATTCTTGCTGCATTCAGACGCGTTTTTTTTTTCAGCGCAATCGTGTACACTTTGAGAGCACCTGCCTGAAAGAATGTTCATTCTGGCATCGGCGGGGATGTTCACACCTGTATGTGAGGATACGACATCTGCTTCAGAGGTACAGCCGCTGCTTACGAGTGTGCTTTTGTGTATTCCCTATGTTGCTAGACAAAATCATAGATGGCCCCAGCGTCATGAGAGAGCAGATTAAGGGTTGTTTCACGTGTGCGTCAGTAAACATCTGCGATTACGATGCGTGTGCCTGTAAAGGGAGGTGCACACACGTGTCATCTGTTAGCCCACGTCGCATAGCATGCGTACTCACGCTATGATTGTTGGGTTTCGTTTTCAGTCATCGCAAAAATTATAGTGCTCACTGTTCACGGCCAGCGTTTTAGGGCAGAACGGACACGAATTGCCGCCGGTGTTTGGGTTTGACAGCCTTAGTGTAACACTGCCCTATGCTGCTCAACGACACTTACCAAAATGTCGTGCGGGGCATTCTGTTGTTTTAAGTCCTTGTCGATGGCGTTCCTGCAGACGTACGCGAAGAAGTCCTCGCAGGGCGCTCCCTGGTTGTCGATGACGGCGAACAGTTTGGCCGCCTCGCCGGGGCAGCAGAACGGGGTCTCCCGGGGGACGGGGTCATGGCGTCGCATGGCGGCCAGCCGGACCGAAAGCCAGATAATGACGAAGGCGGCCACGGTGATGGAGAGGGCGCAAGAGATGCCGACGACTGCGCCGGCTATTCGCTCGCGTTTATTCTGATGCGCTGGCGCTGGACAGATCGCACCAGAGCCGGCCGGTGGGGACAGTTCTATTGGCGACTGCGCTACTTCGTTTCGGGCCATGGCTTGTGGTGGTTTGCCCTCTCTGGTGGCACATACCCACTGCAGGAAATTGACCAAGATTTTGATGATGTTAGGAAACTTAAGTTAATACTAAAATTGGTAAAATTGTCAGTAGGAAACGAACAAAAGTAACACGTGAAGAACTTAGGAAAATCTCCTTCAAGCAACTATAGGTTCATCAACGGCTGAGCAAACATCTCTTTGCCCGTTTGATAGACCGGAGGCTTTTAGAGAAATGGTATTTAAAATGAAAAAAAAAAATTACCCAAGTTTTGTAAACCTTGATTCTACGATGTTTTCCTTTTCTTGAAGAAAAGAAAATATTGGCATTACACGATGTATTCGGGAAAATTCATTCAGTTCTTGTGGGGTCAAAATAATTTTTGTGCGAAGTGAATAGGAGGTGTCAATATTCTGAAAAATTGCTTGTACCTGGGTTCAAAAAGTCTTGAATAAGTGCATGTTTCGTGAATCTAGCAGTATTTAAGCTGATGCAGTAAGTATTGTTAGTAAATGTCCATCGAGGGCCACTTTCGGCAGACCGTCGGCCATTTCGTTCATGAATAATCCCTTATGTCCAGACACCCAGAGCACTTTAACTAAATTTATATGGGCCGGCATTATGCAATGAAACCTGCCTATAAGGTTAGTTCCACTATTTGCTGTGAATGATGAGCAGAAAGATGAAGAAGCCATTGTTAGGACTACAGTTGATAATGAAGAATTTAGTTTGCGTAAGTATTGCGCTAGAAATACGGGTAAGAAGTCCGGGATACTGACAGAGAATGTCCAGTCAGGAGCAGGAGCGAAAATGCCAATTCCAACTTTTTCTTCACACTGTGAGACGTTTGTCGCAATAACAGTATCTATAGATTAACTTAATAAATGGTCTTGTAACATTTCATGTAATATGTAATGAAAGAGAAATCTTGCGTTGTTTGGGTAGGTGGCATCGCACATGGTTTGCAAGCTCTCTCGCACATCACACACAGATTGCACCTTCTAGTTACGTTTAAGAGATTATTCATTGTTTCTAAAAAGACCACACCAGAAAATAGGACACATCCAAATACTAATGTTGGCCGCACATATATCTTGTATATAATCAGAAGTGCGTCCCTCCGCATCCGCCATAAAGTTACTATACTGACTCTAGAGGACACGCTACCTATAGGATCCATGCATTGAAATCGGGAACCGAAAGAGCGCCGCCATGTTGCTTCGCGCTGAGGTTTCCAGCTCCTGAGACGCTTGCTAGACTTGGTGACAGTAGTCAGTTTTAAGCTGGCAACCGTAGTAGCATAGCAGCATGGCGTCTCGCTTATAGTGTGGTGATGTGGTGTGCGTGCAGCCGTGCGTTTGGGCTTTATAAGTTGGTTCTTTATTATGGGTTGCGGGACGGTGTGGGTGTGGTCAGTGTTGGCCGTGCAGGTGGCAGTGATGCAACTGAAGAAAGATCCTGTTGAAGTTACCGGCGGTATGCGGTTTTCAGCGGCCACGCGTCTTGCAGGAGTGTCACTCGACGAGGTTATGAGTTAGGAGCTCGTAGCTGTAGTTAGATTTTTCGCTGGCCTTCTGTAATTTATCGCACCGGCGTGGTATGTTGTAGAAGGCGCTGGGCGTTTTTTTTCTTTGCGGGGTGCTTTTGATGTCGCGACGCTAGATCAGGTTTTTTTTACAAGTACTGATCCAGCTGTAGGGCGCATGTAACTGACAAACGGAAGTCTCAGTAGAGCACCTGAGATTATAATAAATTAGAAGGCGCAGGAGCTCCAGGGCATCCAAGGCACAGTGGATGCCCTGGGATTATTCATGAACATATGCGCAATTGGCATTTTCTCTGGCCGCAACCCGTTCCACTTGCAGACACACCACCTGACCACGAACTGAATCTCTTTCCTGGTCCCTGGATCAGTCTAAACGAAGAATGTTGAACTAACGAAGCAACAACGTTGCGCGTGACCGTTGAATAGACAGTTACAACTGAATCCATCTGGAGTTAATCACGCGGGCACCGCATTCATGAGAAAATAGGCCTTCCCATCCCAGGAGACGCCGATAACTACCGCTATCCAAAATGAGAAAAAAGGCAGCAAAATGTTGACCGCCGAATAGTTGGCAAGTCTCAACACTAATTTGGCGGCGCTTTAGGAATGTGTGTGAGAAGTGGTGGCGTGGCCGGGGAGGGGGGGGGGTTATGCGCCTTAATTTGGGAGGGGGGGCCGCCTTGGGTACGTGCCTGTACCATGCCATACATAACAGTATGTGCAGCCGTTCAAGAAGCAGCAAATGTCAAAGGCGTAGTGGCATCCATGATTAGCAAATGCCACGAACAGTGTACTGCGAACATTATTTTTGCACTGTTGCACATTCAAAAATACAGCTGCGTGTGATATAACATTTGCAAAGTTCTTGTGCCCAAGATTGGTGCATGGTTGAGTTGCATTGGGCACTTCGATGGTATAAACAGTCAACATCTAATTCATCAGGCAACGTAACAAAAACGTTTTATGCGGAGTACTATTATTAGCAGTCCACGAGATAATGTTGCTGGTTCAACTTTTCACTGTTATTCGCAGTGTTGTGGCAAGACATCTTTGAGACACACTAATAGACGGACTTTTTTTTTTATTTTTCCATTCAAACAATATGGGGGGCGGGGCTCGAGTGAAGAAGCCCAAGACCCAGTCGCTTTACTGTGACAAAAGAACATTCAATAGACAAGGACAACATACACCTGTGAACAGATGTATATACATACAGAGTAGGCAGTAAAACATTTATATATCTCTCCCTCTATCAGGTGTTAACTTGGTCATTCATCGTTGAAGCCCATTGAGAGTGTTCACGATGAGATACAGAACATGCCTGAGACTTGTGGTTGAGTACCGTCTCAGAGGCAGACTGCGGAGAGACGATTCTGGATGCACTGATACATACAAAATGCGAATTCATGTCCAGAGAGCCCAAGAAGTTACAACACTTCTTGATTTGACATGAAAGGCGAAATTCTGACTGAATGTTATCGACTTTCCCGCCACTGTCAATGTCAGCTGTTCAAAGAGGAGGAAACACAAGCGTAAAATTATATAATTTTTCATTATACCTTATACGTTACACTTTATACTTTCTCACTATGCGTAATCGAGATGGAACACATTACAGACTGGCCCTATGACGACTGCACTGATATTTATTCTGTGCTTGACCCGAGAAAATACATTTCTTGAGGTTGACCCACTTCTAGCAATTGATTATATTGACAAAAGTACTGACTTCAGTATTTCACACACTGGCAGAAAATAGATACCGATATAAAACTGTCCTTGCGGTCCTTCTGAATGATAAATATGTAATTACGACCATTAGGATGGTACAATTATGATACAACGGCAACCATAGATAAAGGTACAAGAGTAATTTTTTAAAAAGAATTAAGCATCCTTGTAGCGACATACACCATCCCCAGCAGGGTAATGTCACACATTGGCAAAGCCAGCATTCATGATATGCTACTGAAAAGAAATTGAGATAAGGGTCTCTTAGCACTTGTGTATCTGGCTCATTTGGCGCCTCAGGGACTCTGTAATCGGGCTTTCCTAGAAGCAACAGTTGCCCCATGTGCAGCACAATTGTTGAGACCACGTAGTTAGCTAATGAAAATTATACCCACAGGAAATTATACAGAAGTAGCTGCGTGAGAACACAAGCTATTTCAGGAAGCCTGCTTAAGCATTGGGTGCTAGGCATGGATCGAAATGTTTATTTACGTGCATTATTGAAAAAAACCTCATACATAATACATCTCGTAAGACGCTTCAGATTCATTTGGAATGTCTTGTTTTCCAAAATACAGGTGTTAGCGATAGCTCTGAACAACTATGTACATGACAAAAAGCACTATACATTTTACAAACAACAATCATTTCGCAAAAGCCTTGGTTGTGCTTTATGAAACGCTTGAAAACAGTAGAGCTTTGAAAAGGAAAAAAACTGGTACAGAGTCAGTGACAAATTGTTCGCACCTGACCACTGAATGGTCCACAACAGAACAACCTGATGAGTTCAGTATTCTGGTGCAAGGATGCCTTTGGCGAGAGAGCCCCATTCCAAGCACTAGTCTTATTTACACAAGGAGTGATTAAAGACTCAATTTCCAAGCAGTTAACGCTAGAGAAGCCCTGCACCAGGACAGGGAAAAGCTTGTACCCATTGTATCACCCATGAGCACGCGGTGGCACTGGGGTTAGAACCCCACACCTCCCACATGCGAGGCGGATGCTTAAACTCCTAGGCCAGAAGTGTGGTAACAGAAGAACCAGCTGAACACTTTGTAACGTTCTGAGTGAAAGCATGTTCTGGACAATTCAGTGACAAGTAGCTTGAGTACTAGAAGTGTACCCTTCCAAACCCTTTTATATGGAGGGACTGGGATGGATACGAATTTACATGCCTTAGTGAAAAAATCCCATATACAATGCATCTCGTATGACACTTCACATTCATTTGGAATGCTTTCTTACAAAATACAGTACTTAACAATAGTCTTCAATTACTGTGTGCATGGAACAAAGCACTTCACATGCGAATAACGCTCATGTTCAGACCTCTCCACTGATTGGCTCACCACAGAAACTACTGAGCACTTAGTAGTCTTTTGAGTGAAAACATGTTTTGGACATTTCCGTGAAAAATAATCTGAGTACGATAAATTTACCCTTTCGCATACCTTTGCACTATAATCTACAAATCATGGAAAAATAAAAAATTTTTGCCCATTTTGATATTACGCCGTGCCCTTCATAAAAAAAAATAATTCCTTACAACTACATTCTATAGCACTTTTCTAGTTCAACAAGACAAAGGCATTCATAATGCCTTTTTGAAAAACAGGAAAAAGCTATTTATGTCGCAGTCCTTGAACCAGTTTTGCAGGCAATGGTTCCATCTAGTTCTGCCTTCTGGGTATGACAGACTTTGAGTTGACGTCTTCAACAAGCGACGACCTCAGCAAGAACACTATGAGGGCCTCGGTGAGGAGCTCTCTGGTTCCAGATATGATCGCAGTAACCTAGTCTCACTAATACAGAACATTGCACATCACTGTATAGAGGCACACTGTGCCCTCCAACAGTTGCATCACTCACAGCACTGTAGAGTGGGCGAAGGGATGCCACTGACGGCACAATGTGCATCTACAGAGACAAATGTGGGCGCAATCTTGTATTCAAATGAATATAAAGCTTCTCTAAAAGAAGATATCACATTGAGGAAGATATAACGTTTTGCTGAACCACGGGTGTATACTAATTGTGGTAAAAAAGATGGGCAACCACTATGTGTCAGCTATATTTAATGAAATGCCTGGTAATACATGTCTTGCAAGGAACATGAGAAAGATGATGAGTGACTTAAGAGATTGGCACGTGAATTTATTGCCTCTTGTATAACTTGTTTAGTATGTTTTATTTTGTGCTCTCATATTTATCGACGATGTCGTACATAGTTAGACGAGAAATACATGTATAACGAGGTATTTCTTTCAGAAGATTCTCCACCTGCTGCCTGACCAGACAACAAGCACAATATGCACAGGCAGGTCTACATATATGCTGTACTGACTGTCAAATAGAATCTTGAAGCACGTGTAACTTTACTATGGGGCATAGCACCAAAAGCACCCACGGGTAGAAGGGACATTCGTCCAAAGCAAATAATGGGCAGTGTTATCGTGCATGAATATTTCCAACATAAATATTTCCTTACAAACCTGAGCTTGGAAAAGAGAGTACGAGTGTCACGCACGTGTGTATGCACTTCAATTTTTGTCAGAGTTCTTGTTTTTCTTGTTTCCCCCACCCCACTGCACTTTTCTTCGCTTCCTAGAGTTTATGAGCCACTTTACGGGAAATAGACACACCAGTTGGTAGTCTGCGCACCGTCTGTGTCTTCTTGTTTAATCTCGCTTTTAGCGCTGTTTTCCGAATCTATAAACATTTTGCAGCTCCGTAACCACAGGCACCGGCATATTTAGTCACGTGGCAGTGCCCGCCATTGAGTGCCTCTTGATTGGTCTTTTTTCGCTTAGTTACAGTGGTCACAGCTGCCGGAGGCACGGCTCAGGCAGCTGCTGTTTCGACCATCATGGCCGAGTATTGAGTTGGTAAATCACAGTAAACTTTGGGCTCACGTGCAGAGGCAGTGAAAGTAAATCTTTCAATTATACGTTCTATCTGCAATGCAATCTTATATGTGCAATTTAACAGGCGGAAGGCGTGGATGTAGCAGCATGAAGTTTGTTTTTATGATTTATATTATATTGTTTTAAATGGCAGATTTATAGGGCTGTTATGGCTGTGCGCCTGTTGTCGTTGTGAATTGCGCGTGCCACAACATTCCGGAATATGCCTGTGTGCGCTAGCAGAAGATGCCTGTTCACGATCTGCTCCGACCACGGTGGCTTGTTCCAAGCGCGTAATTCTTGTCGAAAGCGCTGATCAGATAACCTGAGAGTTGATTGTCGAGTACATACAGCCCAGATTAAGTTGTATTCGCGTACGCGTCGACTGAAACCTTGCAGGTAGACGAGCGGTCGCTTGCACGTCTTGCGATTTCTATTGCAGAAAGAAAACTCTCGGTGCGCACCTGTTATTCCACGTTTGGCTTCGCTGCAGAAAGTGGAAACTGCTCACGTATGTTATTCGCGCTTTGAGAGGGGGGGGGAGGGAGGAGGAGGTAACGCTCACTGCGAAGCGAAATTCTCCATTTCTTGATACGTTGTGCTCGCAGCCGTGTGCGAGAAAGAGAAAGTGAAAGGGAAATAGGGAATTAGCGAAATTAGTGAAATAGTGAATTCAGCCGGCATGTAAGTAGGAGCACACCTGCTACTCGGCACAGGGAAGGGGATCGGGGACGAAAAGGCGCTAGGAAGAAGAAACAAAGAAAGAAACAAAGAAAAAGAAACAAAGAACGAGAAAACAATGTCATCATGCTATTTACATACAATAGAAAGGTGATGGGTGTTACAGTTTGTCTTGCTATATAGTTTGTTTAAGCAAGCTGTATAAGCCTGGATGTTATTCCCCGCGATGGGTCAATCTGCGTGCTGCGAACCAAAGCAAAGAGTGAGCTACCAATGGTCCATCACTTGAAAGTCGCGTAAAAAAAAGTAAGGTCAAGAAGCTTTTCCGTCTGTGATGTTAATTCGGTGTAATTTTAGTTTCTATATAATGTGATGTTCATTGTACGCTGTGTAGCACAACCTGCATACTCGCTATTTCTTTTGTACAAGCGGTTACCACATGAATACATCTCTGATGCCTACCTAAATGTGTACTCTTCCACGCAGTTTCTTTTCTGGCCTGTCAAATGTCCATCATATGCAGAAAGAGAAATTTCTATGTGCAAACAGGATGCCACTGGGCATGTGCATGCCGATGAATGTCACACTGTCTAAGTAAATTAAATGCCCTTTATGAAAATATTTTAGTTATTACAGCTTCCTGAGCAACAGTATACTTATTGCTGTTGGTTACTGAGAAAATTCCGTTCTCGCGTTTCACACCAAATGGTGCTCGAGTCTCACATCGTGCTGATATCTCGAGAAGAGTTGTATGCACTTGGGAAAAAAATGCCGAATTAGCTGATAACAAAGGCTGTATCAGCTGCTGCGTTGTTTTCTGGGCTACATATTAGGCTCTCTTCACGCTCGAAATTCTCTGGAGATCGGCTATCCAGCAGTGGCGTTTTAGCTTGTTGTGGTCGCCTTGCTGGAAAAGTGCGCGCGACGCACGGTCATAAACATGAACACTGCGCAGCAGAGGCGGATGAAGCTCTCACACGGCTTCGTACTCTCAAGTCTATGTCGCGGTTCCTGCAGTTAACGACAGAGCACATCGTCCCTCCGCTCTTCGACATTTCAAATAAATAGCACTAAGCCTCTCGGCCCAGCGTTGCCGGAGCGGCCGGCGGCTGCGAGCGCCTGCTCGCTCCCCATTCCGAACGCGTTCAGAAGCGTTAAGCCTGTGGCGGTCCCTGGTGCCAGGTGCGGAGGCTCCTCGCTGTAAAAGGCCTAGAGGACGTGGTTTATCAAATGCTATGCAAATAAATGCCATGCGCAAAATTGTCTCCATTCTCATCAGGAACGTAATGTCGTGCAATATTTATGTTTATGCGCTAGCTGCGCGAGACACAACGGTTATGTCATTTGATGTTTGTGCAAACATTGTTCACAAGTTATGCTCAAGCGTAACCACCAGTTTATGCGGGTACGCATTTTGAGAAGTCGACCCGGTGAATTCACGTGGTGGTGTTCGGTGCTTGCAGAGTGAAGAATAGCGAGGAGTGGTGAATGGGGAGCACCGCACACGTATCTCAATGCTAAATATTTGAATACAAACAAACAAAAATTTACTCGCCATCCCTGCCCAGCGAATGTGGGTGTCCAGCGAAGCTACCACTGGAATTGCAGATAGCGTGCCTCAGTGGTCTAATTATTTCGATCCTTCCTGTATCAGCTTTCATAACTGTTGCTAGGTTCAGGAGACGTGCAGTCATGCAAGACTCGTTGAAGCTATCATTAACAACTTTAACTCTTTACCGGCACTTCCTATTTAGCAGAAACTTCTGCCGTAACACAAAAACTGAAGTCCTCCTTACAAAGAACAACATTAAACTATTATCTGCATTGATCTGGTCTGACGCCCTACTCCTCGTGCTCTTAGTGTGATGAGCAAAAGCCAATGGAATACTTCTTCCTGTCATGTCGCCGTTTTTTATCATTAACAAAACGTACTTTACAAAGGCAATTTCATGGTGCTGGATTGAACATAACGATTTTTGATAGTAAATCTGTCGGAGCTTCTTTTCTGCTATACTATCATAGGACTGTTGGTTCAGCTGTTGTAAGCTATATAATTTAATCATGACGATTCCTCCGTTCAATTCTTAAATTTTATCTGACTTCATTCTTTCAGCTATTCAAAATTTTGTATAGTTCTTCTTTTTAGATTCGTTTAATCGTTTTTATTAAGTCACCCCATTCTTCGCCATTCCCCAGTAATGAGTATGAGCCACTCGTAGATGCAACGAATCAAATGAACAATTACCGAGGATAAGGTCGGCATGAAATGCTTTATTGCCTTAGACCAACCGTACTAATGGTAGTTTTGAATAATGGTAGTAATAAGAGAAGTGGCAATTTTGACAGCGCGCCACCACTGGTCATATTGCCTTGTGTTTGCCTTTAACTCTCCTCGTAGTCACATTGCTCCTCAGGAGTCCAAACTATACGTTGCCTACCTGTAGCGCTCCTGCAACAGCAATAAAATTAGTTGCTAGGCTGGTTCTTCTATATACGAAGGGCCAATAACATCGCTCCCCTCATCGCGTGCTGCCGTTTCTCGATATCATCAATTCTGTGGTTCAGACGCTTGTTTTGTGCTTGTTCTTTATTGAAACGAATGCTGATTTGCACGTTGTAGGCGTCATTCAAATGAATGCGCACTTTTCGCTTCCCTTGGCTGAGTGCGCGGTCTTCTTCACCTCTGCCGCGGGTCAACTCGGTACTGCACAGCCTCCCGGATCGGCCCACATTTTTGTCCGTGGACATCGATACGAAAAAATGCTGGCCAATGAGAGGCTAACAGCATCGCTGTAAACGATACAAAGCTGTATCACATTAGTGCGTAACCATTATAGGCGAAGGGCCAAGAATGGACTCATGGGCAGGAAAGGCTCCACCGAAAAAGGCATAATGCGTTTGCTGCTATCTGCCCTTCAAGAAATACTTCATCATATATCACGGCCTGCATTTACGAGATTTCTCTGGGACACATTCAGTGAGTATGAAGCACTTTGGAGTATTTGCGGCATCAGCGCCTTGCGTAGTCTTCCTTCTTGTTTCTCGATAAGATGCCTTTAAGTTGTCTAAATGTTTCTTCGGTGCTCGAATAGTTGTAAACGCAAGAACTAACATACATCCCAGTGAAACCAAATTTACTTTAGTCTAATGTCACCGTTACCACTAAGACAAAAGTACATTGCTCCAGTGCGGGGGTTATTTGGGCGGCGTAGTGGCGCTCTTGATTGGATTTCTGGTTTCCATTTGTCCTGCAGGTTGCGTAGTCTGTTTTCTTGGCGTGTTCTTGTGCGATGTGAATTATACGGACACTTGAGGTGCTTGCACGTCGTCGTACTGAGATACCCGTATTGAGAGTGCATGCACGGCCATCGTGCCAATTTCTGGAGGTCACGTGACTTGTGGCGAGTGCAAGGATTAGAGCGAGGTCTCTCGACGCCAGGGTGAGAAGTTCAGGTGAGAGCTTTGGTGCCTTGTTTGATGAGCGCGTTAAGTGTTCAGAGACGTGGTCCAGCCATCGGCCTGTGCTCGCGTGCCATCAGTGAGAGACGCCTGCGTTGCCGCTGGTGGCGCTCCGCATCATTTCAGTGTTGTCCGCATCGCGGCGCAGTTTATTGCCTCGCCCGGTGTGAAGTTCTCGCGTACTCTGCAGTGCAAACAGCACCTTTGGCGATTCAGTTTTGCAAGCCAGCGTTGTGACATAGCTAGCAGTTGCCAGGACGCTGTTTCTGTGGGACAGCAACATATGCGTCTGTGTTCAGATTATTTTTTTAAATACCCCTTTGTTAGAGGTGCTACATAAGGGGGGGGGGGGGGAGGCAGCGTTACATGTTTCTGTCTCAAATGTCAAAAATGTCTCAGGCTTGCACGGCACACGCAGCACAGTCACAACGTAAGCTGCTGGAGAGCCTCTATAGGAACTCCATTTTCGGCAACACGCACTGCAGGGTCTTCGAGGCGAAGTCTCTTAGCGTCGTTTTGCCTGGAACGATCTGAGCTGTCCGCCCAGAGTCGAAGGCGAGCTGAGGCTTGTCCGGCTCTGCAGACAGCGGTCTGCTTAGGCTGATGTAGCCTGGTTGCGGCCGCGCGTGTAGCTCTACGATTCGCTTCTTCAGCAGTGGTTCGTACTTTGCGAGGAGGCGCTATAACGCGTAACAAAGGTATCCAAACTACGTGAGGCACATAGCACATCCCTTGACCTGTGGCACGATACGCTGCTGTTGCTGATGATGAAGTTAATGATGGTTTATTCGAATCCCCTTCGACACTGGGTCGTCAAAAATAGTCGCCTAGCCTGTTTGATTCACCCAGGTCCAGTTACATGCAGCACGCAACTGCTATATGCAAATGCTGCATCTCGGGACACCTGATGGAATATAACGAAACTGCAATGCAAATGTTGTAAGCATCGATGCTACGTGGCACGCATGTCAAATCGCGTGTCAAATGACACGATACGACCCTAATGATGGCGATGACGGTTCAAGGGCATTCCTTTCGAAACGGGATGGTGAGGAACAGTCGTGTAGTGTGCTTTAAATAATCAGGCATACCATACATGTTTTTCAATGCATCAATACTTATACAACTCCATAATCTTCTTTTTCTTCCTCACGACTTCTCAATCTGCTTTATAACACTACCCGTGTAACTGCTACATGTCCTGCCGACTGGTGCAATAATGCGCAACTGCAATTCAAAGGCCGCACGTACAGACGCTACGCGGCGCGCATCTCACGTAGCAAGGCAAGTGCCACAATACGATGCTAATGAAGATGATGATGTAATGGCATCCCCTTTGAAACGCGGCGGTGGCTTAGTCCGTAGCTAGGTTGATTTGACAAGTGGCATGATACAGTGCTAACGATGGGGATGATGATCATTTATTGGCATTGGCATTTATTGGATCATTTATTGGTAACAGTCACCTAGCCAGCTTGATTTATTCAACTACAATATCTATTTTTTCCAGCATTCTTGTATACTTCACCGTGAACTTCTTTTTCTTCCTCCAACCTTCTTTATCTGCCTTGTACAGACGGACGGAAAAAACCTTAATGGAAAAAGGACCTGCGAGGTTGCCAGCCCGCGCTCAGGCCACCGCAGCCTGTGAATAAGCTGCATGGCATTCTACCTGATGTAATAAAATGCAACTGCAATGCAAAATGTGCATTTATCGACGCTAGGCAGCGTGCATTTCACATCGCGTGTCTCCTCACGCACCGGGGCGCGTTTATAGCGCCTTATTTCATTGCATGCTAGCAAGCACTGGCGTGGCGAACTCTCAGCGGGCCCTGGTTGAATCCTGGCGGGAACTGGGTATCTTTTTTCTCATTCCCGGTGATAGGTGCTGCGGACACCGGACATCGGCGGCGGTGGTAGCGGCGGCGGACACAATAGCCAGCCGAAACGGCAATTGTAATGAGTCCATTACAGCTGACAATGTAATAAACAACAATCGGTGAATTCCACAGATGAGTACCAGTTTCAGATATTCGGAGGTTTGTACGATGTTTTCAGAAATCTTTACGCACATGCTATACAAACGTGACGCTAATGTCCTTAAATGTCCCACATTTCGGAAGCGGACGAAGGTACCAATGAGTCCCAAAGAAAGTTGGACAGCTTGGCTCAGCTGCTGAACGAGCTGAACTTGAGTAATCTTCGAATGACGTTAAAATTTTGTACTCGGGAAAATGGATAGAGCACAACCTGAAAAGACAAAAAATACATGTTCTAAAGTTTGAGTAGCTCAAAAATGTTCTCACGAAGTTTGTAACGTTGCATGGTGCCAGCAGAAAGAAGCGGCTTGTGCCAGTCCTTAAAATGATGCTGACAAACAAGGTATCAGCGACACTTGGATGTCAGAAAATGCCGTGTGCCGTAGCAAAGGCGGAGCACCCGCTTTCGTTCCCGACGTTGCTCATCGGCTGGCATTTGAACGCGATGGAGAAGTCGACGCTGTGCTTGGTAGGCCCGTTCACCGAACCGCGGCTGTCGTCGTCGCTGCATCGAAAGTAGGCGTAACGGGCGTAGAAAAACTGCGCCTCGGACATACGGTACAGGCTCCAGGCGAGTTTCGTTCGAAACCACTCGGTCCTTGCGGGATCCCCGCCGGCATAGCTCGTGGCTGCGACACTTGCAGCTATCCGCAGGCCCATGGTCAGCGTAAACAGGTCCTCTTCGTTATCGTACAGGGACAGCCTTTCCGACTGCTGCACGCATTCCCTACGTCGAAGAGAGAGGTGACAGGGGACAGCAGGGAGAAAAATCCAATGTTTAGCAAATCTGGTTTCATCTAAGAAGGTAACTTAGTCGAAATTGCACATATATATATATATGAAAAGGTAACCAACGTGACTTAGCAAATGGTGACAGCACCGCGGAAGTTTTGGTTATTTCGATGAGGTCGCATTGTACAGCACGTTACCAGAATTTATGAATAAGAGTTCGTAGTACAATTGCTCCCGCGAATGTCGTGCCTAAAGGATGAAGGAAATGAAGCAGTGAGAACTAGTGGAAACAAGTGACGAGCAAATCAGCGTCGGGATAGGCTAGCGCGAGTGGTGACGTCAACGATTGAGCGGTAAGGGGAAACGAAGAAGGGTGCACTCATTGAGGACGAGAGCAGCCTATCTTCGCGCCGTTGGTATAGAGGGCGCGGCGCGAGTGATGATGTCACTGAGTATAAGGCACAGTGGAGAGAGTGTGCGCGCACGTGAAGTGATCAGACGAGACGCTCATTTGAGGGATCACCAGCCGTTTGTGAGCAGGCGCGAGAAAGAGCGGGCGCGAGAAAGAAAATCTGGTAGCTTTTCCTCCTTGAATATATGACTGCCAAGGCACTAGGGAGGAGGTTTCTTAGCGCGCGTTGCAGGCGTTTGTCCCTAAGCGTGCCTAAGCGTCCCTAAGTGGGGTAGAGCCAGCATGCGAGGGCAAACACGGGATATAATTCTAAACACGGAGTAAGCGCTGATGTGAAATGCCAGCAATACGCTTCCCGCATTGAAGGGGATAGGAGGGTGTAGCGTAGACACAGTTAGAGGTCGCTACATATGAACGTACATGGCTTCGGTGTCATGTTGCGGAAGTCCTTCGTACATTCGGTGTTTCTAACAGCTTTGGCTCAGGTTGCAACAGTTTGCGCGGGAGACGCTACAAGCGACGAAATCGCAGCCGATGCCGGTGAAATCGCTGACTCTGTGTAGGATTCACGGCACACGGTCGGCAGCAAGAAGCACACAGCTGCAGCACAATGAACCCATGCAGCCAGCCAGCTCCATGCACATTACCGCATACATATAGCAAAAGAAAACGCTTCATAATTTGAAACTTTGTTTTTGCTTGCATCCGCTACACTTCAAATTTCCTTGATGGCTCAGTTCGAAGTGATTTTTTAAACAAATAAATTTATTTAATGCGACGGTAAATGCGTCAGGGCCAACAGGGGTATGGAATGGGGGTGAATAACAAACTCAAACAAACAAATTCATTTACTCGAAGGAACTACGTCGGTCAAGTTTTCCGTTCAATTTATTCGTTTTTTTTTTGTGTGTGTGTTTTTTGTACCATCACAGCATCTTAAGTTTCGGCTAGGCCGCGCTGGAAACTGCGGAAAGTGGTTTGGGCTTAAAGGCACTGAAACATATAAATAATAAATGGCTCTGTCATGGTATCGACACACTCAACAAAACACGTCGACCCCCACAACCCCTTTGTTATACCCACCTGAGCAAGAACTCCGCGGTCTCTAACATGGTGCGCGATTGCGCATTTTGCAGAATTCCGGAGTCTTTTATATTTCTAGTTTAATAACAGAGACGGCTCGTCTGTACTGATCGTGGTGATCACAATGAGGTAACTTAAGGTTTGATCTGGTTCGATTTATAAGCAAATCTAACCATAGAAGACGAATTCGACAAAATGCAGGAATTGATATCAGTATTTCTAGGTTGACGCCAGATAACGGCAAGGAACTTACTGAAAGGACTGTAGCGCGATCTTTGTCCTTGCAGACCACCCACTCCATTGGCGGACGTTGCTCCACATTGAGGACGCCATGCGGCTCGCAATCACCGGCGCATCCGCGAGTAGAGGATTGGTGGTACCGGCGCTCAGCCAGGCGTACGCAGTCGCAGTCACGTAGAGAGTCGTGGGGTTCACGAACAGCATTCGTTCACGCGCAAATTCTAGCGAAGCCTCCGAGAGCACGGGCAGCCCTCGCCGCAGCTTCTCGAGTTTTGTGTCGTACTCGAAGCTCGTCAAACGGAATATGTTGCGCACGAAACCGCTGTTGTTCAAGACGGGCACGTTCATTTCCGGCAGGACGAGGTCACCAGGAAGCATGAGGGTCATGCTGCGCATTAGATTCTCGAAGTTCGCCGTGTCGTTTCCAGTTGCCACGAGCTCTCGAAGCGGCTCGTAACTCACGAAGCTCCGCCGTGTTGCCTCGAAGATGGAGCTCAGTTGGCGGTCCTTCTCGGGGTTCGTGACGGCCGCGACGTAAGTAGCGCGCAACAACTGGACTAGTCCGCGGAGGTGAAGCAGGCAGACTTCTCCGCCGCGCAGAGTGGGCGAGTTCAACTCTGGGTCATCATATACGACCCCGTCCAATGCAGAAAGTGCGACCATCATCAGTGCGTGACAAAGCGATAGGGGCTGATTGGCGACGTTCCAAAGATGTGCCACGTCGGCGAACAGCTCCGCCTTGGAGTACACAATTGCAAATTTATTGATGTCGACGTCGATAAAGAACTCGAGTAATATGGCTTCGAACTTCTCAGCTTCCATGCCTCCGAAGGCCATGGTGACCTCGGCCCATGCGATTTCGTCCCGTGGAGAGTCGTGTTCCGAAAACAGATTCTCCCACGCGGCTATTTGCTCGTTCGTGCAGTTTGCGTTCAAGTACGCGTTCACTGAGGACAAAACAGTGGCACGGCAGGCGTCGTCGCAAATATGCTCGAATGCAGAGAGCCTGGGCAAGTTCCTTACGAAGTAGGTGACACCTTCGTCGAGGAAAACATAGAAGTAGAAAAAGAGATTGTACCGCGTCTGCACTTCCAGGGCGAAGCGCAAAAGTTGGGCGTGGCTCATTCTCTTCGAGATGCTGGGGATGTCAAAAACGGCCGTCAGGGTGTCTCTCAGTCGAAGATCTGGCTGCCATATCTCTGTGACGCATGATGTGTAGAACGCCTGAAGTGTTGCAGCGGCTTTCTCACCGTAGTTCGATGTGCCCGTAATGATGCGGGCATCGATGTTCCACTGCGAAGAGGGAGACGTGCTATTTTTAGCCTTTAAAGGTGATTTACAATGAATTTCTTGTACTGTTAGGAGATGGAGATTCAACGAGCAATAAAGATAAGCAGATATAATTAGTAGGACATTAAAAGCATGGCTGGACGGCATCAAATTGGATGGGATTTGCACTAACATCGCAGATTACAATAGAGTATGC
Organism: Dermacentor andersoni; assembly: GCF_023375885.2. Classification (NCBI taxonomy): domain Eukaryota; kingdom Metazoa; phylum Arthropoda; class Arachnida; order Ixodida; family Ixodidae; genus Dermacentor; species Dermacentor andersoni. The sequence continues at coordinate 55,003,703 of NC_092823.1, forward strand.
GGCAGGACAAGGAAAGCCTTGTAAGGGAAACAAATTTGGCACGGTTATGCAGAAAAAAAGGACCTGCGGTTGTAGAGAGCCTTTACTTTACTCACTTTACTTTACTTCACTTTACTCAGGTGACGAGTAAATGGGCATCTCAGATTAAGCACTTTATTTTGCAGTTGAGCAGTCTCACACGTGCCCTTGGGACAAAGGTATGACGTCACAGTAGTGCAAACAATCAAAGTGGCATTTATTCCGCCTTTTATACACCAATCTATAGCCAGCCGAATTATTACCCATAGAAGATACCGATGGGCGCGCGACAGATCGAGGAACCTTGTCATCTACTCACCGCGGCCGGGGTAGCCAGCGAATATATGTTCGCCCGCATGCTAGACACCAACGCCTAATCGTTCGCATTTGCAATAACGCGAACGGTGGCCCGTTCCAGCGATCGTGTTCGCCCGTTCCGGTGTGGTGCTCCTAAGCCTTTCCCGGGACGGTCTCGCGAAGCCTGGATCCGGGTACGCGCGGAGCGTTTGGGTCGTTCGCCGACCACAAGCCGAAGAGGAAGAGCCTGCTGCCTGTCGCGCCCGAGTAACCCCGCCGTTAGGGGGCGTTAGCAGAACAGTCGCACCGTATCCCCTCACATGCTGCAACCACACCGACCGCTGCCGGCGTTTAGCTATGGGGAGAAGCCAGATTACAGGAGACGCCGAAGCAACCCGGAGAAAACAACATCAGGGGACGCGTGAGAGTCAAGCACCCGCGCACAGTGTACATTACTTATGCTGGTGATGATGATGAAATTGGTATGCGTGCACGTTCCACTTACTCAGAGGAACTGGAGTTCCAGCTAACTAGTTAGTATTCTAAGTGCACCCACTTGTATGATTGTTTGCGCTATTTAATTAAGAAAAATAAAGCCGTTTGGATAAAATAGAATATGGTTGACAACTGGTTAGTTAGTCATATGGGGTTTTTATTCTTACGACGATTCTTGCTTGAGGCAGACGCGTTCTCTGCAGGGCAATCGTGTACACTTTGAGAGCACCTGCCTAAAAGAATGTTCACTCTGTCATCGGCGTAAATGTTCACACCGGTATGTGAGAATACTGCACCTGCTGGAGAGGTACAGCCGCTGCTTACGAGTGTGCTTTTGTGTATTTCGTATGTTGCCACATACAATTATAGATGGCCACAGCTTCATCAGAGCGCAGCTTAGGGGTATTGCACGTGCGTGTCACTAAACATTGGGGATTATGACGCGTCCAGCAGAGGGAGCGCTAATTGCCTGCAAATGGAGGTTCACACACGTGTCATCTGTTAGCCCATGTCGCATAGCCTGCGTACTCGCCCTATGATTGTAGTGTTTCGTTTTCAGTCATCGATAAGATTATGGGGATACTGTTCAGGGCCAACGTTTAAGGTCTGAACGGACACGAATTCTCGCCGGTGTTTGGGTTTGACAGCCTTAGTGTGACGTTGCCCTGTGCTGCTCAACGACACTTACCAAAATGTCATACGGGGCGTTCTGCTGTGTTAAGTCCTTGTCCATGGCTTTCCTGCAGACGTACGCGAAGAAGTCCTTGCAGGGCGCCACCTGGTTGTCGATGACGGCGAACAGTTCGGCCGCCGCGCCGGGGCAGCAGAACGGGGTCTCCCGGAGGACGGTGTCATGGCGTCGCATGGCGGCCAGCCGGAACGAGAGCCAGATAATGACCAAGGTGGCCGCGGAGATGAAGAGGGCGCAGGAGATGCCGACGATGGCGGCGACTCTTCGCTCGCGTTTATTCTGATGCACTGGCGCTGGACAGATCGCACCAGAGCCGGCCGGTAGGGGCAGTTCTAGTGGCGACTGCGCTACTTCGTTTCGGGCCATGGTTTGTTTTGGCTTGCCCTCTCTGGTGGCACATACCCACTGCTGGGAATTGGCCAAGATTTTGGTGGTGTTAGGAAACTTAATACTAAAGTTCATCCACGGCTGAGCGAACACCTCTGTGGCAGTTTCATAGAGCGGAGGCTCTTAGAGAAATGATATTTAGAATGCAAAACAATTAAACAAAGTTTTGTAAACCTTGATCTTACCATGTTTTTTTTTTTTTGAAGAAAAACGGCGGCAGTATAAGAAAAGGATTATCTATGGTTTCATCTTCTCGACAGATTGGGCACAAAGAGGAAGGCGCCAGACCAGCCCTGTGACGTTAGAAATTTACTATTAGCATTAGACGACGTATTCGGGCAAAAATTTGTTCAGTTTTAGTGGTGTCAAAATAATTTTTGTGCCATGAAAATAAGAGGTGTCGATATTCTGAAACATTTGCTTTACCGGGGTGCAGGAAGTCTTAAATAATTGCATGTTTCCTGAATCCAGCGCTACTTAAGCTGATGTACTAAGTATTGATTGATAGCATTGATTGATTGATAGTATTGACTGATTGTATTGATTGATAGTATCTATAGCAAAGGGCCATTGAGGGCCACTTTCGGGAGACTGTCGGCCATTTCCTTCATGAGTAATCCGTTAAGTCCAGGCACCCAGAGCAGTCTAAATAAATTTAGGTGAGCTGGTACTAGACAATGAAATGTGCGTAAAAGGTTAGTTCCACTATTTGCTGTGAACGAGGAGCATAAAGATAAAAAATTCATTGTTATGACTACCGTTGATATTGATGAATTTTGTTTGCATAAGGCTAACGCTAGAGCTAGGAATTCGACCATAAATACGGATAAGAAGTCCGTAATCCTGGCTGAGAATGACAAGTCTAGAGCAGGAGTGAAAATGCCAATTCCAGCTTTTTCTTCACACTGTGAGGCGTCCGTTGCAATAACAGCATTTATAGATAAACTGAATAAGTCATCTTGTAACATTTCATGTAATATATTATGAGAGAGAATTCTTGCAATGTTTGGGTAGATGGCATCACACATGATTTGGAAACTCTCTCGCACTTCACAAATAAATTGCATGTCCCAGATACGGTTATTTAAGAGATTGGTCAATGTTTCTACAAATACCATCTGTGGTGTGCGAAACTGAGGCCAGTGTACTCCGAAGAATAATGCAGGCTGGGAAATAAATATGTTTTCCAATCTTCTGATAGGGTATCCATACACATTTAAGAATGTGAATGTTTCTGCCGTTATTACATGGAATCTGCATAATAATAAGGGCAAGGGTACTTCTTGATGTAATACGTTATTGGCAACAAATTTCGGTAGTCCGCAGCACAATCACAAGCAGAACAAGGGGGCTTAATATATAATCTGGCGGCCCAGAAAATAGGACACATCCAAACTCTAAAGTTGGCCACACATATATTTTGTATATCATCGGAAGTGGGTCTTTCCGTATCCCCAACCTACTGTTGGATGGCGTACGCAGCATGGCAACTGCTCTCACTCCTTTTGTAACTATATGGTCAATATGGCCAAACCAGCTGAGGGAACCGTCATATATTTCACCGACTCCACTTGGGGTGTAGTCTCGAGATAACGATATGTTAGCGGGATTACTAGGAGAAAAATCCTAAGTCGAGTACTTTCTAACGTTAAGTTAGAGGCGAATCTTGTTTAACCGGGTTTCTATGGCGTAGAGGTAGTTCTGCAGTCGATAATAGAGCTAGTGAATATCACTCTCTTATGCGAAGAGAGCAATGTCATCTGCGCATACATATGTTTCTACATCTTGATGTCGAGGAATGGAACTAAGCAGAATATTGAACAATAATGACAAAATGACAGCTCCTTGAGGAACGCCGCGTGTTTGATTAGGTATACTCGAAGAGAAGCGTCCTTTCCTTTTGTTTAGAAATTCATACATGCAATTTACAAGATATAGGAATTCTAGATTTCGCAATATGTCCTATGAAATTACGTATTCTACACTGTCGTAGGCCTTGGAAATGTCTAGTGTCCCAATAGCGCCTGTCTGCTTCTGTCTTCGTGATGTTCCTTCGTGAATTTAGCTTCATGAGTTTCGTTCTAGTTTCCAAGTCCACGGGAGCATGCCTGATTGAAAATGATGCTCGGAATCCAATTTGGTAGGGACAAAGCAAGTATTGGTTCTTTACAGATTTAATCATACGGGCATACAGGACTCTTTCAATTAATGAGTTCTACTTGATCTTTCTCTTTGCCTTCTACTTCTGTACCATCAACATTTCATCAGCATCATCATTTATGACGCATGCTAACACTGTCATACTGGCGAATACCGTGATGCATGCTTGATTGCTTCCCTGCTTGCTTGTTCCTTCAACCAGATATGGACTAGCCAAGATGCCAGCGGTTAAACGGAAGGGTGAAGTAAATTTAGAGAAAGTAAGACTTGTTATGGAGCGGGAATCGTACAAGAACCTGACGATCTTCAAACACGGGAGTGGGCATGGGAGCAGCGATACGATGTTGTTCACCAACGTCTTTCATTTTTTTCATCCTTCAGTGTCCGGTCTTCTTCACTGGCAGCGTCGCTTCAGATCCAGTTCAGTGCTACGACGGAATCCCACCGGCGCTTTTCGACGGGAGTGCGCCGGCGTTAAGTGACTAATGCTCCGGTGGCCCATCGAATGCTTTCATAACGCAGTTGGTGACCGCTTCGCAAGATTTTTACCCCGGATCGGCATCGACGTCAACCATCGCAGAATATATAAATGGGCTGTACCGTCGCCACCCCTTCAGTGGGCATGGGAGCAGCGATACGATGTTGTTCACCAACGTCTTTCGTTTTTTCATCCTTCAGGTTAGTCCAGTCTCATCCAAGCGTTCAAATGATATATTCCTCGTTATGCTCCCTTGCCCACAAGTGCTGTTCGAAAATGTATGCCAGTGTTATTGTGTGCTCAAATTGCTTTTGTCCGGAGATGTTGAATTAAACCCTGGCCCTGGCCATAGCACTCGTACCAACCCTGAAAACCCGAAGCCCGAATCTGACAATGGCGCCATACGCGCCCTTCTAGAGGATCTAAGAACCCGCTCAACAAACATTGAACAAGGCCAGGTCGAAATATTGAACTCGGTTAAGTCTATTACATGCAGTCAAGAGGAACTAGACGTGAAGGTTACTGATATTTCAAACCAGCTTATAAATGTTGAGGCCAAACTTGCTGGTTTTGAATCCGTCCGTCAGGACCTTAATGCTCTCAAGTCAACTGCTGAACGACTAGCCAAAGAAAATTATTCATTAAGGACCCGAATGAACAACCTGGAAGATAAATGCCGTAGAGATAACCTCTTATTTTTCGGTATATCTGAAGGCACCGAAAGCATCGAAACATGGTTGCAGTCAGAGGAAAAAATTGTGAATATAATACAGCAAAAAATGTCAATTACCCTTTCTACTACCGATATCGCCTGGGCCCACCGAATCGGCATTGCAGAGTCTACGAAAACGCGGCCAATAATGGTGAAATTTTCCAACTACAAAACAAAGGAAATGCTATTAAATGCTCAGTCTAAACTCAAAGATTCAGATGTTTCAATGTCTGAAGATTTTAGTCCATCTACAAGACATGCTAGAAAAAAACTGGTGGAATTTGCGGAGGCAACGGCGCCTAACCCGCGCTTCAAACTGAGGCACGTAAGGTTGTTCTTAAACAAGAAATGCTATACCTATTGTGCTGAAAGTGATAGCGTTTGTGAACAAACTAGCGTGTATGCTACTACTTCACGTGTTGATCCCAGTGCCGCAGGTGGTTCTGATGATTCGAGATAGCTGGCTGGGCGCCACGGTCCGCGTGCGCAGCCGATCCCTGGAATTTCAGTGCTGTTCACAAATACACGCAGTGTTGTTCGCAATCGCGATGACCTTTCCTGCGCCGCCGATACCACACCGGCCAACATTACTGTCCTAACGGAAACGTGGCTGAATGATTCTGTTAGAAGCACGGAAATCCTCGCTACCCAAAAGCGGTATTCCATATTTCGCTGTGATCGCGCCGTCGCACGTGGTGGCGGTGTTCTGGTCGCTGTCTCTGATCATCTCGATAGCCTTCACATTGATATTCCTACGACGCTAGAGTTTTTATGTGTGCAGATCACGACTGAATATGAAAAACTTCTATTATGTGCGTGCTACCGTTCGCCATCTACTGGGATTGGTTTTTCCAGCGGCCTCCATGACGCGCTGAGCGCTGTGTGTGCCAAATTTCCGAATATTCCTGTTCTTTTATTTGGTGATTTTAATTTCTCTAATATTAAATGATCTAGCACTTCGTATACCACTATCAACTCTTCGACAAAATCGTCTAATTTTGTAAATCTTTGTTCCGACTTTTGTTTAACTCAACTAATAACGCAGCCTAGGAGGGTCACATCCTCAACATCCAATGTATTAGACTTGTTGCTAACAACGGCCCCGGATGCTGTTTCCAATATTAGCCTTCGTGCGCTAGAGGGCATTTCCCAAACTAACTTAAAAAGCACTCACTGGTGCGCAATAAAAAGCCAAGAGGGTGTGCCTCGCCTACCTAAAAACACAAGTGTAGGAACCCTTGCACAAAGCAGACTCTATCGGCTCCAGTGGTTCTGCAGCAGGAGTTTCTCCGAGTTCGAATGCGCTTTGCTAACCGAGTGCCCGCTGTTCCACTTGCTTCAGACAGCGGTCCTGTGGTGCGTAGCTTGCTCCCACTGCATTATCAAAGCGCATCTACGCCGACGGAGCCACCGCTGAAAATTCCTTCGGGGTCAGTTGTTACTTTCGGGCCTGGGTTCAAGACCAAGAGAAATACAACCGGCCCAGCGCTGACATATCTTGCTCTAGAGCATGTTAACACCAGCTACAGGGCTCACTGCCATATTTACACTGATGGCTCCCTTACGCCTACATCATCTGGCATTGATGTGTGGATTCCGTTTGTAAGTGTTACCATGTGTGCCACTCTCCGTCACCTCACTTCAACTACAGCCACTGAACTAACTGCATTGCAGACCACTTTGATTTACGTCATCGACCAGATAGCTAAGCCTTGGGCCATTTTCACCGACTAAACAGCGGCCCTGCATTCCTTGAAGTCGCCACGCATGCAGCAACAACTCGTCATGACCATCAAACGCCTACACAATAAAGCCTACGAACTACAACATAGCATTGTGCTGCAGGGCTTACCAGCCCAATGCGGAATACAACTCAATGCCCCGGCTGACCGTGATGCCAAAGCTGGACACGAAACTTCGAGAAAAATGGTCCAGATACCTTTCTTGAGAAAAGACGTGGCGACAGCGGCGACACTGGTAACAGCACACACTAGGCGTCTCCAGCGATACCTCTGGGCAGATGCAAGCCACCAGTACCAACCACTGTATAAAATAGATCAATAATGTGCCTTTTACATGCTGCGAGGCCTCCACAGACGAGACCGATCATGCCTACACCGCATCAGACTCAACATCGCTTACACGAACTCCTTCAAGTGCAAGATTCAACTGACGGACTCCCCAGTGTGCTTTGAACGCAACGCCCCTGGTGACCTGCAACACGTTCTGTGCGACTGCTGCTACGCGTCAAAGAGTGTCTTTGAGTGTGGCACTACACCTTAAGCGGGTCTCTAGGTTAGAACTGCGTCACATTCTCGGTCCATGGCAAAGCCCAACCTGTTCGCTACGCACCACCAAAGAGCTGCTGATGTTCTTGCGGACAACATGTCTGAATGAAACTGCGAGTGTATATTGGGAGCAATATTGTCACGTGGTGGTGACGTTCAATAACACAGTAGCAATACTGTGAACGACAAAACTAACTTTTATTGGTCGAACCTGTGCCCACAAAACAGGCTACACTTATAGCACAACGATAGTGGCGAACACGCTCGGCGATCGTCGAAAATCTGATCAGCGGGTCAAGCGCGTCGGCTTTTATACAACAGTCGTCGAATGTTCCAGACTAATCGTTGGGACCCGCATGCATTCCACAAAGTTCTACAACATTCGAGTCACGCGATGAAATCAGATAATACAAGGTTCGGCGACAACAGACAGCGGATAGAAGCATCGATAACTTTCCAGAAACTTCGGATACATGCAGACGCGTCCCGCGCTGTGCGATAACATTTGTTAGGCGGCGAAACGTGGTTGCCCGTTAAATATAAGTACACGTGTCAATACCCCCCTCTTAAAAAAAAGCATCGACCCGATGCTGCATACAAATGAAAGCAATAAAGAAAAACACCCGTAGCAAAGAAAACAAAAATAAGGAACTTCGTCAGCGTCCGTAAAAGGGTTTCAGACGCACCATGTGGACCACTTCAGATCATGTGCGGCGCCGCTGTGAATGCGAAATTCCGTCTGGCACGACCTCATAGTCCAGTGCGCCAATACGTCGGATGATCTTGTACGGTCCGAAATAGCGACGCAAAAGCTTCTCGCTCAGTCCTCGTCGGCGTATAGGGGCCCAAACCCAAACACGGTCACCGGGCTGGTACTCGACGAAGCGTCGTCGGAGGTTGTAGTGTCGGCTGTCGGTCCTCTGCTGGCTCTTTATTCGCAGGCGGGTGAGCTGTCGAGCTTCTTCGGCGCGCTGGAGATAGCTAGCGACGTCAACATTCTCTTCGTCAGTTACGTGCGGCAGCATGGCGTCAAGCGTCGTCGTCGGGTTCCTGCCGTAAACCAGCTTAAAGGGCGTGATCTGTGTTGTTTCTTGCACCGCCGTGTTGTACGCAAAGGTTACGTACGGCAGGACCGCGTCCCACGTCTTGTGTTCGACGTCGACGTACATTGCTAGCATGTCGGCGAGGTTCTTGTTCAGGCGCTCCGTGAGACCATTCGTCTGCGGATGGTAGGCAGTTGTCCTCCTGTGGCTTGTCTGGCTGTACTGCAGAATGGCTTGGGTGAGCTCTGCTGTAAAAGCCGTTCCCCTGTCGGTGATGAGGACTTCTGGGACACCATGTCGCAGTAGGATGTTCTCGACGAAAAATTTCGCCACTTCGGCTGCGCTGCCTTTTGGTAGAGCTTTAGTTTCAGCAAAGCGGGTGAGATAGTCCGTCGCCACGACGATCCACTTATTCCCGGATGTTGATATCGGAAACGGCCCCAACAAATCCATCCCAATCTGCTGGAATGGTCGGCGAGGAGGTTCGATCGGCTGTAGTAATCCTGCTGGCCTTGTCGGTGGTGTCTTGCGTCGTTGACAGTCTCGGCATGTCTTGACGTAACGGGCGACTTCGGCGGTCAGACGCGGCCAGTAATACCTTTCCTGTATTCTCGACAGCGTCCGGGAGAATCCGAGGTGCCCAGCGGTTGGATCGTCGTGTAGGGGGTGCAGTATTTCTGGACGCAGCGCTGACGGTACAACAAGAAGGTAGCTGGCGCGGACTGGTGAGAAGTTCTTCACGAGCAGGTTGTTTTGTAGCGTGAACGACGACAACCCGCGCTTAAATGCCCTAGGGACCACGTCGGTGTTCCCTTCCAAATACTCGACGAGGCCTTTTAGCTCCGGGTCTGCTCGTTGCTGTTTAGTGAAGTCTTCCGCGCTTATTATCCCAAGGAAGGCGTCGTCGTCCTCGTCGTCTTGCGGCGGGGGATCGATGGGGGCGCGCGATAAGCAGTCGGCGTCGGAGTGTTTTCTTCCGGACTTGTATATTACCGTGACGTCATATTCTTGTAGTCTGAGGCTCCACCGCGCCAGCCGTCCTGAAGGGTCCTTTAAGTTGGCTAGCCAACACAATGCGTAATGGTCACTGACGACTTTGAATGGCCTGCCATAGAGGTAAGGGCGGAATTTAGCTATAGCCCAAATGATGGCGAGGCATTCCTTTTCAGTCGTAGAATAGTCGCTTTCCGCTTTTGACAGCGACCGGCTAGCATACGATATCACCCTTTCAAGTCCTTCTTTCCTCTGGACTAGGACGGCACCGAGGCCTAGGCTACTGGCGTCAGTGTGGATTTCGGTATCGGCGTCCTCGTCGAAGTGTGCAAGTACCGGCGGCGACTGCATGCGTCGTTTGAGTTCTTGAAATGCCTTGGCCTGCGGCGTTTCCCACTTGAACGCGACATCACATTTGGTTAGATGTGTTAGCGGCTCCGCGATGCGTGAGAAGTCCTTGACAAAGCGCCTATAGTAGGCACACATGCCAAGGAATCTGCGCACTGCCTTCTTGTCTGTCTTAGCTGTCTTCTGCGGGTCGGGGCGGACTCCAGACTTGCTGATCTCGTGGCCTAGGAACAAAAGCTCATCGTAAGCGAAGCGGCACTTTTCCGGCTTCAGAGTGAGCCCTGATGACTTGATGGCTTCTAACACTGTCGCAAGCCGCCTAAGGTGATCGTCGAAATTTCCGGCGAAGACAACGACGTCATCCAGGTAAACAAGGCACGTCTGCCACTTCAGTCTGGCTAACACCGTGTCCATGACGCGCTGAAACGTTGCAGGCGCCGAGCACAGTCCGAATGGCATGACCTTGAACTCGTAGGGGCCGTCTGGCGTGATGAAGGCAGTCTTTTCGCGATCTCTCTCGTCGACTTCTATTTGCCAGTAGCCAGACTTGAGGTTCATCGACGAGAAGTATTTAGCGTTGCAGAGCCGATCCAATGCGTAGTCTATCCGTGGAAGGGGGTACACGTCCTTCTTCGTGATCTTGTTCAGTCGACGATAATCGACGCAGAAGCGTAGGGTTCCGTCCTTTTTCTTTACCAGGACTACAGGAGAGGCCCACGGGCTTTTCGACGGCTGGATGATGTCGTCGTGCAGCATTTCGTCGACTTGTTGCCTAATAGCTTCACGTTCTCGCGTCGAAACTCGGTAAGGGCTCTGGCGGAGTGGTCGAGAGCTCTCTTCGGTTATTATGCGATGCTTTGCAACTGGTGTTTGTCGAATCCTCGATGACGTCGAAAAGCAGCCTTTGTATCGTCGGAGAAGACTTCTGATCTGTTGCTGCTTACTCATAGGAAGGCTTGGATTCACGTCGAAGTCTGGTTCGGGGACAATGCTCATCGGGGTAGATGCGGCTGAATCCGAGAGGACAAAGGCATTGCTGGTTTCCACAATTTCCTCGATGTATGCGATTGTCGTGCCCTTGTTGATGTGCTTGAACTCTTGGCTGAAGTTGGTTAGCATAACTTCCACTTGCCCTCCGTGGAGTCGAGCGATCCCTCTTGCGACGCAAATTTCACGGTCGAGCAGTAGATGTTGGTCGCCCTCGATGACGCCTTCTACGTCAGCGGGTGTTTCAGTGCCGACGGAAATAATAATGCTGGCGCGCGGCGGGATGCTCACTTGATCTTCGAGCACACTCAAGGCGTGGTGACTACGACAGCTCTCCGGCGGTATCGCTTGATCTTGTGACAGTGTTATCGATTTCGACTTCAGGTCGATGACTGCGCCATGTTGATTCAGGAAGTCCATGCCGAGAATGACGTCTCGTGAACACTGTTGGAGGACAACGAAGGTGGCAGGGTAAGTCCGGTCATGAACGGTAATTCTTGCCGTGCAGATCCCAGTCGGCGTAATCAGGTGTCCTCCAGCGGTCCGAATTTGAGGGCCTTCCCATGCAGTCTTAACTTTCCTCAACTGGGCGGCGATGGGTCCACTCATGACGGAGTAATCGGCTCCTGTGTCTACTAAGGCGGTGACTGCGTGGCCGTCGAGAAGCACGTCGAGGTCGGTGGTTCTTTGTCTTGCGTTGCAGTTAGGTCTCGGCGTCGGATCACGGCTGCGTCGTGTTGAACTGAAGCTGGAACATCGCGTCGTCAAGTCGTCTTTTGTCGGTGTAGTCTTGGCTTCCTGACTTCGTCGGGACGGCGGCGTGCCGTCATTAGGTCGTCGAGATGGTTTCTTCGTCGTCTTCGTCGGCGGCGGAGGATCTTCGTCAGTTCGACGAACAGCAACCGCACCTCCATCGGTTGCTGCTTTTAGTTTTCCGGATACGGGCTCGCTGACCGGCCCCGGGCTGGGCCAGTGTATGGTCGGCGCTGCGGCGACAGGTAGCGGCCTGGTGACGGCGAACGGGACGGTCGTCGAGGGCTCCACTGAGTAGCGGCGAGGTAGTCGGCGATGTCACGAGGGCGTTCACCTTCCCTCGGGCGCTGTGCGTTGACGGCGAAGCCTCGCAGTCCCATCTCCCGGTATGGGCATCGGCGATACACATGGCCGGCTTCTCCGCAGTGATAGCAGAGCGGGCGGTGGTCGGGGGCGCGCCAAATGTCCGTCTTCCTCGCGTAGGTACGCTGGGCGACGGGTGCGCGTGCTGGCGGCGGCGGCGGCGGACGACGGAATTGCGTCGTTGCAGGGCCCTGGCGTGGTCGCGGAGGGGGACCTTGACGGCGTGCGACGGCGGCGTAGGTCATCGCTTCTGGCTGGGGCTGCGATAATTCAGGTTGCACCTCAGGAACCCCAAGCGATCGCTGAACCTCATCTTTCACGATGTCAGCGATCGAAGCTACTGGAGGCTGCGACGAAGGCAGGACCTTGCGCAGTTCTTCGCGCACAATGGCCCTGATGGTCTCTTGAAGGTCGTACGAACCCAGTCCTTGGATGGCATACTGCGGCGTGTGCCCCTGGCGGTTATATTGCCGGGTGCGCATCTCCAGAGTTTTCTCGATCATCGATGCCTCTGCAGAAAACTCAGCCACAGCCTTCGGTGGGTTACGAATAAGTCCGGCGAAAAGGTCTTGCTTGACGCCGCGCATCAGGAAGCGAACTTTTTTTCTCCTCCGACATTTCCGGGTCGCCGTGCCGGAAAAGACGGGCCATCTCCTCCGTGAAGATCGCGATCGTCTCGTTTGGCAGCTGCACTCTGGTTTCTAGTAGAGCTTGGGCTCGCTCTTTTCGCACGACGCTTGTAAACGTGTGCAAGAAGCCGCTTCGGAAAAGGTCCCACGTCGTTAAGGTGGCTTCCCGATTCTCGAACCACGTCCTGGCGGCGTCTTCCAATGCAAAATAGACATGCCGCAGCTTGTCGTCGCTGTCCCAACTGTTAAACTTAGCGACCCTCTCATACGTCTCCAGCCAGCTTTCCGGGTCCTCAAATGTGGAACCGCGGAACGTCGGTGGCTCCCTGGGCTGCTGCAGAACTATTGGGGCTGCTCCGGCTGCCATTGGGGCTGTCTTCTTGGTCGTCTCTGGACGAACTTCTCTGACGCTCTTCTTGGTCGTCTCCGGTAGAATTCCGTGTTCCGGGGGCAGCTGCTGTAGCCGGTGGCTTGCTCGATGTTCCGGGACGGCGCTGGTGTTATCTTTGCGGTTCGGGCTTGAATTACGGCTTGTCGGGGGCGTCCGGTACATGAACGTAAAGCACCTCCACCAGATGTCACGTGGTGGTGACGTTCAATAACACAGTAGCAATACTGTGAACGACAAAACTAACTTTTATTGGGCGAACCTGTGCCCACAAAACAGGCTACACTTATAGCACAACGATAGTGGCGAACACGCTCGGCGATCGTCGAAAATCTGATCAGCGGGTGAAGCGCGTCGGCTTTTATACAACAGTCGTCGAATGTTCCAGACTAATCGTTGGGACCCGCATGCCTTCCACAAAGTTCTACAACATTCGAGTCACGCGATGAAATCAGATAATACAAGGTTCGGCGACAACAGACAGCGGATAGAAGCATCGATAACTTTCCAGAAACTTCGGATACATGCAGACGCGTCCCGCGCTGTGCGATAACATTTGTTAGGCGGCGAAACGTGGTTGCCCGTTAAATATAAGTACACGTGTCAATATATATGTATGTGGGTGACTGTATGTGTTCTTCAGTATTTATCATTGTAATGTCATAATCGTCACCCAGCATCTGGAGTAGCATGTCGGGCGAAACGCCAGGATAACAATTCTCCAGCATCTCACTAAAGGTTGTTTCTCTCTCTCTATCTGTTCAAAGTAAGAACACATTATACACGAATCAGACTCCGAAAAATACGAGAAGGTTGTGATTTCTAGATAAAGAAAAAAGCCGTTGATAGAGACTTTGTTTCAATAATAAACTGCAAATCGAAATTGTGGCTGCTCAGCTACAGTGCATTCAGATCTTTATACTTCTCTCTACAAAACTCACTATGTGTTGCGTATGCCTTCTTAGCGGTTCACTAATGACGGCATGCAAGCGTTGTCATGTAATTAAGGTTTAACGATTTATGAGATTGTTGTTTCTCAATCATGCATCGTTGCAGAGACATTTTACTTTTAAACGAACTTCCACATCAGGTTGTACGAGGCCTTTCTTACACAACCAATGAAACGCATTCGATCCTCAGGAGTGTCCCAAGAAATCATGAAAAACGATGTCTAATGCCAAACAAGCTACACCAACTTGGTGCACGGCGGAGTGACATTATTCGCTACCTTTCTCGTCTAAAAGAAAGCCCCAGCGGTTGATAAAAAAAAAAACAGATGCTACTGCCTCGAGGTCAGAGGACTATTGCGATATCGTCGTCATCGAAAGACCCGGCCAAGCTCCAGTGCTGCTTGAGTCGGACCGCAGGCCCCGCAACAATATCGATAGCAGCAGTCCATGTTTGGCGCCCCTATCAGCAATGGCAACCGAATAAATCATTCGCGTCCACAACAAGGATGGCGCTCGGACGTACACGCAAGCCCACCAAGCCACGATTGCCACTGATAAGCCGTTCGGCTGTGTGACAGCCCAGCCTTGTCTAACAAAGACGACCATCTCGAAACTCTTCCACATAACGAATGGATATTGCGGACTCATTAGTATTTGAAATCAAGGAAGCCACGTGGAACTAAAAGCTCCCTCCGCATCCCTGCAATGAACAAAACGTTCATTTTCTTGCCTTTTGAGACAACAGTTTCAATTGATGGCGGATCATCTCTGTTTAAAATGTATGCAATGTTGTAAACGAGCCCCCGAGTCTCTGAAGTAGCGCTGGTGCAGCGGTTTGGAGCTTGACCGCTGCGGAGAGGGCCTAGGCAAATAAGTGGTGACGTAGCGAACCATAAGACGTTTCATTACGTCGTTACGCAGAGTGGTCAGCTCGACAAGCTGTTCGTAAAGAAGAGCGAAAGCGAATGCTCATAGATCAATGACGAAGGATTCCTGCTTAATGCGAATTCTTGCGATGCGCGCTGTCGTCTTTTCGTAGCTTCTTGGCAACGGACGTCGTCGGCGCGCGGCTGACTTTTTAGGACTCGTTGCCGCTGGGTGCCGCCGTCGGTTTGAGTCACAGAGCAGGAGAAGGCTCTGCTTCAGGCAAGACGTAAAACCCCTTAAACTTCGTAAAGTAGCGACACTCTCTTCCTCCGCCTTCATTCCTCGTTTCTCCTCTCTTTCACGCTCCCTCCTCGACCGTGGCGCCGCCTACGCCGCTCGAGCGGAGCAACGGCGCCAACATGCACTCCTCGTAACTCCGTAGACGCTTCTCGAGCGAAAATGGCGCTGAAGCACGGCGCGAGGGCCCACGTGATGCTATTAGGCCAATGGCGACGCGGCGTCGGCCAGAGCGCGCGAGGAGGAGGCGGCATTCTTCAAAGCGTGGCGCTACTTAAAAAGTTTAAGGGGCTTTACACAAACGCACATACAAGCGCCAACGCTCGCGGGTGGGCTTGTCAAAGCGAGTGCAAGCAACAGAAGGGCACCACAGACACGTTTTTTAAGAGTGAGGAGGAATCTACTCGACGAGAACCCGACCAGCGACCGAGAGACCGACCAACCGAGATGAAGCGATGGGATGGTGCGCTAAAAAAGCTCCGCTATTTAAAAAAAAAGTATTGTTTATAGATAGTCGGAATTCGTGTTATAGCTGGTTTCCAAGCCAGCTGTTCTTAATTCTGAGTGCAGAATTTCTGGCTTATCGGGCCCGCACATGTGCAGTAGCAGATATGTGAACGAAAGCAAAAGGGGTGAAACAAGAAGACCTAGGTTTCTAGGTGCTAGTCATGGCGCTCGTGTTCGCTCCGCTTGACCGTTGACCATTGAGCCTTCGTTACTGCCCTGTATCACGGCATAAACGACGTAAAGATCTAATTTCGTGTTAACAGACGTTATGCTCGGCCCTCTTTAGGAGCGTGCATTCACTTTTTAATGACTACAGGCTTATGTGACATAGTGCGCCCTAACGTCAACGTTGTTGCGCTGTTCGCTTTCCTTCTACATCTCATCTTTTCATTCCCACGCGCTCTCCTCCACTTTCTAGATTAGGAGGCCAAACGTGTTATTGCGTTAGGACTCTATTTATGAGATTCTGCTCACTTCTTACCATACAAAGAGTTGAATAGCTGATCACGGTGATAGCGGGCGCGCGGCTTGCGCGTGGTTATCTCTCTGTCTCCGGTTTGCTCAAAGAGAGAGAGAGAGAAGCAAGGGAAAGACAGGGAGGTTAATCAGAGATTGTGTCCGGTTGGCTACCCTGTACCGGGGGAGGTGTAAAGGGATGTGATAAGTGAGAGATAGAAAAAGGTATTAAAGTAAAGGGAGAAAGAAAAGAAAAAAATCCAAAAATGCACAAATACAACACAGAGCTGTTTCTGTGCACACAGTCACGCACCCGCCGTGGTTGCTCAGTGGCTATGGTGTTAGGCTGCTGAGCACAAGGTAGCGGGATCGAATCCCGGCCACGGCGGCCGCATTTCGATGGGGGCGAATTGCGAAAACACCCGTGTACTTAGATTTAGGTGCACGTTAAAGAACCCCAGGTGGTCGAAATTTCCGGAGTCCTCCACTACGGCGTGCCTCATAATCAGAAAGTGGTTTTGGCACGTAAAACCCCATAATTTGTGCACACAGTCACGCAGTCCGCGAAGGCGTTCCTAGTGTTATACAGGTTCAACGTCGCATCCTACGTCACACAGTGCACAGTCACAATTCGTCTTAAAGTCCGGTGTCTTTTAAATAACACATTAGTTGCCTTCATAGCGGCTCACGCTGATGTTCGTGTAGGCAAGTTTCCAAGGACGTTGTTTTCTGTTATTACTGGGCGCTTGTCCAGTTGGTCTAGCGTGGCGGAGAGCGCTGCTATCTGCGTGTTGAAACGAGGGAACTCACAAAGAAGGTGCGCGATTCGTTGCACCCACAGGAGTCACAAAGTGGGCTATTGGCCATTCTGATAAGAAAGCGTTACGTATATGTAAATGCTAGTCCAAGCCATACGCGGACTAGAAGGGTGCAGTCATGTCCTGGAAGGTCGGACGGAATATGGAGTTTTAATTAGGGTCCAGGGTATGAAGGCGATCACTTGTGAAGTAGAATCGATTTCATTGCATGAATGTTAGGTCACGCGGAAGCGCGGAAAGGTTTTTTTGCTGCGTTGGTTCTCGAAAGAGGAATGACAACGCAGTTGACGCCGTCATGGGCTGATCGAGCAGCTGCGTCCGTTCGACCACTGTCATGTATGCCACAATGACTAGGTAACCACTTATATATCGTGTCCTTTGTTAACTGTGCGATGGTGGGATTGCCTGAGATCTGCGACGAGCTGCTCATGTGATCCATGGCACAGTGCTAAGAGTAAACTCTGGAGGGATGCCTTGGAATCACAAGAGATTTACCATGGAAGGAGTCACACGGACGGCTACCAGTCCAGCAGCTGTCGTTGACGATAAAAAAAAATGTCTCCCCAGCTTTTGTCGTATGGCCATGAGTTTAGTGGTTTCCGTGTTCATCGCTTTCCTCTTGGTCCTTCCAATTTCCAATTTTCCGTCGGTGTTAATTTTCTCAACAGTGAGGTGTCCGGGCGAAGCGCCAACAAAAGCCGTGAATTCTGGAGGACAAACCACGTGACAGGTGGCACGCGGCGACTGGAGCAGGCTGTTGTCCATCGACCGCCGTGCGCGCTACCCACCAGAGGGCGTCTTGGCCGTCGCCACGCGGTGTCATCAATAAACTCGCTCTGGCCGTCCCACGCGGCCGCAACAAAAGCCGCCTGTTGAGCACCGCGCGATCACAACTTCGTAGGTCGGAGTCCCCTCACCGCGTACGCTTGCGACTACGGTGCCACAGCGGGCTACGTGTTGTGGGTGCTGCGAGCAAGCTTTGACTTTGCCTTTTTTTTTATCGTTTCCTCGGGCACCGTGAAGTGGTTTGGAAGATACTGCAGCGAGTGCAAGCTGGAGAAGCGAGGCGGTGAAGGAATCTTTCTGCTGCAGCAACCCCGAACGCCATCTACTCTTGCAAGTCACCCACAAGCCAATCTGCGCGTTCTCCTTGTGTGTTTTCGAGGCATGACTTCCACTGTAGTGCTTAAACAGCGGTAGCGGGCATATTTTTTAATTGTGTTGGTTATATCGACGGAAACGTTCAAGAGTCTTCTTTGTTGGCTGCTAGGTATCGGAAGCCTGTGGCCCAGACGCATGAAGCAGGTACCATGTAGAGATGCGATCCCCTGTACCCCACGTGTGTGGCCGCTAGTACGTCGGCTGTAACCGTAGAAATTGACAATTGACGCAGTTGTGATTCTGTTCAACACTGCGAACTTGATTCTCCATTTATATCGGACAACAGAAACGAGAAACCTTTAGGATATGCACCACTGAGTGCCTATCTTCTTATACTGCGGCTGCATAAGGGGACGAATCCGATAAGAACATCGGGTGTTGTTTTTACCACAAAACCTTCGCATACGTAGCATTGAATACCTCGCTCACTTTATGAGTTTAGCGCTTGCATGTTCACGGACGAATTTGTAAAATATTGCTGTGTAGGTGTTTTTGGTAGGTAGTAGTAGAAACATTTATTTCTAAGGGAAAGAAGTAGTTGTCGAAGACTTGGGCGGTAGGAGCAACCTGTGTCGAACTAACTCTGAAAGAAGGCCTGATAATAGATATGCCCTTTATTTGAGGTGCATTACGGCTGGAATAATGATTACACGCTGTCTATGTTTCCAGCAGTAGGATCATTGCTCCAGTAATTCTAGTGAAAAGAGATCATGTTCATAAAGCCAATGCTGAAACCACTCTTATGCAGATTGTTAAGAGTTGTCAGTGCGCATTCACCGTAGTTGAGGTGATAAAGCAGCATTAATGATGACGCTCAAGTTTATCTAGTTAAACTTGCTTAAACTGCAGTCCGCACTCTACAGTTGCGTTAGTGAAGCACCTGAGCCGTGTTAGAATTTGTATTCCGCTCATTACGTTATGTCCTCTAGAACAGCTACTATCAATGATTGTGGCATGCGAGGTTTACCTTGATTTGCAGGTCTACAATTGAGTATGAGCAATAAATACTAGGCCCGCATGGTTTCTCCCTGTTGGTCAGAGGATGGCGTTTTCATAGTGTTCTGTAATATCTTGAATCGTTGAAGTTAATGCTTCGTACACCACTAATAAGCAACGAAAAGCAGCGCAACACTCAAATTAGGCGCAACATAGTGCGAAGAAGAAAATGTGTAATTCACCAATACGGGAAACGGGAAGCGACCTAAACACCACTATATCGGACAATGACTACGAGACGCCGCAATCAAAGGGGGCAGTTCCAGCATTTGCACATCTTTGAAAGCACATTATTTCTTACGGTTCAAGAGAGTATGGACGTTGCGGTTAGTTTTATTTAGTTTCCGTTAACTTTACGTTGTCAGGGCGAAGTTAGTTATTCTCGTCAACGAGATCTGTAACGATATACCAGGTCTTAATATTCGCGCTTAATAGTGGGATGGGAAAGAAGCACGCGTATTGATAAGAAGGTTTCCATGCAATTACACCCCCTCGTCGGGCCCCCAGTTCACCGTGCGTGCTTTTAGACTATAAAATTCGAGCACAAGTTGGGCTTTTAAGGCCGCAATAGCTTTCGACATGCGTGCAATATGAAGGATTCTGCAGTGCTTTATGCCAAGGTTGTTTACGCACCCGTTTGCATTTGACCTTTCCCGCGGGAATATTGGCTAAACCGGCAGCGTACTAGGAAACGCATCAGCTCCAGTTCGCCATTTTAATCGTTCGGCGCTGAATTCGACGCTTGGTTCGGAACTGGTACGCTCTGAATGGCGGATTTCAACTTTTGTAATAGGGCGTCAGAAGCATGCTTGTTAGTTGTTAGTGAATAAGCGTTTTCTTAGTAGCCATAGGCATCGACACTGGTTTGACACATGGACGCAAGACTAATGATAGGCGTCTGACAGTTGCGGCCGAGATACTTTTAGTGATGCCCCTCCTTGATATCTTTTACAGTCTAATAGAGTTTCTATATACATAGTGCTGCAGCTTCCTGAGATGACTACGTCTTGGTATCCTCATTCACAGACTCCCTTTCGTACACATCCTATAATGTTGCTTCTTGGTGCTGCTTTTTCGCTAAGTACTTAAAAGAAAAAAAAACATTACATTTCTTTTTCGTGAGTACCTACATTCTGCAGTTACATTTTAGATTGTTAAATATGCAACGCTTCATTGTGTGTCGTTGCCCGTTGCTCGAAGTCAGACTGACGATCAATATTCTGGCGCCGTAGTAACGTGAGTGCAAACTTGGGATACCTCACTGAACCAGTAGCCGGCGGTAAATAGACGCTGAATACTGCCATTTGCTTTTCCAGGCAGATTTAATTGCAGGAGCTGTTTTGACACACTCTTGGTAAATTACAGCCTACTCTGGTTTTGTCCTCACTTGTGATACAAATATCCCCTAATTCGAAGCTAAGGTATCTACTATACTCTGCAGAGACAATAAGAACACGTGACGCAGTAATCCGTGCTACATAAACCACAGAAATCTGAGTGTTCAAAGGAGAAAGCACATTCCCTATCATTATTTAATTTCTCCCCCTAAGCAGCGAGGCCAGCCTTAGTAGTCCAAGACAAAGTATAGCAGCAAAGCCTTCTTGAAACGCCCAAAACCATTGAAATCGCTGTAGTAGTGACGGAAAAGAAGACACAAGTGTGCCGTATCAATAACCATTAGTGACGGATGTGCCGACCGTTTCTGTCCCATGCTCCGTGCAGAATCTGGGCAGAGAGCAGTGTTTGCCATTTGTCGCCGACATAGAGGGCTAGCAATCCTATACAGCTAGCATGCGCAGCGAGGGACTGCTGTACCTATCGTCCTTGCATACGGCCGTTGGAAATTAAAGCGTAAATGTGAGCTGCGCAAGTTATGCTCGATGCCGTAGTACTTCGACCATACAAGTCCCCATGAAGGCATCAAAAGTTATGCCACTTCAACGTTCTTTCTACTTATATGTGAGGCTGCCACTCGTTTAGCGATATACCAATTTGCTGCCTCGCGTATATCGTCTTCGAGTAGCCACGAGACGCCCTTGTGTAAAGGAGTGTACGTTCGGTACCGTTCACATTACATAACAAGCCCACACAGCCTGGATAGTCATCCCACAACTTGGAACCCAACGTTCCCATCTGCTTGATTAGTGAACAATGTGTGTCTCTTCAAGACAACCAGCGACGACATTATAACCTAAGTCGTTCCAGCGAATGGTTAACTCGCAACGTTTCTCGTACAACGCTCTCCTTTTCAAGAAGCGTAGAGGGCTCAGCTCCGTGGACTCACTAACGAAACCTGTGCTACTAGCGCAACTCCTTCGCCGGCTTGAAAATAGGTGACGGACAACGTCGCTGGTACTCTTCGGTGATTGGACAACAAGGAGGTTGCTGTTTGGGCCATTTGTGAACTTAGTATTTTACTTAAACGGAGTTTCGTCACGGACTCGCTGTTACTACGACATACCCTTCGATTTGCCGCTATTCGCAGTCGTCGCTAACTTTCGAAGCGATCCGGATTATTTCTCTTCGGGAGATCTTCGCAGTACACGACTGACCCTTCAGCGTTCTGCACAGTATTGGACAGCTGCAGCGGTCAAGCGCCCACGACGATCCTCGGTAAGACTGGCGGCCCGATCTCCGGCGCAACCACCAGGACTTGTGGGCGACGCATCGCCACCTTCGTTTCGGGATCGCAGCCCGAGTTCCTCCGGTGAAAACATGTCTCTGCACGTGGTCAACTCGATATCTTTCTTGCTGGGTGAGTACATCTATAGCGATCGGAACTTCGTTCCATGGCAAATGGGTGCGCAAGTTCAATGCCGCTCTTTTTGTCTTATGATAATGATCATGCGTAGGCTTTAGTGGCGCAACAGCCGCGTAGAGCTCTTACGACTCTGTTTCATCTTAAAGGAATGCTAAACAGCAACATTGAATCAGCATCTTTCCGATGAGGGCGCTGTGCAAGTAGCATCGCACTCTTACACTTAGGTGCACGTTAAAGCAGACTAAGTGACCGAAGCCGAAAACAATCCTTAGGATACCTAGGTGTTGGGACGACTGATAACACGTCTCATCAACAAGTTGTTGCGCTGTAGAGACTTACTCTAAGCCAATACAACCCGCACAGTGCTTGCTGTTTTTCTAGAGAGTGGTACACCCTTAGCGTAAGTGTTTGCACCTCAAATATGTTCAAGTAAAACGGAATTATCTCTTAACCCTCAACTTCGCCGGCGGTCACAGCACGCCTTGCAGCTCAAAGGCAAGTCAAAATGCCGTCAAAATCATAGTCATCATCATCATCATCATAATTAATAGTAGTGGGTGTTGGCAGATGCACGTTGTAATATGAGTAGTAGTACTGGTAGTAGTCGTAACAGTACTATGCAGGTTAGTCAAAGGGAGGGAAATTCTGGTAGCACCCGCTGTGGTTGCTTAGTGGCTATGGTGTTGGGCTGCTGAACACAAGGTCGCGGGATCGAATCCCGGCCACGGCGGTCACATTTCAATTGGGGCGAAATGCGCAGACACCCGTGTACTTAGATTTAGGTGCACGTTAAAGAACTCCAGGTGGTCCGTAGTCCCCCTACGATGGCGTGCCTCATAATCAGAAGATAGTTTTGGCACGTACAACCCCATAATCTAATCTAAATTCTCGTAGCGTTTATCTGGTGGAAAGTGGTTGCATGTAAAGGCATAAAATGGTGCTCTAGCTGTTCTTCTAGAATTATCCGCCCTCACTGCAGCAGCGTTCTTTGTAGTGTGGCGTCGCTGTTACCACCGTTTTCTCGCGTATTTTGGTTTCTTTCTCTCTGGAAAAAGATGTATGAAAGTTTCCAGTTGTACCTGGTAAACACTTACTTGCAATCAATTAAAACCGAATACTCCTCGTACACCGGCTAACAATCACCTCACTTTTATCAGAAGCTTCCGCTGTAGTATATGGGGTCATGAGAAGCTGCTGCGGGCTTCGAATTGGCTTCGGCAGCCGTCTTCCGTGTCATCGTCTTTCCGGGAGGCGTTGTGCGATGCCAATTCCGGAAGCATAATCAATCGCTAAGTGTACTGCAGAAGCCGTATTTTGTTGCAATTTCTTGCTTTTTTAATATTATTTTTGCCCTTCCTCATTGGCTAGCACGAGGCACGCCTGAATCGGTCACTCAGTGGAACGGACGATAGAGAATAAGTATAATCGAAGGAAATTTTTTACAGAACACAGCCTCATAAGTCTAATCTGTTGACAGGTAAAGTTAATTAAAGTAAACACTGGGGTCTTGCGTTCCAACACCACAAGCACATTATGAGGCTCGCCGTAGTGAGGGATTCTGGAATAGTTTTGACTACTTGGGTTTCTCTGACATGCACCCAATGCCCAGCACACTAGCGTTTTTTGCATTTCACCCTCATTTAAATGCAGTCTGCATGGTCGGGAATCGAGCCCTCGACCCTGTGCTGAGCAACACGGCTCCATAACCATTAGGCCACCACGCCTGTAGCCAAACGGAGATTTGTATGCGCGACTCTATAGCGTAATTTGCGGCCCTTTTAAGACGGCGCAGGACAGACAACACCTAGTTATGCTTCGCTCGTATAATTATTTTGTTCCGCTCTCTCCGCACTTGCACGCGCGTAGACAACACTAATTAGCGGAGAAAAAGAACGCGACAATTCCGGTTTTGGATTTAGCCACTCCTCTTGTGGCGTCAAGTGATGCTGTCATGCGATTTTAGTTCAGGTAGGCTATGAAGGTTGCCTTGACTGGCGTAACCATTCCAGAGTCATTGTTTTGCTGTTTCTGCAAAATTTTGGCTCAGATTGTGCGTTAAAATGTGTCGCTGCTAGAGCTAAAGGTTTTTCTTGCGGCATTTTTTTTCTCGTCGAGTGAACATATTAACCGCGAAAGCAGTGCATTTGCCTATTACATGCTGATTAATTTTTTGCGAGGGTAGTGCAAGAAACTCACAATTCTGGTAAGGCTGTACGCTTTGAGTGCTGGTAGTATTCAATTCTGTAATTACAGCATATCCGCCAAAGTCATTAATTAAGGTGCAATTAATGAAATACTGTTATTTGCAAAATGTAATCAACTATATGATGAATAATGGAGTCGTAATGGCGCGTACCACCGAAATGCTGATGTCCGCCGCTGCTATAAGGCTCAGTGAGCCAATAATACTATTTGTCTCAAATCCCCTTTCTTTATTAAGTTGAGGCAGTCGTCGCAAAAACACTCCGCTAATAGTAACATTCATTGCATTCATTCGCATGCTTTGTGTTTGTGTTCACCTACAATCTGATCCCTTGTTCGCATGCTTACATGGTTCGTGTGTGGCAAGGTTCGTGTGTGGTAAGTGCCGAGATAGACCCCGGTTGCTGACGCTGTCGCAAGGCTGATTCTCTTTGAAACACCGGCTGCCGCAACGTATATTATCAGAACACCTGACGCTACAAAAACACCTCTATTGCTAGTTTTCGTACCCCCACCTGTCAGAAATTTCTACTCCGGCGATTCTGATGTGTCACTCGCGTGTAAACCGACACGCCAACTTAAAGTCAATCGACATATTGACCATCCCAGCCGAGAACCGACCCCCTCCCCCTCCCCTTATGGGTCACATGCGACACGCAAAGGACATGAAGCCAACGTGCGCGTCGTTTGACTTGGCGCAGTCGATTGTAACTATAGAAGTACGTGCACAAACGGACAGGCAGGCTAACGACTCCGTGGCCACTTCACTGCCGCAGCGTTCTGGTTTCATTAGCAGTGATAGCCCGCGTTGGATTGATCTATTGCCTGTAGCCCGCAAACTGACCGTTCTTTTTTTTTTCCAAACCTTCATCGCACCGCCTTCTAGGCAGTACAGGCTCGCCAAATCGTCCCGCTGCCCGAAGTATGTGTAAACTGAGATGTAAATCTCGATGAGGGTAAACAACAAGAACCTCATTGCGACCTTTCCGGTTCTACAGAGCGATCGATTCTGCACGCGGGCAGCCGGGTAGCCCAAAGCAGATGCTTCTGTTTGCGCAAGAAGGCAATCCCATATTACACAGGGGTAATGATGACCTAAAGAATACTCGTTTGTTTTCTTTTAACGGCGAAGAGACTGATCATATCTCTGCCATTTTGTGCGAATCAAAACGACGTGGAGGAAGCATAAACGAAGGTTATCGATCCTCGTCAGCGCAGGTGCTTTAATGCGACAGCAATATACTCCTACTACTGGTTGTGTTACTCATGTCTCCTCATATAAATTTCTTGAAATTTATTCCCTTCGATTAGACTTTTCTTTTTTACGGGAACTGGAAGTTTCGCTGTGGCTACGGAAAGCTGTGTCATCTCGCGCACTTGTGTTCGCGCCTGACCTCGGACGAGTCCGATTGTCGAAAAGTTGGCTCCGGCGACAATCCCTGTTAGACCACTGTTAATCACTGAGAGCTTCCATCTTCTCGTGACCTTCTCTCTTGTTCGGATCCTTACCAATTTATGCCAGTTGTACTATGCACGGTAACAAGCGTTTCAGCTTCGCTTGCTGGCTGCCCAGGAAAGTGCAACCTTTTTTGCCAGTCAAGTGCGTTAACCTTCGTGCAGGTGAATCAAAGAAAGCAGTCATGAAAGCCACGGTTCTTGCAGTTAGGACACCTGTTTTATCATGTTTATGTTCCACTTGTGAATTGCCTAATGCCGTGTTTGCAAAATTACGGAATTAAACTTCTACCTCAAAATTTTTGCAACTGCTCCACATGTATACTTATTGACAGCTTTTGATCGGATATTGATTGCTTTTTACTTACACGAGTGCTATGTTTCAATTTATAGTAGGGAAGAAAATCTGCAAACTTTTGTAGACTCTTTGTAGAGCGCCCGTATCACCTTTCGCCAGGCTTGTTCTCGAAGTGAGGTCCCAGCACACTGCTCATGCAAGATTACACGTACCAACGCACTTTATTGGTAGGAACAGAGACCAATGCATTTACACTTATTTATTTCGCTTCTGTGCTTCTATTGCACCTTAGTCGTCGTCAGGATAACACAACCAGCGACATTTTGTCGTCGTGTTTTTCAACCGCGTGCGGTACGCCCCATCTCTCAGTTCATGTGGAACGGCCATCGGTCTGTTGTGATCACCATCATTGATAGCATAATAGGTCCCATGCATTGAAGCAACAATACGATAATAACATTAGGCCGATGTTCAATCAAACGAGAACCGACTTGCAGTAGCTAGTTGTTGGGTTAAATACGCCTGCGTTAGAAACAGCAGCGCAAGTAATGTAGGCCCTGAAGAGGATCCTGCTTGCCATCAGGCCCCGTACAACATGTGTGTGGCATTTTCATTACGTTCATCAACTACCCCTCCCTATTATCTAACTCCACCTTCCCTATATTTCCCGTTTTATCATATAGGCCCCAGCATGCAGCAGCGATTTCGTCAGGCTGGCCTGCTTAACCTTTATAAAATTATCCATATCTCTTTCTCCCATCGCTGCAGTATGAAAGCCTCTTTTACCGATTTCCTGGTAGCGCTACCCCGCTATAGCCAAATTCATTTAGTTATCTAGGGCACATAGAGCAACGATCTATCAACAACTCCGTAAATGAAGGATTCGTGTGTTGGTTTGGCCCCAAGAGACAAGTTACAGGGTATGCTAACCAGGGCTCTGAACGTCCAGCCCGCAACAGCAACTTTTTTTTTCTCATTCATCAGGTCAAATGCGCGCTAGTTGTTTGCACCCACCCAGCTGAAGTCATGCGAGATTTTTCATTCTGTAGGCGAGCAGCAGAAGAGCCAGCAGGGAAGCCGGCCAAATAGCCCTGCAGATTTGGCTCACGTCGTGGCTGGCGACTTCGGAAGCAGATCGCAGAAGGTGAGATCTTTTACGCTCAGTGTTACTTTATGTGTGAGGCTGTTGTAGTAGCGGTTGCGTTGCCTTTTAAATATGGCACATACTGACGAAGAGGAATTGGCGAAGGTTCGCATTAGAAAGGATGTGAAGTGACTTTTGTATTGCTAACTTAGTGACAATTATTGCCATTATTACAAAAAATATACAAGACATAAAAAGATTGATGATTATACAGATTTAGCTTGATGAGTCGTTCGAGAAAAAAGCAGAACGGGAAGAAAATCTGGAATTTGTTGTTAAAGAACGGATTTCACGCTTATGTAGGAATCAGTGACCAGCGAAGCTTTCTTTAGCGTTTACTGAAATGTCCCCACTTCAATTCTCCTTCGTCACTTCTCTTTGCCTCAACGCTCCTCGCTCAATGCATGTTTAGTCCCATTTTTATTCCTGTTACTTCTCACATTGGGCTGCTCCTGTTGCCGACTTAGTCACTTCTCTTTAGCTGAATTCTACAGTTTGCAGCTGCGGACTTCTTCACTTACCTCTTGTTCTGGTTTTCTATTTGTGAACCTATACCCAGTTTGGGATATTGGCAGATAATGTTTCACATACTCAATGGCCCAGCTTGCCTATCCGGGCACGCACTTTGTGGCCCTTGTTGTATAAGTGGCAAAATAGCATTAGCTGGCACCCGCAGAGGGGAAACAAATAAAGAAAGGTTCACTTGAAAAAAAAATCCCAGGACACTTAAGCACTTCTCGCGAGTTATTAATGCGAAAACATTATTGCCCAATTGAACGCTGCTGAGCGTTCCTTCGAGCTACGAACTCCTCGCGGGCAAGCGAGCGCGCTGACACGCTTGCCGCGCTTTGATTTGGCTTTACTGAGGCTCACTAAGAGAATGCAGACCAGAGCTTGCGCGGACAACGAACGCGCAAATAAGACAGGCTTCCGAAAGCGTGAGCGGGGTAATGTGGCGCCGCGACTACGCCCTTCCCCTTCGCGTTGTTGTAGTGACTTTTGAAGGAGAGGAAGAGAGAAGTGCAGTGCCGTAACTGTCTCTCAGAGGAGGACACCTCAAGAGCACTGCACAGGGTAAGGGGAGTGGGGAGAAAAAGATCAGGGAGAGAAGGAAAAGAAGGCGGGAAAGAAATAACAAGAAGGGTGAAGAAGCAATGCGGGGCTTAGAGCCGCGCTCTCAGCTGCGTTTCACAACAAAAGTCAAGTAGGGCAGGAAGCACTTTCTTGACAATGGAAGGCAAGAACTGGCGCGCTACTGCGGCAGCAGGTGTTTTCTTTCGCCCGCACTGCTCCGTGGAGGCGCGCTCGTCACGTGAAGTTGCGTCGCAGCCAATTGGAATTTGTGGACCCTTTCTCTGCTGCAGACGCCGGCTGCTTCCCCCAATGAGCAATTTGACGCTTTCGCATCAAAAAGATCTCATAAGTCAGTCTCCCTGTATCGACGATGTAGTCATGCAAAATCTGACAGACTTCTTTTCAGGCACGTACCAGGCCGAAATATCAAGTGTTGAAAACTTGGGCACCCGAAATGCATTGCTGGACGTATATCTTTGGGAATTGTATTTTTTGGAGTAGGGTATGAAATTATCCAACGATTCTGCATCCCAGCATGACCCGCAAAGATATGACCATATGAAGGGATATATATAAACGTAAATGTTCAAGTGCGGTACTTCACACCGTAGAAAAGAAGAGTAATCGTTACTGCGTGTGTTGTGATGTGACTTCTCCACCAATTTGAGATGAACTTACGTTTTGCAAACGTACACAATTTTCTGTGGCATTTTTCATAAGCAAAACCAAATCGTGTTGCAAGAGAGTAGCATAGTCATAACCGGCAAGCAAAAATCAGGAGTGCTCCGTCGTAATCGTTCTTAATGTTGTGGCCTCGGAATATGTCTCAAGTCCACAAGGTGACCAAATTTCTACACACCAGCAAGAATGCAATCAAAAATGACACATTAGGTAGTACAATACCCCCCCCCCCCCCCCCAAACAAAGAAGAAAAAAGAAAACGTACACTTCAATCAGCCATTTCTAGCATCACACTCTTATTCCTTTTTTCTCTTTTTTTACAAAGGAGCAGTTTTATAGTAAGGCAGTAGAGCAATACATTTACAAATCTTGCCTACTTGATTAATCTTTAACTGTTTGGTAATTTTAACGTCCACGCTTGCCAAACTACTTCGTTCTCGCTTTACAATGCCATGCATTTTAATGTAATATTATTATCCTTTGATACTTATTTAATTTTATAGCATTATATCACCAAAAACGTCTCAGCATTATGATCTTTTTTGTGCTTAACAGCTGTGATAATAATCAAAGCGAAACTGCGGCCTTCTTTACACATCCTCCACATTATGGGAAGTTCCCTAAGTAAATCTCAGCGCAATGAATTGATGAGCATCGCACCGGCCCGGCTGAAACACACGCCGCTGCTGTGTCGTGTAGACGGTGTACGAAAGCGGCTTCTTATGTGAACTTCGAAACTGGATATTGAAATAGTTGTAAGAAGCGCTGTGCCTGGCATCTTCCTGAAATTGCACACTATAAAATTTGTCTCCGCAAGCGTTGTAACAGGCACACACGGGTTATCGTCACTGAAGGAGGAGACAACTTTGATATTACACTACCACATATAGATGCAAGCGTGGTGAGACTGCATGAGTAAAAAACGGCCGAACCCATCTCACAATTATTGCCGACGGTAATGCGTTTAGCATTGAATTAATATAGCGGCACAGCGTAGAGCCATCGTCGAAGCGAGTTATGAATGAGGTGTGTACTGCAGCGGGATTCCTTTTTTCACGCCTCGGATGGTTGGATGGATGGATGGATGGGTGGATGGATGGATGGATGGATGGATTCCCTAAAATTACTGGCGCCAGCTAGGCCAGGAATCCTGCGCGTGGCTTGCCGAATGCATGGCGCACCCGTGCGTGCGAGCTCTGAGAAACGCGTCATGCGACAACCGGGCTCCGCTCTCGCGCTTCTTTCTGGACACGTTGCGCCGTCTAGTGGCACTGCCGAGAAGTCCGCGCTTGGCCTCCGAGACGAGAAGCGTGGCGCGCGGATGCTTGTGAACGGTGAGAATTGCTTTCTCGTTGGCGCACACTGAATGGCACATAAGCAGTCACCCAAGTTGGTGAGATGTTCACTTACGAGTGACACATAGCCAGTGCCTTCATGGCGAAGCTCGCTAAAGCGTGAGAATGAGAGGCGTTCAATGAAAAGCGGCATATACTCAGTGCGTTTGCGATGCAGCCTGCCTATGCGTCGAGTTGCTGTCCTTGAGGTACTGCTGTAACGGGGACTCGATTCCGCTCACCATCGGGGAAACTTATAGAATATTTTTTGTCATTACAGAGCGGCACATTCCTAGCAGCACGTACCTAGTTACATAAGTTGGCGTCCAAAACGTTCATTAAAGTGCGTTACATGCCTACTGGCACATACCCGGCGACTCAAGTTGGCGTCAAAGAGATTCATAGAAGACCAGCACAGACTGAGTTACACATACCCAGTGCTCGAAATCGGCGCCAAAGAGTTTCTTCGAAAAGCGCTACCTACCCTGTCCTGCATCTACAGTAACCCATGCCGGTGTGAAAGAAGAAAGTAGAAAACTTTATTGAAAGAAGAGGCGGAGGTGCGTGGAGCATTATGGAGGCTACTCCACTAGCCTTATCAGCCCGCCGTACTTGACCCAAGAAGTTCGTAGAAGAGCGGCCACAAATTCAGCGACCCCAACTTAGTCACGTGGTTGGTTTCGAACCCTACTACCTCAGCACTGCAGCCCGATGCGCCTGCCCATTCTACCACGGACTATCCAGCGACCCACGTAGACAAGAAAAGGATTAGATACAAACATACATAGATAGATGCAAACATAGATCGTTGGTTCACGGAAAGTGTGTGAAGTGCACTAAGAACGCTAACGCATTAAAATTGCATCCTCTAACTTTTTTTCACAGAAATCTTTAGACTGTCGACCGCCCAATCCACCACAGATTTTGCCCAGCGACTCTCGATAGCGGGAAGAAAGGCACTGAAACAAAACAGAGACGTGCAATAGCAAATTATTTGCAAAATATGAAGCCCAGCTTTTGCCCGCATGCTGCTCTCTCTCTCTGTGCGATTTATCGCTGGCCGCCACTCCCGCCAGATGCGTGCTACTCGCCTTCCGCTCCTCGTCCTGTGTGTGCGCCCCCCCCCCTCTCCCCCCTCGCCTTCCTGTAAGCCTGGCCTCGTATACAACCCGGCCGCCGCAATAGATAAAGCGGAAATGTGTGGCCAAACATTGCGTATGGGAAGTGGAAGTGAGAGCATGTAAGCGCACGCCTCGTAAGGAGCCGGTGTCTTCCGATGCTCACAATTGTCTATCCAAGAATGGGACTGTTTAGGGGCTGTTGTAACAAAACTCGTCATTACAAAACAGCTGCGCGGTGGTTTCTTGCCTTTATTTCTCTCTCTTTTTTTTAGTGCGCCCTTATTGTTCTACGCACCGTGTAACAACTAGCCCAATAACAAATCCGCTTTAATCTCTCAATCATTCGAAGCGTTTGCCACGAGCTCCTTATCTGTTCTACATATAGCCCAACAAATGCTCAGTCTAAGATTAGATTAAGCAAAATACTCCTACTATTCCGGAAAAAAGAAGCTTCGTTTTAAGAAGGCTTGATCCTTCAGCTGAGTGTGTGGTAGTTTAGGTATGTTTTTAGTCTTTATTATCAAAGAAGCTCTTTAATTGCTAAAGACTTTCAAAGGCAAAGACGCCTTTAACGCCAGAACTACGACATACGATTCGATTAAGTGACACATTCAAACTATACAGAAAAAAAAAGGAGAATGGTATGTCCCAGTGAGTCGATCCTTCTGCTTTTCGCTACAATCAAGGTTTATCATGGCCATTAGCTGCCGCGTATTGATGTCAAGTGATAAGGTTATTTTATCATTTTATGAACGCTTGACGTAAACGTTAAGCTGTAAACGATATTTACATGGTAATGTGAGCCCTTACAAACCACTCTACGTTCTTTTTTTTTTCCTTTTCCTGAGGCGTACCCCAACTCCACCTGCGCTTCGAGCACTATACCTCCTGGTCTGAATGGTCTTGTCAATTGAGACGCCTTACCTTCTTTCGGGCACATTTTTTATACGAGTTCCCTTTCTTTCTATAGAAGACGCTGGCTCGTTTTCTTTTCTTTTCGCATCTTTTCTTCCGATTCCTGCTCTTTCGTGACCCTTCCCCTATATAGCACCTCCGCTGCCGGAAAGCTAAGCGTGTAGGGGTTCCGGCAAAAGAAAAGGAAAGAGAGACAAAAAAACGAGAAAGAAAACAGCTACGTTTGTTCGAGAGCAGTTGCATGGTGGCTAGCACACGTGGGTTGTTGGCGTTCGAGGACCATGGCTGCGAGTGCTTCGTCGACGCTCATGGCTTTCTGGAACTGGGCGTTCGATCACAACGGCCTCCTCGATGAGAACTCTACCGCCGAACGCCGCGCCGTCCATCCGGCAAACAGCGTAAGTGTCCTGCGATTAAGATCGCAGCACATCATTGAAAGGGGGCTACGGGCCGCGGATTGGCCAGACCGCATTAGGCGTCACTTCTATGTCATTTCCTGACGAATGACGCCGCCCTAATGATGTTCCTGCATCGTGGGCAAGCGCGCGGTGCCCGAGTCCATTTCCCCTGCCGTGTATGCTGATCGCTTTGGGAATGTCGTGTAATCATGCACATAGCGCATCTGGGCTCCCTTTATTTCTTTTTTATTGTTTATTTTCTGGTCAGTGCGTGGCTGCGTCGCAATGAGTACAGCTTGTTGGAATCAATAGGGAAATACGGTCACAAGGGGCTAACATCGATGGAGGTGCATATTTTCCCTTACGTATGGTAACTGGCGCTCCTTACCATAATTATTGGCAACAACCGCGTGGGCTTTGTTGTTTCAGGTATTTATATTTAGGACTGAAAGTACCATCGCTGTTATTAAATTTACAGGGCCACTACACACGCGCGCCATGTATCATGCTTATACCTGCTGTAGCCTGACGCCTGACGTTGAAGTTAACTATGTTTCGCTCATGTGAATCTTACTAAATTATTTTCATCTTTATGTTTGATAAAAGATATCCAAAAAATTTAAACGTGGATAGACATTATTGTTACTTACGATAAAGAGTTCTCATTTTTAATATGTAAAAACGCACCTTTAGGAGCTTGTATACCATGTTTCGAAAGTTGGTTAAGTTTCTCAGCCTCTCCTGCGATTTTTGCTTTCTGCCGCATCTAATGCTAATACCAATTTATAAATAAAGAGTTCGCCGGAATGGTTAGGGGCCCTAGGACTTAGTCATACAACGTCTAATTTGATCAGTTTTGTTGTCCCCGTAATTGAAGTAAAAACAGTAATTATATTCTTGCATTTCCTTTCATAAAAACAATGCGTTCGCTACGTTCCTGTCAAGGATGCTGTGTCACACTGATAACGCGCATGTCATTCGTTACCTTTTCTTTTAATTTTTGGGTTTTACGTGCTAAAACCACTATCTGATTAGGAGGCACGCCGTAGTGGGGGACTCCGTAAATTTGGACCCCCTGGGGTTCTGTAGCATGCACCTAATCCTAGTACACTGGTGTTCTCTCATTTCGTCCCAAATCGAAATGCGGCCGCCATGGCCGGGATTCGATCCCGCGACCTCGTGCTTAGCAGCCCAACGCCATAACCACTAAGTAACCACGGCGGGTCGTTCGTGACCCGGAAGTACCGGTCGCACAGGGCTCAACAAAGGAAGTGCAGGCAAGACTGATGACGATGACTGTCGTATGTCCAAGATACGCGTCAAATGTTATAAACTGTTTTTAGACTGTAGAGGCTGCATATTCACAACTTCGCTGGTGCTTTATAAGTATGTTTATCTGCGGTAAAGAATTCGTGGATTGATCTCCTGGCCCACTGTCAGCAGATGTGCACGTATTCACCCCGAAGAAGAAAAAAAAAACGCAGCTGGGAAAGCAGTGCGAACTTCGACAACCCCACTGCTCGGCACTGGCCGCATGTTCTGTATACCACACGCTCGCGGAAGTCATGCCGCGACCACAACACCTGCCTCACGGGCGTCGGTTCTGTTGTTATGCGGAGAGTCTGAGAACTCTCACGTCATAACCAAACCTTGGGGCCGAGATAACGCGCAAACGCGACTGCCGTCTTCCTCCTTCCTCGCATCTCTTATCTGCATACGGGAGCCATTAAGCGTACGTTCTGGCTTTCCCCGCTTCGCTCGCACTTAGGCCCGCGCCGGGCGTTAACGGCACACGTGGCCGCACGCCTAGATCGTTTGCGCCGCCATAACGGAAACCCACTTCCCATTTCCCACTTCCGGCGGTGGCGGCACGCCGTTTCGTTAGCGCGGCACATCTCGGGCCCACCGTCTTCGCGCCTTTATCGATTAATCAATTCTGGCGCGCTCTTATGGCGCCCGCTCGACAGAGAGTTGTTTTCGACTCGCGCGCGTGCTAGTGCAGCACGCCGAGGTTCGGTGGTGCCATCCCCGTTTTAAAAATTTTAAGAAGGGACGCGGCTGGAAAACAACACCGTTCGATGTTTCGCGCTCTCTAGAAGTATCCGGAAGAAAAAAAAACACCAATAAACGATGCATTTCCTTTCCTAGATAGCGAGAAAAGGAGATCAGTACTTTATTATGCGGAAATTGTCGAAGGCCTGCGGAGTGCTCCCAGCGTACAGGCTCACACTCCGTCGTCGTGTGGCCTCCCGGTTCTAAGGTTCTAAGACTACCTAAGAATTCACTGGTGTATGCACCACTCTCCAACTCGCCGGCCAATTACGTTCGCTCATTTAAGTGACGTCACGATGGCAGGGAGCTTCATTCAACCTCGACGTCTCTAGGGAACTACGTTTTGGAGCGCGGAAGCACATAGCACAGGTGCGGTGCATTTCTGTGGGCGGAGCTTGTACGGTGTCCGGAGGTTCCCGCCGGGTGTAGCGCGATGTCAGGACGTCGCGGACAAGGGGTGAAGAAGAGTTTATCTCGGGTAGGCCCAGCACTGGCGCGATGGTTGAACGCCGCCGGGATGGCTACAGCGGGAAACTGCTGGTTTTCCACCGTTGAGGCACAGGTAAGCCAAGCTGTGGACGGGGGGAAAAAGGAAGAGGAGGCAAAGAGGAGACGACGTGGCGGTTATTGAGTAATTACTATTTAGACGTATGACAGCGTAGGAACACACGTAAACACGCGGCTGCACGCAGCCTTCTCGTCCGTCATGTGCCCTTGCGCTGCACGCCTAATTACGCACCACCTATATACGAACCCAACTCGCCGCTTTATGGTGCCCGCGTACCCGCCGTTGCGTTCACACCCCGGAGAAGGTGAGGAAGAACTGACAGACAAAATCATTTATTACATTGTGACTCATTCCGACTCCCTATCCGGGACTACTCGGCCTTTTGGTAGTGCTCAGGGTTGACGAGATGTGGAGGTGTTGGTGTGGCTTTCACGGTGTCGTGTCTTGAGTGGGGTCTGTGCGCATCCTCTGTTTTGTTGCGGTGTGCAACAAAAACGGCGACAACGCGGGAACGCCTCTTCTGAATATTTTCCACTCTGTGTCCCCCCGACATCGGTTGGCCCATCTCACATCGAGGGATCAGCGCTTCATTAACTAGGCATAGGTGCGCACGAAGTCCCTCGCATACGGAAATAGGCCTTGATTTGAAGCCCATGCTAGGCGTGGCCAAAATAACGTCTTACGTGACCGTGTGGAAGGAAACGCAATGTGCGTCTTGGATTCGTTCCCGCCAGGCGTCATCAAGTCGAGCATGAGCTTCAAGTCAAGGTGCATTTCTGAATACGCAGTTGACGTCAGCGTGAAATGGTACTCATGCTAACGTTTCGCGTTGTTCGGTCATGATCCAGAGGAGGGGTACCGAAAACATGCTGTCCTTGGTAAACCCACCTGCCTCTCCAGGGTGCCCTTTCCCCTGTTCTTTTTCTCACCGATATGTTTATGGTATTCGTTGTTAAATCTAAACTTTAATGTAATAATTCACCAACGAAAAGGTAGGGTTAGATTCTTTTCGGCCGCTTGCCGAACCTTAAAATTCCGTTCAGAACGCAGTATGGGAACCCTTGATGTAGGGAAAGGCGTCTCAGAAAACGCGCAGGACACGCTCTGCGAGCGATTAAACGAGAAGAAAGGGGTTTAACCAAGGGGCCCGATTTTTATTAGTCATATAAGAAGCCAACAAACACTGACACCAAGGACAACATAGGGGACATTACTTGTGCTCCTATAGCTGCTCAGGAAACAAGTCCAATGACGACGCAACGTTAATTTAACGTTGACCCTACATTGTACAGCACCTCTCCGTCCGAATGGCCGACACTGACCCCGCCTTTGGTGCTGCTTCGCATTCGTTGCGTCCGCTCTACTGCCATGCCCGATGGACATGGCGTGGTAATAGGGAAATGGTTTCTAAAGGCACAATGAAAACACGTATAGCAGGTTTTCAACATACATGAAAAATATGTTAAGCTTAGAGTGTTAGTGTGTCACAAGGTTAATTAAGTTATTACTCTAGCGGTAGAAGCGTTTCTTTCGAAGCCAGCCCGCATTATGTTATTCTTTCTTTCTTTCGCGGTGCGCTATGACGGGGCTGTAATATGTCAGTTAGTTGAAAGTCGCATTGCATTCTTGCCAAGTTCACGTCGGCTTGCCCACTGGTAAAGAAATGACTGCTTTCTTAATCCTATTCCACGTCACCCGTAAATAACTAGTTCTTACTACTCCAGTCACGAGTCACTCACTGCAAGCTTGTCCATTCGGATCAGAAGTCAGCTGACATATATATATATATATATATATATATATATATATATATATATATATATATATATATATATTGCGTTGTTCGCACTACTGGAATCATTGTGCAATTTACCATAAATGCCTCTATTTATGGCAATTGCCCTAATCACTTGAGTAGCCCAGATGGTCTCGTGACCTAAGTGGAAGGTTGAGTCAATTTTTCATGGTGTACCTGGCCCGGAGAATGTATGCAACCATGACAGCGATGGTTGCTTTCCGGGGTTGCCATGGCAACTGGGCGCCGTGGCAGAAGATTGCGCGGCATGCGCAAACTTGTCAGCACAACAACAAACAGGACGACGAATGATGTACCGTCAAGTTATGGGGCTAGCCGCTTGGCGGTGAGAAGAGATGCCGCAAACAACGCAATAGTCGAAGGACAAAAAGAAAAGAAGAACGAAGAGGACGCGTTGTTTACGCGAAACCGAAACTGCGCCCCTTCGTTGCCGGCGCAAACAAGAAGCTGAGTGATGGTGCAGGCAAAGCTTAGCACATCTGGTTTACCTCCGCGAACACATCTGCCTTTGGCATATACATTATTGCTGGTGAGGCGTCGCTGGTTCGACCCAGCACACTTCTTTATCTCTCTCTCTTTCTCTCTTGTAGTTATAGAGAGCTAATCAGTGTTATGGAAAATCGTGCGTTTCGCACACAGGAAGAGGGCGACTCAGGCCCTCTGATTGTGACAGTTTGCCAGAGCAGTCACATTAAAGTTAAATTACAACTGTTGAAAAATAAATAACTGAATAAGAAAATAAATTACAAATAAGTTGCAGAAACGTTACTTGTCTTCCGTTTCAGTTATTGTCATGTCCAGGAATTTTGAACATAGCCCTTTTTGCTATCTGTCGGCAGTGCAGCAGCATAACTTGACGGGCAGAATTTTCTAAGGAAATATTTCAGCAGCCGACCGAATTTCAACAACTTTCCCTTAGCAGCATCAAGCAGCACCTTTTATTAACGTGCGCATCTGCGGCAGTTGGTCGTAACGTCTTTGCCGCGTTATAGCAGAATTTTGGGCATGATTAAAACACTGCTATGACGCAGCAGGAAAGATACAAATAACTGCCATAAGGGCGCCGGTCACTAGAAGGTCCTACCCTTTTAGTGACCGGCCTTCTAGGACCATGATCTTTGCTAGAAGCCAACATCATGGTCCTACCTTTTCGACTTCGCTGACTGAAAGTCGTTGAAACACAGGCTACCTTTTTTATTAACAGTTTTAAAAATGGTGCCCATTGAGTTAGACTGGTGCATTGCGCTGAAGTGAAACAGATGGTCGCAGGGGCAACGTTCAAAATTCTTTGTTGTGGGTGTTTCGTGCTTCCAAGAGCCGATGAGTTGTCTTGAGATTTTAAAAAATGAAGGACTTCGCAATCAATTGGTTCTTGATATTCTCTCTCCGGCTGATGGGGTACTTCTGGTAGGAGGTGCATGCAGAAGACTCTCCTTGGGTATGCAAATGTTACGCGTGCATTCCTTCGCCCTCCCATCGGGTTCTTCTGTATCCTCGACAATTCTATAACCTCTTTCTATAGCTGAACACAATCAATGCCTGTTTCCAAGGAAGGTCACCCTCCCCTTTATTTATTGAGAGGATTTTATCCGCAAGGAAATGTTGGCATCAGGAAATTGTGCCGGTTGCTATTGTTGCTGTGGCGCTGCCACGTCAATCGCCATTTCGAATGATTTCAGAATGTTTCTAGTGCTTAATGAAGTTACATCTCTCGTATCTACTTCTTGCAGGACGTGCGACCACAGACGTTAGCAGTAATTATTCATTTGCACGATAGACGCGATTCCTAAACATGGCATGACGTCTCGTCTGACCTCTAAATTATCAAGCCGTTCTGGACACAATTCCCACGATGTTGGTTCTGATCGCTTCTTGTTTCTCGTGGCCCTTGTTGTCGGAGTTTCTCGTGCGAATCGGTTCTCGTTAATGTGCTTTCTCGTTTTTCGTTATTTTGACTCTCAGAGCTGGTCCTTCTGACGGCTTCTAGTTTCTCGCGGTTTCTCGTCGTTCGTAGTCTGCAGCTTCTCGTGGTTCTCGTACGCACGGTTACCGCTTCTCGTTGTTATATTCCTATTTTGTTTATAATTTCTAATTGTTATTACTGTCATGGGTTCTCAAATTCTTTTTCATTTCTGTGACTTTTTGTTTGTCACACTTCTTATTCACCTATTTTCTTGTTTGTTATGACTTTTCGTGCTCGCCGTTCTGGACGTGAGGGTTTATTGTTTGCTAATGTTTTCGTTCTGGTGTTTTCTCATTTTTCAATGTTAATTTTTTCTCATGACACTTTCTCATGCTTTCTCCTTTACATGTTTTCTTATTTCACACTATTTGTCCCTTTTATTGTTCTGCTTCTCGTGGGCATTTCGTTCTCGCAGTTTGTTGTTTCTCATGAAACCATTTTTCATGAATTTAAGTGTATCGTGGTTCTGGCTTCTCACGATTTCTCGGTTTTAAGGTTTGGGTTTTAACAGTTACTTTTCTCATGATTCTCGTTTTTGCCATTTAATGCTCTTACGGTTTCTCGATTGTTGCGGCTTTTTGTTTGTCATGGTTTCTCCTGCATCTCTTGTAAGGCGCAAGCATTTTTGGCTAGTACCCAAGCCCTGTGACGCGAGAAGTGTAATGTCTTGCATCTGTACAAAAAATGCATAATTTGCAAAGTAAAGACAATCGCTATAATAGTGTAAATGTAGATGATCGGTAGTTGTATAAGCTATAAAGAGCAATTTAAACCAAAAAGCTGAATAAAAAGAGAATCCCTATAGAGTTAGTATGAGCATTTCTAACGCGCTTCTTCTTCATCTGCACATGATCTTCATGGCATCGGGTTCTTCGTCTTCATTACTTGTGGGAGCTCATACTTAAATTGATCTGTGGCTTGAGTGTGATCGATCCGCCGCATCTTCGGGCAGTATTGAAGGTCGTGTTAACTGCTACGTCACACGTGGTGGAGGTTACTCCTCAGTCCCCTGTCCTCTCCTCGCCTGCTCCACCTTCTGGAGCTTCGCTCAAGTGGCCGTTTGTGCCAATTGTCCGCCAGCATGACGTACGCTGATCCATCTGGCAATTCTACGTCTATGGTCTCGGCTCCGCCTACTGCTGCTTCTCCATATTGGATCGTCAGTGGGCCCCAGCGCAATCCCCATCTGTTCGCCGGCCTTTGCGGTGAAGGTATCGAAGATTGGCTTGACAACTATGACCGGGTGAGTTCTGCTGACCCTTAGGACGAGCTGCTGAAGCTACGCCACGTCTCCTTCAATCTCACGGCCTCAGCGAAGACGCTTTTCAACCGACTGCAGTACTTTCTAACAGCAGCTCCGACAAGCTTTAGAGCGAAGCTGTTTGTGGCTAGGTTCTGGAGAATCTCGTCTCCATGAACATAGGCCAAAAATATTTCAGACGTGCGCCGATCCCGAAGATAGTTGAATGCCGGGCCGACCCACGGCGGAGTCGAAGCATGCGTTGAACACTCCCCATACGTGGGCCGATCCGAAACCCGGCCGACCCGTAGCGGAGGTGCCGTTCGCCATTAAGGGGCCCACATTCACAGCTTCGCTGGTCATCCTCTACAGACTGGAAGGGCACTGAATGTTCGTTACTCCGGTGGTTCGTTCCGCCCTAGCGAAGAAGACACCGGACACTCGCAAGAAAAAACTCGGCGAGACCTTATACCTAGTACATACAGGATGTCCACGCTATTCATCGACGCGACAATGCTTCCATGACAGAATCAGACAAAGCATGCCATGTATTCAAAGGAATCGGGACTGTCGCCTTCAATGCGTTGGCCATCAAGGACCCAGCTACCGTCGCTGATGTAGCTACGTGCCAACGTCTTGACGAATTAGAATCTGCACGATTGCCGCCGGCCATCCTTGAAAAGAATAGCACTGCCGAGCCCTCGTTGCGCGCAATGGTCCGCACAATCATACGAGAAAATCTGAAGTCTCTTAGTTTCTAGGCAGGTCCCGTTCCTTCCCATGCCTCTAGTATCATTTTGCGTGACGTTGTCAAGTACGAGTTGACGTCCATGGCTGGTACTGCGTATACGGACCCTCTAGCCCCTTGGCCCCACCAGCATACGCGCACGTACCCACTCTTATCCCAGCTATCATCCATCGATGCCTCCAATACCGACGCCGTCCCACTTGGCATCGATGCCTACCGACGCACCTAACCAATCTTACTATTCGTCATGATGTTCGACCAGACCCATCTGCTACTACTGCGGATATCGTGGCCCCGGGGGTTGGGGGTTGACCAACTTGAAATCTGGAGGTGGGCCGAGTTAAATTTGGTGGTGAGCCGTCCTCAAATGCGATGGGGGTACAGGTCATATTTGTGGTAGTGCTAACTTAAATTTGGTGGTGGGGCTACTTGAAATTTGGGGGTGGGCAAACCTAAGTTTGGGAATAGGCCAACTTAAAATTTTATAATCATCATCATCATGATCAGCCTATCTTATGTCCACTGCAGGACGAACCTAGGTCAATTGGAGATCCTTGCGATCTCCAATTACCCCTGTCCTACGCCAACCATTTCCAACTTATCATCATCAGCCTGGCTGCGCCCACTTCAAGGCAAAGGCATCTCCCATAATTCTCCAACTGCTCCTGGCATGTGCTAATTGTGGCCATGTCCCTGCAAACTTCTTATATATCATCCGCCCCCCTAACTTTCTGCCACCCCCCACTACGCTTCCATCCTCTTGGAATCCAGTCCAGAACCCTCAATGACCACCGGTTATCTTCGCTCCTCATTACATTCCCTGCCCATGCCTCTTTCTTTTTCTTGATTTCAACTAAGATGTCATTAACTCCCCTTTGTTCCCTCACCCAATCTGCTCTCGTCTTATCCCCCCCCCCCTTAACGTTGCACCCATCATTCTTCTTTCCATAGCTCGATGCGTCGTCCTCTATATAAGTAGAACACTTTTCCTAAGCCTTCAGGTTTCCGCCCCGTAGGTGATTACTGGTAAGACACAGCTGTTATACACATTTCTCTTGAGGGATAATGGCAACCTGCTGTTCGTGATCTGAGAATGCCTGCCAAACGCACCCCAGCCCATTCTTATTCTTCTTATTATTTCAGTCTCATGATCCGGATCCGCGGTCCCTACCTGCCCTAAGTAGATGTATTCCCTTACCACTTCCAGTGCTTCGCTGCCTATCGTAAACTGCTGCTGTCTTCCAAGAGTGACATTACTTTAGTTTTCTGCAAATTAAATTTTAGACCCACCCTTCTGCTTTGCCTGTTCCGGTTTATGAGCATGCATTGCAATTGGTCCCCTGAGTTACTAAGCAAGGCAATATCATCAGCGAATCGCAAGTTACTAAGGTATTGTATTCTCCATTAACCCTTATCCCCAATTCTTCCCAATCCAGGTATCTGAATACCTCCTGTAAACAGCATTGGAGAGATCGTATCTCCCTGCCCGACGCCCTTCTTTAATGGGATTTTGTTGCTTTCTTTATGGAGGACTACGGTGGCTGTGGAGCCGCTATAGATATATTTCAGTATTTTTACATACGGCGCGCCTACACCCTGAGGGCGTTACCGGTTCTGGTCACCGAGATCAGGCCACACTCCAGGCCTGTTTATGCAATTTTATCAACACGCGGATTTTTTTTAATCCGTTCGAAAATTGCCCAGTACCGGGGTTCGAACCACAGTCCTCTTGCGCGCGAGGTGGATGCTCTACCTCTACGCCATCGCTGCATCGCTGCAACAAGAGCCGGTAAATTTCCTGCTATCGTCGCCCCACCTAGTCTTCTGCCGTCCTCGACTGCACTTTCCTTCTCTTGGAACACATTGTGTAACCCTAGTAGTACACCGGTGCGCACTACATGACCTGCCCAGCTCCATTTTTCTCTCATAATGTCAATTAGAATAAGGTCTATACCTGTTTGCTTTCTTATCCAAACCGCAATCTTTCGCTCTCTTAACGTTATGCCTAGGATTCTTCGTTCCATCGCTCTTTGCGTGGTCATTAACTTGTTCTCATGCTTCTTCGTCAGTCTTAAAGTTTCTGCCCCATAGGTCAGCACGGGTAAAATGCCCTGATTGCACACCTTCCTTTTCAATGATAAAGGTAAGCTTCGAGTCAGGAACTGACAATATCTGCCGTATGCGCTCCAACCCATTGTTATTCTTTGGTGAATTTCCTTCTCACGATCAGGGTTGACTGTTAGTAATTGACCTAGGTAAACGCACTCCTCCACAGAGGCTGACTGGCGATCCAGAACTCTTGTTCCCTTGCCCGGTTATTCATCATTAGCTTTGTCTTCTGCATATTAACCCTCAACCCCACTCTTACACTCTGTATGTTAAGGTTCTCAGTGATTTGTTGTAACTCCTCTCCAGTGTTGCTGAACAGGACGATGTCATCTGCAAACCGAAGGTTTAGAACATATTGAGTGTTGATCCTTACTCCTAAGCCTTCCCAGTTTAAAAGCTTGACTACTTCATCCAAGCACGGAGTGAATAGCATTGGACAGATTGTGTCTCCTTGTCTAACCCCTTTCTTTATAGGTATCTTCCTACTTGTGTAGAGTTAAGGTAGCTGTGGAACCTCTGTAGATATTTTTCAATATATTTACGTAAGCCGCCTGTACTCCTTGATTACGTAAAGTCTGTATGAATTAATCTCTACTGAATGAAATGCCTTTTCCTAATTTATGAAAGCCATATAGAGAGGCTGTTTGTACTCTGCTGATTTCTCGATTACCTCATTAATGACATGGATGTGATCCATTGTAGAGTATCCCTTCCTGAAGCAAGCCTGTTCCCTTGGTTGAGTAAAGTCCAGTATTGCCCTAATTATATTGGAAATTATTTTGGTGAACATTTTATATGATACTGGGAGTAATCTAATGGGCCTATGATTTTTCAATACTTTAACGTCTCCCCTTTTGTGGATTAGTACAATGTTTGCATTCTTCCAGTTTTCTGGGGACGTTGAAGCCGATAGTCACTTCGCATAGAGAGCCGCCAGTTTTTCAAGCATTAGGTTTCCTCCATCTTTGATTAAATCAACTGTTATCCCATCTCCTTTCACGTCTTGAAAGGCCTTTCTAATCTCACCGCTAGTTATAGAAGGAGTTTCTGCAACCTGTTCATTACTTCTTCGTGTGGAAGTATCGTGGCTCGTCTGTGTACTGTACAGGTCAGTATAGAACTCTTCGCTGCGTTTACTATACCTTCGAGATTGCTTATGATTTTACCTTGCTTGTCTTTCAGTGCATACATCTTGGTTTGTCCTATGCCAAGTTTCCTTCTCACTGATTTCATGCTTCGTTCATTTTGTATGCTTCATGCTTCGTCCCGTTTCATCCATCTTTTACGGCTTACTCAGTCTTTCTCACGTTATAATTTCGGAGATCCCTTATTTTCGCCTTGTTGATCAGTGTTCACAGTTCCGCGAATTCTAACTTATTTTTTGTGTTGGACACTTTCATTCTTTGTCGTTTCTTTATTAGGTCCTTTGTTACTTGGGAGAGCTTGCCTACTGGTTGCCTTGGTGCCTTACCTCCCACTTCAACTGCTGCCTCTGAAGCCAGCCTAGTTACGGTTTCATTCATTACTTCCAAGTCATCATCTCTGTGTTCTGAGATAGCATATTTGTTTGCAAGTACCAGCCTGA
Organism: Dermacentor andersoni; assembly: GCF_023375885.2. NCBI lineage: Eukaryota > Metazoa > Arthropoda > Arachnida > Ixodida > Ixodidae > Dermacentor > Dermacentor andersoni. Next base: position 55,048,189 of record NC_092823.1, read on the forward strand.
ATTTGTCTGCTTTAACCCTTACTGCATCTAGGTTGGCCTCTTTCTTCTTGACCAATTTTACTCTTTCTCTCTTCAAATTGAGGTGAATCCTAGCCCTCACTAACCTATGATCACTGCACTTTCCCCTACCTAAAACCCATCCTACATGCTGCACTATGCTGGGATCGGCAGAAATGCATGAAATCTATTTCATTTCATGTTTCAACATTAGGACTTTTCCACATCCACTTTTTGTTGCTAGGCTTCCTGAAGATGTGTTCATTATTCGCAGCTTATTACTTTCCGCGAATTCTACCAGCATCTCCTTTTATCTCCTCTTCTTATGTGGTAGACCTCTATAGCAGAGGGCATGGCCGTTATTCAGCAATGTATAAGCCTCACCAGTTCTTCTAATCTCACTAAGGCCGATGATATCCCAAACAATGTCTGATAGTTCCTCAAAGAGTCCTGCTAAGCTAGCCCCACTCGAGAGGGTTCGGGTGTTAAACGTTGCAAGGGTCAGCTTCCATTGGCGGCCTGTCCGGATCTAGAGATTCTTAGCACTCTCTGCGGCCCCACAGGTCTGACCGCCGCCTTGGTCAGGCGTTCCTCAGCTGCTGGGGACTGAGGGCCATTGGTTGATCGAATGAGTCATTTGGGAGGTAGTGGCCGAATACTGCACCAGGGAGGCCAATTCCTGTTCTGATGAGGGAGTGTTTTCTTGGAGCTTAGTGGGCCATCCTAATTTGGTTGTGCCGGGATTAGTATAGCCCCACTGGTTCTCGGCACCTTTTGCCGGTGTCAGGCGCCGCTCCAAGCCTGGAGATGTAGTGCACTGGAAGAGGCGAAATTCGAGCTTACCATCCTCAAATAAAAAAAAGAGAAAAAGAAAAAAAACTATTTTTTTCATACGAGGATTCAAATTTATATGGCGGCCGAGCATTCTAGATAGCTCAGTCAGATAATCCTGTAGGCGGTGAGGCCACCTTATCGCGGAGAAGCCCAGCCCAGAGGGCCTTACAAGGCTAACAGATCCCTCGGTTTATCCGCCAGTGTGTGTCAATAGTGTCAATTCTCAATGGTCGTAACATCGTTGTTCCAGAATCTCACGTACGCATGCGGTCGGGATCGCGCCTAGGTGCACGATATATTTTCGGCAAGCTTGAACAGCACTTATAACGTGTGGGGAAAAAAAAAGAAAAAAGGTTTTACACCGAGATAAATCCGTCCGCTGATTTTCGTGCCTCTGGCCTTCGTTTGCAATTATACCTGAACTTTCGCGCGCAGTGAAATACTAAGAGTGGTGAGACGGGCCGCCAGAACGATATGGTTCTGATCCATGCGTAAAACAGGCGACCTTGGCAGCGCCTAGGTGTCTTTGACCTTTCTTCAGGTTTGGACAGCGCTGATACCGAAGCTAATGAGAAGAAAGAAGGCGCGGAACGTGCCCCTTCACTTACCGGGAACGCTGTAAACCCATACGCTAGCAAGTCATGAATGCTATGCCTCATTTAAGCAACAGCAAGGCCGTCTGCGATCAATCAGACATGGGTTGTACAGTTCGCACGTGGAAGCAATTGACTTCCCTGTTACCGCCCGCTCGCAATACAATTCACAGAAACACAAACGCAAACATGCAAGAACGAATAAGTGCAAATGTAGACGAAAAGAATGGTTGCGAATACGGCCATTCTGACGTGATGATAAATTGTGTGTTAACTTCACAAGTGTTGTCGCTACGTGCTTTTTCCTTATTTGCGTGAATACTGTAAAGCCTTCTCATTACTTCTCTCTGTTTCTTTTGTGCGATCGGCAGTGCACCCCGTCAGTTGCTGCAGATATATTCTTGAATATTTGCAGTTTTATGGAGTGTACAGTGCGGACATCTATTCACGCATTTGGTTCCTCGAATACGTTCTCGAGATCAGTATGAGCAAACTTCTAAGTATGTAGAATTACAAATGGAAAGTCTCGCCCTTTCTTTTACAACGTCAACGCGGCATGTACAGATGTGAGGAATCTGTCCACATTATATTTTTTATTCTTGTCACTAGAAAGTATGCGCAAGGTACAACAGTAGTGTATGTCTACGCGCTTTTCATAAATCATTCATGCCCGAAATAGGTAACACAATATAGTGTCAATTCTCAATGGACAACTTGAAAGTTAGGGGTAGACCAACTTGAAATCAAGGGTGGGCCGTGTTAAATTCGGGGGTGGGCTAACTTGATATGTGGGGGTAAGCCAAGTTAAACATGGGGTTGGCCGAGTTAAATTTGGGGCTGGGCCAAGGTGAAATGTGAGGCTGGACGAAATCAAAGCTGGGGTGGACCAACTTGAATTTTGGAGGTGGCCAACTATAAATTTGTAGTGAGGCCAATTTAAAGCTTGCGAGTGAGCCAACCCAAATTTCAGGGGGCAACTTGAAATTTGGGGGATGATTACGTATACTTGCACAGCTGTGGAGATTCTGCATTCTTTTGATATTCTCTTTTTTCGGATTTCCATTTCTCATAGAACCCGCTTCGTGTGACTGCTCATTATCATGAATTTGATTCTTATGATTACTTCTTCAACGCACTGGAACTGCTTCAGAGTTCGCTGACGCTCACAGTCTATGTTTGTGTGCCCTTGCATGGGAAGCATCGGGCTGCTGTTTTCTATGCTCAAATGAAGTGTTCTGAAGGCATCCGCATAGTCAAAGCTCTCTAAGTTCTTGCGCTTAGTTGGCTGAAAAAGAATGCAGACACTCCTCAGAAGTTGTCGAAGTATGCGTAAGCATACACCCAAATAGTTGGCCCGCCCCCAAATTGGAGGTGGCCCACTCCAAATTAAGTTAGACCACTCCCAAAATTCAAGCTGGCCTACCACTAAGCCTAACGCAGCCCATTCCCAAATTTCAGGTTGACCATTTCTTTCAATAAACAACCTGCAAAAGACCCCTAACTTTCCTGACAAACTATTAGCATTCCATTGGAATAACTGTAGCATACTAAAACGGTCATTCATTTCTTCCTGCAGCGACCACTGCCAAGTTAATTATAGTTATCGTCTTTATTATTGCAAATAACGGCCACATAATGATCTTCACAATGTGCTCATTCGCTGTGCTTTCGAGAGGACATTTTGTATAAGTTTTCAAGTACTGTTAGCTGACTAAATCGTCTTCCTGGTGCGGCAATGGGCGGTTCTTCTGTCTTCGCCTGAGACACGAGTATAATCAGGAGACCGATCAGGAAGTGAACGTGAATGCGCCTTTCAGAGCAGCTGCGTCGCTGTTTTGTTCATGTTGGCTCATAGCGTTGACATCGACGAGAAAAATATTTCTGTCTGGTGACGTGCACTACGTCGGAATTTGGACCAGGCCTACGACGCTTGTCTCTTTTCATGCTGTATATCTCAGTTCCTGTTCTCCGTTACTACTCTGTGGGTGCTTCTCGAACAATGACATGTACCACCCGTCTGCGCAGTGAGGTGGCCCACGTGGCATGCAGTGTTTGGCCGTGAAGGCGCGGTCATACTTTCCAGCACTGTGGTTCTCAGCAAAATCTCGTAGTATGACAGTGTCGTTGACATCGAAAACATTTCTTAATTCCAAAAGATTCTGTTCACAGGGCGACTCGTGAAGTCCAAGATGATGCGCGTAGGCATGATTTGGCCTGATCGGAAGTCTCAAAATGCACTCTTTGCAAGTTTCACTATCTTCGTTCTGTTTAGATGAACATTGTCGATGAAGGGAGATGACTCCTAAATTATTTGGGATCTAACAGCTTTGCGTCACTGTATGCTAAAGGGAGACATTTTGCCCTCAACGTTTCTCCATCGTGAAGCCGGGCCTTTCGTCTCTGCGGAGATCCCTATTAAGGTAGTCTTCTCAATTAATCGGCTTGCTGCTTCTAAAGAGGCTACTAGTCCAAAACGCTACCACACCCTGTAATGCAAACGTCCAGCAAAATTTTCTTAGCAAGAGCTACATGCACAACAGGAACATGAAGGTTCACACGCTAAAATGACTTTCTAGTTGCAAACGACTTTCTTGTTGAAAAACGAATGATGACATAATTATACGTTCTGCCTTCAATGTTTCTCGTAGCTGACCGGAGCACAAGGCTGAACAATTTGGAGGTCTTCTTCAAAGCATTGTATGCGATTACAAGTTGCATATACTCAGAATAAGCAAGGTTTTACACACTGCATTTAGTTATATAACATTTTTTGACCGCTTCATTATACCTTCGCTTTGCATAGATTCTAATATGTGCTCCTTAATCTGCAAACATTTTTTTGTGGAGAGAAGGCCCTATATACGTCGAATGGCCGCTGACCTTTAGGCGTCTTTCTGCAGCTAGCACGAATGCTATCGTCAGTTGCCAGACATCGAGTCTAGCCTGCTGCTGCATTCGACAATGTCGGTCGATGATCGCAGTCGCCTTTACCCTGATAACCTCTCGTTGAACTGCTGACGAATGTCGAGGTTTGTATCGACCGTGTCTAGAGACACATACCGAGCCTCTCGGAGAGTGATGAAACATGCAGCAAAAATACGTCGTATATATAGCGGCCGGATGCGCTATGCACATGCGTGAGAGGAAGAGACGGAATTATTAATGGCACTTTCTCCGTAATTGCTGCAGTGAGGACTAGTCGCCATGCAAACAATCATCCCATGTTGTGTTATCTTCAAGTTGTTGGTAGACGGTTTCCTGATACATGTTATCGATAGTGTTCGAGGGGGCGGTGGGTAGGGCCATCACATCGTTCAATGTTTTGCGTTCAGTGCAGTGTGCTAGCCCGGGAGGGGGGGGGGGGGGGGGAGGGTGGAGTGCATCGCACTGTGTAATGTTTCATTTGCTTTTGTGTAATTCAAAAAATGATTTAGTGGGCTACAGAATGGCTTCACATCCTGTTTAATGATGCTTTAGGTGCCCTATAACAGGTTTATATTCCATGTCTTTGAGAATAAGCATGCGAAATCAGAACCTGCCTTTATGAATTGCTTTAAATGGATGTTAACGGTCGTTCAAGCAAGCTAACACTTATAGGTTGTTTCTTCATACACCGCGGGGACAATAAACTTTCATAAAGAGGATGCTTTAATGAACCCTCAATCAATAAAGCGATCAGTAAAGCCATACTGCCCACGTGTATCTTTCGGACATCTTTCTGGCATGGCAATTAGAGATGCGGAATATTTAGGGTCGCCACCTGGCCAGTATCCCAGCAGCACAACCGAGCTTTCTCTCGTGGAGCCGGCTTCCCTTTCGACCCCCACACCGCCGCGTCATTTGCCGGGTTTTCGTTTATTGCTAAATTGGCGTATTATACGCTTGATCAAAAACGCTGTGTCGTCGTTCCTACGTACCTGACTGCTGAATTGTCGCAAGCGCATTCATGCCTCATTTCTCAAGCTTTTCGCTCTCTTGTTGGGAGACCGCTCCTTTCAACATTCTCGTTCTTTTTTATTTTTCGGAGATGTAGATATAGATAAGTATCCTTTTTTTCTACCTCATACGACTTTCTGGCGGTCGCCAACTGTTGGCGTTTATCACTTCTGCTGGCGCAACGAGAGAGCAAACAAGGAATGCGCCTTTCCTTGTTGTCTCTCTCTGTGATCGTTTGTTTGCGCAGTTGTAAAAACTGTTTGCGTATGTGCGGCCTAAATTGCTGTGCTATGCAATCACGAAAGTTGCTCATGGCAGGTCTTACATTCTTGACCAAATTATTCCTGAGAATTCCCAGAATTGCAGCCCACGAACAAATGTCATAAAACAGAACATTCGCAGTGCATGCCTTTTATCTTAAATCTGCTCAGACTATTAAATAGTAAAAGTGTAAAACAATATCAGTGTTCAAAGCTGCACGTTCTGAAATTTTACAGGCGTGGCTTTTACGAGCAGCGTAGTGGTACCTGTGCGATGTCATTACAGGCTCTACACGGCGTGTTAAAGGTTTTGAGGGTGCCAGAAATTTACGACAGCTGCTACATTTAATGTCATGTCCAATTGACCTGTCAAGGAGTGAACGTGCTTAGCAGTTTTGTTGTTGACACGACAGCGGCCTTACTTCTCCTACTGCTTGCGCGTGCACGTATTTATCATGCTTTATCATGGGTAGCGATAACATCTTTCTACCTCGCCGTCTCTAAGAATTTATGTGTCGCATTCGCAGGGCGTTCTTCCCACCTTCCACTACTGTGGGCTTTCGGGTAAGGTCTAGTCAACGTCGTGTCCTAACTGTCCCCTTCAGGAGGGGAATGAACATGTTCTAAGGTGATGTGTTGTTGCTGGGGTATTGTGGGGCCATGCATGCCTGATATCGCGACTTTGTAATAAATTGTTTCTTTTCTACTGACCATTCCTTGTGGGGCCCCTTCGCGCACCTTCTCCTTGTTGCCGGTGCATTTTTTCTATGGCGTAAAGCCTGCGAGTCGGTTGCCCAGTCGGTTGCTCTATTCCCCATCCTATAGCGACTTTGTTCCGAGTGTTTATCTGTTCTGTTGGAGGAGCTCTCCTTTTCTCGGTGAAGAGTAATTTTTTGGCAAGGGTCCTGTCTCTTCGAGTCGGTCTATGACGGGCGCGTGAAGTTCAAGAGCGCAGCTCATATACGTCCATTCCTGCGACGAATGTCGGCGGCGGCGGCGTCCCTCGGCGTAACCTAGCGAACGAGCACAGCGTAGAATCAAAGGGCGAACGCGGAGCCCAGCGGGGAATAAAAACGGCGATAGTGAAGAGAATGCGAGGAGGAAAGCGGAGGAGAAGGGTGCAGTGGAACCACGAAGCGGAAAGCGGAGGGCGAGGTTATGGCGAAAGGCGTGAGAAGAAAAGCGTAGTGCCGTGCAAGACGGGCTCTGCGGCGACGATGGCTACGAAATGACGCGAGAGTAGCGCACGTCGTCTGTTCACCGATGACGCCACCGATAAAATATATGGAAACAAAGCGTTGCATGAGCGGAGGTTTGTCTGCGGCGGCTGCTATAAATCGCGCCCACGTGTCACCCAAGCACGGCCTCTCACGATCTCCCTATTAGCGAGAGTCGTCGCGCCATACTCGGCTCCGTTTGCAACGTGCCGCACGAGACAGATTGTCCGTGCTGGCCATTATATCGCGAAATGAAAAAAAAAATGGGAGCGGGCCGCAACATTCATATGGGGACAGATTACCAGCAAAGTTGTTCAGGCTGCATACATGGGCTGCATACAATATGAAAACTACATTTTTTTTTTTTCATACGGCACCACGCTACGCTGATACAAGCTCCGCCGCGGTCACCGTCCCGTGCATCCGCTGCAACCACTCCTGCAGCCGCGCTGGCACCTCCGACGCGGATGACAGAACACCTATATAAAATTAGAGAAAGGAAACTGTGCCTTCCACAGTGCAACGGAAGTAAGAGTAGCGGTGGTGTCGTGAACTAAAGTGTGTGACCAAAAGATGTCGCAATCAAAATTAAAACTTATACCATCATCATTACCTTATGAGTACTATGGCCGCTGCGGTAGCGGTTTCTAGGGCTGGTCTCGCTGCTCGCTCGCTGCTTTTGGACGTTTTGTTACCGCTGTCGGGGAACTATTCCAGTGTACGGTACTCTAACATGACTACAGATATCTTTATTGGGTCGCCAGGCGACCGAGAGGTCTCAACTGGCGAAAATACAGTGCAATCAAGTGAACTTACATTGTTTAGCGTCAATGGTGAATGAAGCTGTACATGCCGACAATTTTCGCACATGTTCGGTGGACTTAATGCTGTCAGTCACTCAGTTTACAACATGCAGAAACACAGTTAGCCATCTGTTTAATGGGATGGAAAGCCGAAATCGAGCGAGAAAGACAAGTCAGAAGGGAAAGGCAGGGAGGTTAACCAGGCTAAGCCCGGTAGGCTACGCTGCCTTGGGGATAGGGAAAAGAGGGTTGAAAGAGGAGGAGGAAGAAATAAGTTCACAGTTTGCACTGTTACACCACGGCCGTTGGAAAAAAGAGATGCGGTTTGCCACGTCAGGGGGAGGGGGGGGGGGGGGGGGGGGCGGCTGCAGTGGGAGCGAATGTCTCAGCCGTAGTTGCACTCTCGGCCGCTTGGTTGGGCCGAACGGCGCAAGCTCTCGGGGACGGGACGCGCCCGTTTCCAAGGGCGACGGCGTTCGAATAGCGTTCCTCACGGATGTTCTATGCCGACCCCAGAGAACAGTCCCCGACTGGTAGCGCTGGGCCGGTTGGCAGCGTTTCCGAAGCACGCGGCAGGCCACGGCTTTCTTTTTTTTTTGTTGTTGTTGTTTTTGCTTTTTTTATTCAGCGGCCGTGGTTACATGCACAAGCGCTCATCGCTGAGTCACTCGCAGACGGTCATACAGGCTGGTGCATTTCAAGAAACGCACCAGCGCCTCTCTGGCCTTGCACATAGCAGACGCACGAGGGCACGGGCCCAAGATCGTCTGCTCTGTGAACGTCCTGTCGTCTAATTGCTTCAAAGCTGTCCGAAAAGGGCACTCACCTAACCTTCGTATGTGGGGCAGTCACAAGGGAGACGTTTGGTCGTTTCTCCGACACCACACGCGCTGCAGTTGGGACTGTCCGCCATTCCGATTAGGAATGAGTAGGCCTGCTGTAACTACAGAAGCGCAGGCCACGTGCACAGGCGCCGTCGCCGTACTGTTTCCCCCTCTCCCCTAAATGGTCGGCTGCGTGCGCATTCGTGTCCATGATACGGACGCAATTCGTCCAGGGCACCCCCATCTCCATGGAAACACATGCGGGGAACGCATACGGGGTATAGAGGTAAACAGCTTCGCCGTGAAACACTTATGTAGCTGCGCTCTAACTTCGCGTTAAGAAGCATCGTAATCGTCGGTGAATTTCTTTCGACCTGCCCAGTTTTGGTAGGAGAATGTACCGGTTCTTATCTCTGAGTTCTTTGTTCGCCGCTAGAGCATGCACTGTACATATGTTTACCCATCTGTCGCATACTTACTGCCCCATCAGTTGTACACGTTGCACAAAACTAATGTCATTGATCTAAGTCAGGTTTGTGGGTCGCTGTTCCGCGGTTGTTGTGGAACGACAGTGCACGGGACTCGCATTCTCAGCCGTGTGTATTATTTATTTATATAGTGCATTCAACTGTTATGGGATTTGAATTGCGTATGGAGTAGTCATACTTTTTCTAAACGGTTCGCGAACAGGAAAATGGTCTTAGTCGCTTCGAATCCGTTTGAAGTAAATATTTGCAGACAGCACTAGTAATTTGCTTTCGAAAAGCAAAAAAAAAAAAAAAACCTTTCTCTAGTCCTTATCGTCTTCATTTGTGGAAGCCTCTGTTTCTTTTTTGCACCGCATAATCGTTTTTTGTGCATGTATCCTGCAGAAATTACGTCATCGTTCGAAATAGCGGCACCCGGCCTAACCGCTTCAGGCCGATTGCGTAGCTGTTACTAACCTGTTCGCCCACTTCACGGGAAACAAATTGGGTAGTACAATTTCCCTGTCCTTCATCTCACTTTTGCAACTTAGTTTAGGTGCTATCTCGGCTGTCTTCTTGAAAATGGTTCTCATTATTGCGCACGAAGGCCTAGATTGTGATAACACGCAAGTTACTCGCTATGTCACTAGCTTGGATTAGCATGACTTCACGCAGCATAGGTTTTTCTGGGTTCGTGTAGCTCGCGCCTTGAAATGATCGGGACACTCATTGAGTTGTACAAGCTCGCGAACTCGTAATTTTAATGGACGCAATGGTGAAGAATGAACGAGGATCTCAATACACATTTCATTTCATTTCATTTTATTACCTTAAAGACCCACGTGGGGTATTACATAAGGGGTGGGTACATATATTTTGGTTAGCGAGTGTTAACACAATGAAACATGATTGGTAACATTATCGGCAAAGTTGGATGAGCACGTGATGGCTGCGATGTCGTTGGGTAGGTCGTTCCAGTCTGCTGCAGTACGGGAGAAAAATGATGCGGCAAAAGTGGTAGTTCGGGCACGAGGTCGGGAAACTTGAAGCGGATGACGAGTGCGATGAGATGGCATTCGTTCCACAATCACACATGGCATTCGTTCCACAATCAATGGATGTTGACTAACCAGGCGAAGCCTCAACGCTGTCGTAAAACGCTTACATACTCGCGCATAAGATGCTACACTGTGCTAAATGCTAAATGCTACATTGTGTACATCTCTACATTGTATACATCTCTACATTGTATGCATCTCTACATTGTTATTATTAACCGAGGGTCCCGTTGCAGTCCTTGACTTTGGGACCCTCGTCTGTATATTGTATCTTACCAATTCATTGTATTTAAAGAATAATAAACTGAAACTGAAACTGAAACAAGTTTTGAACCTTTTCAGCTTTCATTTGCTCACGAAAGCTCGCGTCTCAAGACGACTGTAACGCTCATTTACGTTAGCGATCGCGCGAACGTCGTCACAACGCTTCCGAAAATATTTCTCGACTCCTAAAGCGCCCTTGGCGACCAGCCTTGATCACGTGGGAGCTAGAGAAAGGTTATGGTTTCAGTTTCTGATTTCTAAGCTCCAGAGAGGGGCATCTGGTTTAGCGGCGTTCACCACAACGCGCCATGGCTCCGTCCTGAGAAAGCGTTGCGTCGACGGCAAATGGTTCAACAGACCGAATCAGGGAACACGGCTAGAGGAAGCAGAAGGCGAGGGGGCTTTCGAAAACGAGCAGTGGATGCCGGGACTGCGCTGGTCGCGCAAACCTGAACTTTTGTTCAATCGCGTGTGAATTTTCTTCAATCGCGTGCTTTCTTCAATCGCGTGAATAACGAATTAACTATTCAGTTCAATATTGAACGCCTGCGCACCTTTTCAAGTGACAACCGCGATAGATTGCAATCTTGCTTATATGCGAGTTGTCGCGCAACTCGGCCTTTACGCAAACTCGGAACGACACACATACTAACCGCGTAGCTTTCTCGCTGTCATTTGGCATTGACGAAGTGAAAGGAGCTCTGGCACGAAAGCGAACTCTGCCTGCAGACTGGCTTACGTGGACTCGGCCGTGGGCCGCCTATCGATATGCATGCATCGCTATAGATGCGACTTAGCATGTCACGCAAGCAATCAAGGAAAGGCCACGTATACCCGTCGTGAGGAATTTCACACGCCACCATCTCCGAGCTGCTGCTGCTGGTACGGAGCTACGCTCCGACATTTACATGCCAGAACAAAATAACAATAATAATAATGCAACACGCGTGTACTACTCGGGGCGTTTCTTCATCGTAATGCATTAGCGAGGTGTTCTCACGAAAACGCAGATACTGCCACGTGGTTACTATACTTACGCAATTTCTTCCCGCCTCCGCATTGAAATTCTACGCGCCTGTATATTCTTCCCGACGATCCGACGCGGTTGGTGCGACGGAACAAGTTACGACACCTCGCACAGCTGAATGGCGTGCAGAAGGCGGGCACACTGGAATGCTAATAGAAAAAGATGCAGGTATAAATAGAAAACTGCAGATAATAGCACGGCTCGCCTGAAAAGGCAGCGGGCCCCGCGTGGTTGTCCCACGTGCACCATTCGAGCCTTCGACCACGTCTCCGTACCCCTCCCCTATCCCGCTGCGAGACGATGAGACAAATGGGTCGCCGACACGCTAAACCTGGGCCTCGAAATCGATTTTCGAGGTTTCGTCTTCAGCGACGCACACAAGGGCCGGCATGTATAGATTGACGCCGGGAAAGGCACGGCATCTCTGTTGGGCTACGTGGCATGGTTTGGAGTCGTATGTACGCTTTGCAATTGCTGCTTCCCACTTTCCTTCTTTCCTTCTTCTTGTTTGTTTTGAAAGGCAAGCTTCCATGGCTACAGACGCTGGAGCAGGGCATACGCTTTAATTCGCCGCTCTAACCAAACTGCAGCTAGGTTAATTGACGCGCCCCTTTAGATGTCCAAAAATATGTAGCGTGGCTCGCAGCGACATGGCACAAGCTCGATTCACGTGGTCGTTTTCGTTGCGCCCTATGCTGTGGGCGCCTAATGCGAAGGTGCGTGTTATTGGAATCGCGTGCCACGGTGCGCTTGTTAGAAAACGTGGCGTAAGTGATACTCTTCCACAAAAGGTAATATGCTTCGCCCGCTTCGGCTTTTGCATATCATTGAGCTCTTCAAAGGGTAAATTCCTCCATTTGTAAAATGAGTGTGTGGTTTGTGCTGGCGTCATACATTTTAGTGCCGTTTGTTCCATGTTTACCCTGTCTATGTTTACCCTGACAACAGCTATTGGTGCTCCACAAATCGCACTTAAAGGACTTGATACGTGTCAAGTAATTTTACTACGAATATAATTAGTTTATACAATTACATAATTACCTGTTTAAGTAATTATTCGAGTCTGTTTCTCATTCTGTTTTTTTCGGGAAGCTTCTACATAAGCGCTCGAGAAAAATAGTTTCCGTTTTGGGAAAGTTTTGTCTAGCAATATTTTTGCATATTAATCACAGACGCTATTGCATGCGCATGTGTAAGACGCAACACATTGAACGCTGCTACCGGTTTGTCAAACTTGCATCGGCAAAAAACGATCACGTAGCTTCCACTCTAAAAGAATGCTCCACTCCGCCACGTTGTACTGAAGTGCTTAAACGCGTAAAAGGTTTACACTAATCATCGCCGCTATGTCGGACGTTTCATCCAGCCGTGTTATGGGGTTTCTGTGTACATGCAGTTTCCGTATCTCGTGGACTCACGACAGTAATAATGCAAGAGGACGCACGATAAGGACAGTAATGATACGTGGTTTCTAAAGCGAATATTTCACGGTCTGTTTGCTTACCTTCTCTATCGTGGGTGGAGAGGGGTGACTCGGTGCCGCTAAGTAGAAACGTTTCTCGCAGCACCGAACGTGTTGACCGACAAAGCATATATAGTGCATGGGCACCCCTCTCTATTCTGGGTAATCAGACAATATGTCATGACATAAAACCTGTACATATAATGTCGTCTCTCGGTACCTCTAAATAACACAGACCTCTTAACGGAATAGAACACGATCTTTGACGACTTTTTTAATTCTTTAGGCTTCTTTCTCATATTTGAGCTACCCCATTCTTGAGCCAGTCTACATGCGCAACTGGGAATGTACCCGGCTATTGGCGAATCCTCCAAAATGCGTACATGCCACCGCGACACAAGGGCGGTAGAATCCTTAAATGTACTGGTAAATGCGCATTATTATGCACACACCACTCGTCAGCATTCCCTCCGCAAGAAGCATAAATCAGCTTCGTCCTCGCAAGCGCATCGCTGCCTCGACGCCTCACGCTGCGCATCGCCTCATTTTGGTGCTTGCATTTCGGCGTAGCTTGTGAGCGGTGCAGTGAAAAAAAAAACACAAGCATTACGTGCAAATAAAGTTGTTAGCCATGCAGTGCATAAAGATTGCATTAGGTTACGCGTTGCATAGGGGTTATAGCGAATACGATTCTACGCATCGCATTTAGTTCGGTATTGGTGGCTTCCCTCAAGTTTAACGTTAGATACATTGCAGTCTGTGCTTTGGATATGCAAATTTTTAAAGCAACTAGCTCCCGTCGCCTCTTTTGCCCATTTTCGTGGCGGGAGTGAGGCCGGGCCTTCTGTGTCGATGCAGAATTTTGCGCGCTCGTCGACGCGCATGCTGTCGCTCGATAGCTTTGGTGTGTCTGAAGTTTTAGATGCTCTTGTCGGTGGTGTCGCTGCGTCACATTTCCCTAGTTTGATGCTATAACTCCTTGTGTGCTTAAACAAAAAGAGTGAAGGTGGGTATGACAATAGCCGAAACAAGAACAAGAGCCTGGTGGTGCATCCCACCGCTTGGGGACCGAACCGGTCAGTTTTACCAACCAGTGCTGTCGTGCAGAATGGCGAGCCCGGCGTTGGCGGCACTGCGGCCGCTGCGACGGCCGCTAACCCAGAGGGCACAGACGCTACCGAAGCCGAGGTCGCAGCGGACGGGGTGGCCAACGCGCCGACGCGCCACGTGGGGGTGGTGGCGCCGCGTCGGGCCCAGGACGAAGAGCTGCGCAGCCTGTACTTCCAGGACGGGAAGCGCCGCATCGACTTCGTGCTCGCCTACCAGAAGGGAGACGACTCGGGGGCCGAGAACTACCGGCGCATCTTCGAGGACAACCTGCTCAAGGAAGGTCTGGACCTCGAACTCGAGGACGCAGCGGCAAGTGCCGTAGTTTCACTTCTACAGCCCGCGGACTTTATACATGATTGGACATGAAAAGCTTGCGTTGTGCAGACTATCGACAGAAGGCGAACCGCAGCTTATTTTTGTTGTTGCCGCAATTTCTGCTGCTTTCGTAAAGAGACTGTGCTTTACGTTGTCACCACGCGGGAGACTGCTTGTGTATGTGATGCTAGCAATTCGGGTATCTCCATTTTGAAGGACGCCGCTGGTGTTTGGTAAACATGCACGATTCTCGTGTACGTACGAAGCACGGGTAACCTGTAAACCACTGTGACTAATAACCGAAAGATTCATGCGGAATGTCTATCGAGTACGGACATTATGATAAAAAAAAATTTTTGTCGCACTTGATACATGCCGATTACCGTGCAGACGATAGTGCTGAAATCACGGTATACTCGCCTTCAACATAGACCGGTTCGCGCCACGTCGTGACACTTTCTTCCTGTTCATCGTTTTATAGCGTCGCATTCTTTCGTAAGATATACGGGGTCATTTCCTGCGCCATTTGGTTGCTCCTTGCGCTTCGCGTCTGAAAAAGCCGTAATGCCATCTACAGGCTTCAATGGGTGAATAGCTTCTGCGGGCTTACCGCCACCTACTACTTGCGGGCGCACGAACCTCCGACGCGATATTTTTTCAGAAAGCCGCCACGTGCTGGCCGACATCCACCAAAAGCCCAAACCCTTCAGCGTTGTTATGCAATAATTACTAGTGGGAACCATGGCGCTAGTGTCCACGGCATTCGATCGGGGCGGTTCAGCCGGCGTGGGAACGATGCTCAGCACATAGATTTGCCTAAGCATCATCCTTCTGGCTTCGAACGGCTTCGTAACTTTGTAAACTCATCATTTTGAACAAATTAATGTGCTATAAATAAATAAACAAAGACCATGAACGTTGTCCGACGGCAGGATTCGAATATGGGATATCTTGTACAGAAGCCCGATATTGAAATCACTGCGCCAAGGACGAATCTTATTTTTTTTTATGCAGCATTCAACTGTTCAGCATGAACTTATCGCACTAAGCTTCAGACTTAGCGTTGCAGCTTCTAGTTAACTGTTCCCCCTTTCCTTCTTTATTTTTTGAACTAACGATAGCTGGTTATGCGGCTCTGAGCGTGCTTGGATATGTCAGCTCTTGTTAGTCGGATGACATTGAACACTAAATTTGTGCAATGAAGCCGCCATTGTTTCGGGAGGGAATCACGCCACAATACACGTTTCGTACCTCTGTATAATTTTCTGCAAATGGGAATGCCCGACATTTCTAAATACAGTGCAGTGAAGATAATAACGTCACTTCCTTCAGTGATAGCTGGTAGCATGTGTGTGGCGATCAATAATCAGTAAATAAATAACTAGTGTATGTTTATTATCATTTAATTACTTCAGCACAGATGTTTCAGTTGGGGTATCGTAGCTGGCCAGTGCTGAGGGGTGCTAACCTAGCTGGCACCACCAGACTCCCGCAAGCTTCGAGCTATTCGTTCTCAAGCAGCAGCATCGATGCATTTCGACGCAAACCCTAATGCAAGCTTGGCGAGGAGTGTCTCGAAAGCCGGGCTAGTCTCGTAACTTCTGCTAAGTGTGCATACTGGCCTCCCTTCCTGCTTTCCATGGTGGCTCTTTTTGTTGTATATGACTAAAGCTAATTTGATGGGGGTGGCGGTAATAGGTAATCGATGACTACTACAAGTTTACAAGCATCCACCTCCGCGGGCCAGCGTGTTCTCGTACAAATACTCTGCAGTTCCTCTTCATGTTTCAAGGACATGGTACAATCGACCACATAGTTTTACATGGCACGAGTTACCCGACAAAATGTGAATTTCTGGTCTGGCGAAGCATTGCGCTTGTAATTCAATTGGATTACAGTGTAAGTCGCAAAGACTATTATACTACAGACCGAAACTTTGAGTTTTATCCGGTTCACATCCCTGCCTTTCCCATCCCGTTTATCTCTCTATCTTGACTTCCGGGCTATGCCTACGAGAATTGTAAATGTAGGCTTATTGATGTATGACATCTTAAGGTATTCGAGTAGCGCAAACAGGAACAAGTCGTGACATGTGTGTGTGTTTTTAAATCTTCTTTTCACCGTATTTCTCCTTGCACTATATTTGTATACTTCACGAGGCTTTGTGACAAACTTCGCGGAAATTCTAATTGTTTGGCAAATTCCACGTCTTCTAAAGTTTTGTAGCCGAATGTACGCGCCTACAGAATTAACCTGTGTTTTCGAGCCTTAGGCGTCTTCAACAGTTATGCACTCTGCGTCATCGTGCTGAACGCCTACGCTATAAAATAATCTGCACCCTTAAAATGAATAGGATGCACATGCGTGTATAACTCGCACGTTTACCCCAAAAATGGTGTAAGGGTGTGAGTTATAAACCGATATACACCCTTATTTACTTGAGTGTCTTTAATATTTTACAGTGCAATAGCAAGTCTTTAAGCTCCTGGACGAACCAATACTTTCACTAAACAGCTGCCAGACAAATTTGAAGAAAATTCGTTGAATTTAAAACAGAAAGCTGCATTGTAGAGATAGTGGAAAGCAGAGTTTTGATTCTTTGCAAAAATTGCCGCATGTCTGTCAGTCTAAAAGAAATGAAGCACAGAGCTCCTAAGCTCGCAACCCTGCAACAAAAACAGATATCGCAGTTTTCTCAATTGAATCTGTTGGAGCAACTCAAAAAGACAAATGCGATAACTCAGTTTATAGCCTACGTGAAATTGTTACAATGTTTACGAAGGTTTCGTAAAAGACCTCCTCAGAAATCCGTTTATACTTGAGAGTGGTGTACAATACTGCCTAAATATACGTTTATATATGTGCACATTACATAACCGTGGTATTGTTTCTTGCTGCTTATGTGGAGTGCCTCATGATGAAATCGTGGTTTTTTTTTC
Organism: Dermacentor andersoni; assembly: GCF_023375885.2. Lineage (NCBI taxonomy): Eukaryota > Metazoa > Arthropoda > Arachnida > Ixodida > Ixodidae > Dermacentor > Dermacentor andersoni. The sequence goes on from NC_092823.1 coordinate 55,065,295, forward strand.
GTACTGTGAGTGTTGTGGCCATCTTGTGTCAAGCATTTCCACATGTATCATGGTTCTATTCGCGCACCTGAAGCGCTTGCGACATCAGGTTATTATTGTGTCACGAGCAATATAACCCTATTTAGAGTAAGCTATCCCGCTCAAGACAGGTCTTGGTATAAGACGTCACATGTGCGTACACTGGAGAATTAAATTCTCGAGTTAATTCAATTCTCAAGGTGCCTAGAGTGGCCAGTCGAGCGGCAATGTTGCGTGTATTCACGGAATTATTTCACGCTCGGAGAAACACTTTTATGTAGCACGTATTGAGGAACGGAAAGCTGTATGGGGAGTTCTTCATGCTGCTCTACATTTTTGTCCTTGACATTTTACACCGAAATATAATAGCTGAGAAGCCGTTTAATTAACTAAGATTAATTATCTAATTAGGCGGAATGCAACAAATAATCTGAGCATATCCAAGCGACCGCAAGCCAGAGTACCTTGGTTCGTCCTGCTACGCGGCATCTGAATATTTTTAATGTTTTGCTCAAGTTACGTGAAGTACCCGGTACATCGCTTGGCGCTGTATGTAGGCATTAGGTGTCAGGGTAACATAATTAATGTGTTTAGTTCTCGGAAATATTAAAGGAGAACAACAAGCAACAAGCCAAAAAGGTGGCTGGGGTTCAACGTGGCCTGAAGCTAGTTATGCGAGCGAAAGCTCTGGTAAGCATGGTTAGACACGGTTCTTCAGTGCTTCTTCCCGGCGAGCTATATCGGCTGGGTGCTCGCACTCAGCCTGGCGACTGCGGCGAGGAGTTGACGCGATCGCACCGGCGCGTGCTTCATCCATGGCGAGACTGAGCGGCCATAACCCTCGCCTAGTCACGTGGTACACAGCGGCGAGGCTGGAGCGAGCGCAGCGGCGACACCTCTCCACAGCAGATCATGTGACGTGACGTCACAGCTTCACACTTGCGCACCGGCTGCTGAAGGTCAAACGCGCGCCGAGATAGACCTTACAAATTGTACGTCGATGAGTAGAGCTTCCGCTCTAAAACAGGTGACTTTATAAACAATGCAGCAGGATAAATAATAAACCGTATGTTATAAAACATGACATGAAGGACAATACGAGCATTGCAGAAGCGAGTACCTCAAGCAGCAAATATTTTTTTTCTTTTCATCGGCACACGCAGGCGTCAAGAGACGGCAAGACCAACTTCCTGAAGATTCACGCTCCTTGGAAAGTACTCGTAAAATATGCAGAGAAGCTTCACCTCCGGATGCCAATCAAGGTCAGCTCTTTCGTTAGCTGAATCACGTTATACCGCGATACTATTGTAAAAGTAATTTTCTGGATGCCGATATTGGCGCTTGTTATTTGCCCTTTCTATGCGCCGTTCCACACATAGCAGTCAACGCTGTGGAAGCTAGACAGACTTACTGCAGTGGCTTCGTTCGCACTTGGATATGGTGCGATGTTCTTTTTTTTTTTTTGAGCGCAATTGTGCGCAACTGGTTTTTATAGTTGCTCATTATTGAATGAAACAAGTTTTAATCCTTAGGAGCAAGCACACTGTGGTATAGGGGTGCTAATACGTTCTTATTGGTAATTTTTGTTTTTGTTGTTCTTTTCGGGTTTTTTATTTGCGACCCGTCGCGAAGAACCTCACGTGCGTGCTCGCCCGAGCGAACGCTGTTGGCGGGCAGCGAACCATGGACGGAACGCGCGGAGTGATAACTTTACCTGACCGAACTACTTGCGTAGCCTCGTCAGCGTTGACTGCTATGTATGGAACGGAGCATAGTAACGCAAAATGCAACCAGCGAGTCAGCGACAGTATTAAACACAAATATTGTTTGATGAAAACGTTTCTTTACTCACCGGGGAGTCGATGCGCCCGCCGCTCACAATATTACAATGACGATAATGATGATCATCGTTACGTTATGATCAATGATAATAATGATATTGCCGCATCTTCCATCTGCTCTGAGTCACGCTAGGGACGACGATGTTTACAACCCGTGCTAGTGCTCGAGCGGGATCGAAAGATGTCTGACTGAAGTTTTAATCTGTCTTTTTCAGATGGCCAATTGTTCTTATTTCTAAAGCTCATGTGTTCAGTGAACCGCCACAATATCAACTCTATTAATCAGAGAGAGAGAGAGAGAGAAGAAAGAGAAAAAGTATAGGGAGAGAGTTCAACCAGACGCACGTCTGATCTGCTACATACTCAGGGACAAAAAGAGGGATAGAAATGAGAAAACGCTGAGGGTGGCGCTTCATCCAGAAGTGCACATCGACGTCACAGTTGGTCACACAAATTTGTAGATGTCTCGGTATCCCTGTTGGTATTGCTTCCTGAGCAATACCGCGAGCTCAGATATTATCGATAGGTGAGCTACAGGATGAGGAGGTGGCTCCTGTCCTGAAGGCTAATCGCAGACGGTCCTTAGATGACAAATGTTTTGTGAATATAGGCTGAGAACCTGAACAGACGCAATGACGTAACATATGAGCTTCTCTGAAGTCATGGATCGTGCAGCACATGAAAACTAAATACCGAGTTTTGGAGTGCGTTCACTGGGTTTTTTTTGATGCGTTTTAGGAGTGCCAAAGTCGGGAGGCCAAGGTAAGTTGCACTTCGCTACTCGGCGATGCAGGACGTGTCGAGTTAGCTGCTGAGCATGACTTTGCATTGTGGTGAACGCATTTAAATCATGCATTCGGGACCTCAAAAACGTAATGCTAGCGCATTTCTCTTCAATTTACCGCTAAATGGCTACTGAACTTTCTTCTGGTCTTTTTGCTATTGGTTAAAAAAAAGCAAACAAGTGGTTTGAATAGTCTTTTAAAGGTTGTTTGCAGATTCAGGTACATCTGGCGGCTTCATTAAAAAAAAAAAAAACTCAAGACCTGGAAACACAAACGAAGAGAAGAAAGCTTGCACTGTTTCTCCAGAAGAGGTTAAACGATAAAAAAAAGAACAGAAATTGTATCACTAGCGTCGGGGACCGCCTAATCATGCAATGGCGAACGCCACTGTCCAACTCATAAATAATGCGCACATATGCACCAGCCAATTACTTTCGCTGATTTCCGTGGGGTGCCGGCGGAGGCGCATTTCTTTAAATATCAGCGTCTCCGAAGAACGTTGACCATACATATATATATATATATATATATATATATATATATATATATATATATATGGTCAACGTTCTTCGGAGACGCTGATATTTAAAGAAATGCGCCTCCGCCGGCACCCCACGGAAATCAGCGAAAGTAATTGGCTGGTGCATATGTGCGCATTATTTATGAGTTGGACAGTGGCGTTCGCCATTGCATGATTAGGCGGTCCCCGACGCTAGTGATACAATTTCTGTTCTTTTTTTTATCGTTTAACCTCTTCTGGAGAAACAGTGCAAGCTTTCTTCTCTTCGTTTGTGTTTCCAGGTCTTGAGTTTTTTTTTTTTTTAATGAAGCCGCCAGATACATATATACATACATATATATATATATATATATATATATATGTATGTATGTATGTATGTATGTATGTATGCGTGTATGTGGGTGTTTGTGCGAACTTTACATAAATTTGTAAACAGAAACACAAATCATGCGTAATGCAGAGGCTGGGTAGTTTCTATTTATGCTGGAGTAGCTGATTTCACGGCAAATAGCACAATAACTCGCTAATGCTAAAAAGTCACGCTGACAGAAAATGGAGGAAAAAGATTAATGACACACGCATGCACGCACGCACGCCAAAATGTCAATGACACGCGATTCCGTATTATAAATTTGCCGTCAGATAAGAATTACATCACACAAATAGCAGTATTTACAAGAAACCAACGAGGTCAGTGTCCTTTCGCTGGCGCCAGCTAATCCTTTTCACATAAAACTACATGTATAGTGAAGTGCTAAAGTATGTAAAAATCACATAAGAACACTCTCAAACCTTAAAGTGAGAACATGTAAACAAGTCAAACACGGTTAATCTTAAAGTCACACCCCATTCATAAGTGCAACACACTCATTCTTCAAATCAATGCAGGGCATTAGAAGAAGGAAACACTAAATAAGTCCACATGAAGGCGCATGACGTTAGGCCCAGAATTCGAAAAAGTGAGGCGAAATAAAGGACATACATGTGAGCATACAATGGACCAGGCTTCTTTTTTATAGGGACAGTTCCACGAGCGCCGAAACACAGAGCGCACATGCAGTGTAGTTTCACTGAATTCTTAGGTCGTCACCGGGTACGATGCCTTGTTGCGATGCAGCCAGTGATACGTAACAATTAACACTTACCTTTCCAGAAGCGGGGCAAAGTGGTCGCATTCCCGACGGTGACTGTTGCCAAGGGCGAGAAGCCCGTCCTACCAGACCTCAAATCTGTAAGTAAACAGCTGTTGCTTTCTTTAGGACTTTCCCGTGTGCTCGTACCACCAATGGTATGGTGTGTGATTCCGGAATCGGGTGCTGCCGCAGTTAAGAGAATCCTTTACTTGTGGGCCCACTCCGAGTTCACGGGAACGTTTCTCTGAGCGGGCAAAGTTTCAGTTAAAGAAAGAAGGGAGGCGAAGCGGACAGGTCAGATGTTCTGGTACAACTGTGTTTTTATTTAAACGCTTCCTGTGTGAACAGGAATTGCAGTTCACGCGCTGACATAGGCGCACGTACGCCTACGACGAGCGTAGCAGTGGCCAGGCACGAATGGTGAGAGCAGCGCTCAGATATCGTGAGCAAGTTATATTGAGGGTTGAATTGTGGCAAACTAAATCAAAAACATGTTTATTTGTTTGTTCGTCATACCCTCAGGGTCAGAGACATTATTGAGGGGCGTGGTGCAAATATTGCACACAACAGACAAAGAAAAGACAGTGATTTAAATTAAGGACTATATGTAAGAATCAAAAGTTTCTTGCTATATACAATATTACCTTTTGTGTCATGAAAATAACAAAAAGCAATGGAAAAGTCCAAGAGTGCTTGGTTATGCAACGTTATGTAAAGTTGCATGAAATGGGGCTATCATTAATGACTACGATTGAGCGGGAAGGTGGTGCCAATCTGCCCACGTGCTAGGCAAAAAAAAAGAGACTGGAAATATGCTTCCCATGACATCGACCAGGCCTTATGATAATGATCAACACGTTGCGATAGATAATAAACGTGCAAACGTGTTAAACGTGCGATCTTACGTCAAAATTACGACCAAGGAAGGCCAAGGTTAGATTTTATTGAGCTAATATTTGCACTTCTGTTGCAACTTTAAAAGATAAAGCTTACTGAGTTATTTAGGACGAACTCTAAGGAAGTAATTAGGTTAGCTTGTGCAGGATCCCACACAGAAGTAGCATATTCTAATTTAGGATGTATTAAGCTTTTATAGAGTAGTTGTCTTACCTGAGATGCCGTGCTAGAAAAGTTGTGTCGCAGCTAGCCTAACATGCGGTTACCCTTGTTAATAACGTATTCGCTGTGAACTAACCATGACCAGGTTTGTACTTATATGGACACCCAGATACTTGTGTGAATTAACTGTTTCTCGGGGGACATTGTCTTAATGGTGAATAAACCGGTTTGGTGGCGATACACTCTGGACGCGTATAGCATTTACACTTATTAGTATTTATTCCCAATAACCGCGAGTTACACCAGTTAGATATTGAGTTATGATCAAGTTGCAATTCGGCAACGTCGGTTTCATTAATTATTTCGCGAAATATAACACAATCCTAAGCTAACAAACGTATGTTAGAGGATACTTATACCTGAATGACGTCACCATTCCTCAGACGTCTTTATCGGTAGACATATCTATCGGTACAGACTCGTCTGCGTAATAGCCGCGCACTATTCAAACAACAGTAACGTTTAACTTTTTGATTTTGTGTTTCCCTTTGACTAAATATGCTAGCACGGTTGATCAGATTTTTATCATTTGAAGAGCTTTTAGGCAAATAATAAAAGCCCTTTTGTTTATGTATCCCTCTATCCCCTTTTGTGGGGATATTTAGGCCTGCTATATAATGGAAGCTTCTAAATTACTGACAAGGTAACAACATGAAACTTAAGAACGTAGTGTAATGGCATTTGCCATAAAGTATACTTGTGACCCCGCTCATGCTTCTGAATGCACCTGGTATCCTTCAAGCGGGTGTTGGTGTTGGGGATTTGGTGTTGTCAGTATACGTGCTCTCCTTGTGGATGTAGTGCTCATGGATTTATTTACTTTGTTAAGAACAGTGAATCAGAATAGCGAGATATGACAGTTAAATATCAGTCGGCTTGAGCCCGATTCCGCATTTGTAGAGCGAATGGCCCTCTCGAGCACGTCTTAGCCGTTCAACTACGTCATATTTCTCTGAGCAAGGTATTTTGTCGAAGCGCAGGCAGAACGACAGGAACACAGAAAGGCACCTTGGACAAATACACAAAGCGACGTGTGTTTGTCCAACGTACCTTTCTGTATCCCTGTCTTCCTACCGGCGCTACAACTAAGTAGAAGATGCCATGCCAACAAGCCGATGTACATACCCTCATCGACTTCAGTAAGCTAAATTAAGCCGCAGCCATTGTTTGCTACTACGAACTGCGCAAAATGCCCGCCTTTATCAATGTGAACGACATCACACGATGAAGCTGGGAGTACATGAGCGGAGGTATTAACGCAGGGTCGCCATTATTTGTACTCACATATTATCCGCTGCCTATCGTTCAGCGAAGAGGCGCCTTAATGCAAACGGCCTTGCCTCAGCCAAGTTTGACAGCAAGCGTGAAGTGATCTTTTCCAACAGTGCGCGTTAAACGATTTTCGATAAGCAGTCAAAGAGTGATTTCAGACCACTTGTATCAAAGCGATTGCATTTCATTCGTACGCGTGGAATCGGTTTTGCCGGCGTAGCAATAACTGGACATCCACGGGGGCAGTATTAAGAAATGGTACACCTGCTATGCTCCCAAAAATTACACTTGGTGTAGCGTCCGGTCTTATTGGACAAGGTAGTCAGAACGGGCTTTGCCTGTACGTAAAGGTATTACAGTTGGCGCATTAGCGCAACACCAAAGACGTCGACTGCAGGAGCGGCGCTCGTATGGTAACATCTCGTGCCGCTTTCTTCAACAACGCGTTAGGAACACTTTCGCGTTGAGACAGTGTTCACGCATTAAATAATTGAGCAATAGATACACTACACGTTAATTATTGTTGCTGGCGACGCTTTTGAACTGGCAGATAGTTATAACGTAATCCCTGCACATATAATTTTGTGCAAGGCTTCCGAGATTGGGCTGCGCGCGGCTGTCGTTGAATCTCGGATGCCGTGCTATGTGAACCCTAGCTGACGTTAGCGTCACAAGATGGCGATACCAGTGCTGCTACGCGGCCTGTATAATAAAACCTGCAGTAATTTGCTGGCTACAATAAATATGAGTTGGTGCGAGTAATAATAAGAGCAAATAGAAATCGTGCCCATCCGAACTTTGGTAACATTTGTTCTGTGCTTAAATTTCACAGATATTATCGGAGTCGGAAGTTTACCAAAGGAATGTGCGCCGATTGGCATTGGGGGCCCACGGTAAAACCAGAAATGACGCAGTGCTTGGTGACATTGGTTGAGTCTCTTTTGAAGTGAGACAAGCGGCGAACGAAATTACTCCGTTGCAAGAAAAAAAAGACTACTAAAATGAATGAAAGCAAGCAGGGGTGGCTAGAGTGCACAAATATCTGTATCTCAAAAGCGTGGAGCCAAAATAGATGTCATAAATGATGGCAACTAAGTACAGTTCAGCAAGAAGTATAAGTAGACAAACCGACGTCATTGGAAAATAAAGTGAGATAAACGCCGACGGCACATTCTATTCAATAGATGGAAACATAAATTCGGCTGCTTGAGGACAAATGTTAACGAGCAAATACGTGCTATAGAGTGAGCCATGTGTCTTGCATAAAAAAAAATTCCGGTGACGTCTCAGCACATTGTAATGGCCGGAATGCCAAACTATTCGCCCAGCTAGAATCCTAGGGAACGGCCGCCTTTCAGGAACGCTGGGGTTCGAAGCTTATTGAAGGTAACCTGGGCAACAACCGAAATAATCAAGACATTTGGTGTGTGGGTGGGGAAAAACGGGGAAGAGATGGGGCGAGATCGCTGCAGGTATTGGTAATGTTATAAGGGCAAGGTAAGGAAAGGCAAAATGCTACACTGTAACAGGTGCAGTAAAGCCTGATTAGCTCACGCAGACTTGGTGATTATTTGTTGGGGCCATGTGTCATAGGCCCGTCCCATTAAAAATAATAAATCAACATCATCGCTCACACCTTCTGTTTGGTGTGGCACTAGTCCGTAAACTGTAACCTATTTAGGTTTACGGACACGCTCAAGGTCTCTAAACGATTCAAAGAATGCGTTTTCCATGCGATCTTGTCTCTCGCCCCATGCCGCTATCAGCCTCAGGTGGGCACAGTGTCCAGGAGACCCCGCAACACGTCGGCGTGGGTAGGTGACTTCCGGCATCTTTTTTTTGCACGTTGTCAAGCACAATCAGTGGCAACGTTGACAGCGCCATCGGGCGCCGCAAGCTTTGTCCGCCACAGCCCGTTTCTCGCACCTCCACATCCCATCTGTGCGTATAGCCCCCGATATATTCTTTTGTATTGTTTCACGTCTCGTCCGGCACTTCCACTTCATGGGCCATTTGCTGTACATTGCACTACGTTGTCGTTTGCTGCTGTTCGCAGTTTGACGCTTATTACTTGCATGACGTGAAACAATTTGCTCCACACTTATGTTTTGCGCCGTGAGGTTTCCCAGTTTAAGCGCACAGTTGGTAGAGCAATCCCGGGATCGGCAGTAATTACAGGATCATCCTTTTTTGTGGCGTCCAGGTTCCGTCGACCCACGCATTCTTATGTAGAAACTGTCAGGATGTCTGCGTTTCGTACTTCGCACATGAGATAACTATGCAGCACGAAACAAAAATGTGAAGGCATGTGCATGCATGCTACTTTTGCAAACAGGAAGAAATAAACGTGAAAAAGTCCCTGTGAACTTCTAGAATGAAAAATGTTTATGTGTAGCGCAACTTAATTAGTTGAGTAGCATTGTAGAGAGAGACAGAGGGAGGGAGCCATGTTAAAAGGTATTGATTTTGAAAGTCGTTTACATGTAGCATTTCTGTCCAATAAATAGGAGGAAAGCCCACCTTTCCGTCGAACTTCGTCATTCAATCTGGTGCCATCCTCTTACAAGACAAAAAATAGATCATCCTCTGTAACTCAAAAGTTTCTCCCCAATAACCATAGTGCCATGGCAAATGTTGTTGTACGGTGTCGTAGGAAACGCCATATTTTTAAAGAGACATGAGTTCGAGCAATGATGTGAAATGAAAAGGAGTCGTACGTCTGAATGTTGCACAGTGTTAAGAAAGCGACCTGTTCGGTTTCTGGGAGTCAAAGGTCAGTGATACCGCATAAAGAACCTTCGTGAGAAAAATCGTAATGGTTTCTTCCGTAACACTGTATCGCAATCACCTGCAAGATATTTTTTTCTTCCATGAATGTGCTTCCGCCGAGCTATTTTTCACAGGTGTCGCTATTTTGACACCGGTGGACATTCACACGGCGAAGTTTTTCACCTGGAAAAACACGAAGCTACTAGAGTACCCATAGAGGAGCCTTTGAAGGAAAACTGAGTTGAACACAATTCGGCAAGGAATTGTGTCCATTATAAGTAACTAGCATCCCTTGATATAGCAGTATGCTTTGGACCTGTAGGTATCTGTACGCTGAACTAGTACAACCATTGTTATGTGCTCCATATACTAACGCCTCGCCATGCCACCATGCGGCTCAAAATGGACAGAAGGCAGGGCGATTTAATCATCGTGTTTCATTAGTCGCCAGCCATAAACCTCTCCACAACCTGGTCCTCAAGAACAAGTTTTGTGCTTCCGGCAAAACAACATGTGATTGCACGTGTAGATTGCGTAATCATGACACTTAAAATTGGTTCTCTCATTGCACTGGATGCACAAGTCCAAATTCACAATCTCGGAGCGCAGCGTCACAATGTGCTTCTGAAGAAAGCAGTCGAGCAAGATCTTGTGCCGATTACTTTTCTCATTGTTGCAGCTTGAGAGTGAATCAACCGAAATAGAAAACGAAGGCAAGCCCAATGCGCTGGAAGCCATGTGGGCCAAACTATGGACGCCCTTCCCTTATAACAAGGAACTCATACCTGACGAAACACAGTACTTCAACGCCGAGTTTGTACGTCAGCGAGAGCACATGTGAGTATATCTTGGGCTGACGGCAATGGGGGAGGAACCGAGCTCGCATTTGGCAGCGTTTTGCCTAGGTGACCGCTTTGAGTTTGGATGCGTGTAACACGTTATTTGTTTACATTATGGTCAATGAATAATATGTTTGTTTAAGTGCACATGATGCATTCATACTGGTGCCGTTCTTGCACTCTTATGACGTTTGTTTTGCTATTGCTCTCCGAAATTTGTAGACGTTTCTAGAATTGGACTGAATTCTGGGCTTTTACGTGCCATAACCACGATTTGATTATGAGGCACGCCCTAGTGGGGGACTCCGGATTAATTTTGACCACTAGGGGGATCTTTAACGTGCTCTTTAACGGGCGCTTTTTTTTTTTTGCATTTGGCCCCCAACAAAATGCTGCCGCCGTGGCCGGGATTTGATCCCGCGACCTCGTGCTTAGCAGTGCAGCGCCATAGACGCTAAGCTATCGCGGCGGGATGTTTCTAGAATGTTTCGTAATTTAATTACCTTTTCTTCCTTTCTTTATGGCTAGAACTTAGAAATAGACGGGTCTTCAAATGACTAAAATTCTCTCGTTTTATTATTACTATAAAAAAAAGAATGCTGACTAGACAGCCTCACCTAATGGGAAATATATATATACATTTGCGTCAGTCTGGGGCTATTTTTTCGATGTTACGGCTGCTTTTATTTTCATTTCTGTTGACCAATGGAAAAATACTTTTTCTGCTTTCTAGCTACGAAATAAAAACAAAATATATAGGTAAATTAACAATCTACTGCTAGTGGCCTTTCTCGGCGCCGTGTTAAACTACAGAAAGATTAAATGTTTCACACAAATATACATCTCGTATGTAAATATAACGACAAAGAGAACACTGTTGATAAGCGAGGCAGGGAGACAAAATGGGCGTCACGCTTTTAACCATGTATTTCTCCACTGGGACAGTCGGAAATAAAAAGAAAAGGAATGATGGCACGAAAAAGTAATGATGTGTCGAGGAACGCAACAAAAAAAGAGAGCGAGAGAAGCCGGCATTCATTCTCGCGACACGCAAGGGGGCATGTCTACATGACTGCTCCAACGTAGCTATAGGCACAAGTTTATAGACACTGTTCATGCTCCTGTCTGCACGCTTAAATGAAGTCAGGAATGTGAGCTAACGCCTGCTGGCAAACGTTTTTTGCTACAACATGCAAAAGCGACAAAGCGACAAAGGTCAACATGGGCCGTGCTTTTATTCAGGAAAGGCTCGGAATACTGTGTTCAAGCACCTCAAGAGGTACAAAGTATGTCTAAATTGAGATTCTTGTCGCTTTTAACACTCATCTTACTTCGCTATCGTTTCTATAACGTTGTAAGCAATAAACTTGAAGCGCAAGCGGGAAGACAGTGACCGACAGGATAGACTTGTTCTTGTCCTGTCCGGTCGTCACTGTCGTCTTCCATGTGCTTCGAGCTTATTAGACACGAAATGCCGCTTAGCCAGCTTTCAAGTCTTGCTTAGTTGTCAGCGTCACCACACTGATGGCTCACGTAATCAAATGGCACGTTTTGTAGCTAGGCAGCGTTATTACGTGAGTGGTGTATTTCGTCTGTACCACTTCATACGTCATCATAGCCGTTTCAACCTTGCAATTGTGAAACACACTTCCACACCACGAAAATCCTGGAACACATGTTTCACCTTTACTCTTTTGTCATGTCGAGTACATTTGTAAAAAAAGCAATGTTATTTCTCGTAACACCTAATATGTAGAGCAATTATTTATTTCGTAATTGATGCAACTATTCACATCTGAGGCTTTACTCCGGCATATCAGGAAAGCTACTATAGTACTGAAGAGCCGCTTACTCTTTGTCAACTACGAAAAAACCTAAGACATTAGAGAGAAAATTGTTGGTGGTTATTTGTGACCGGCCCATCGAATAAAAATTGCGTCGAAGGTGCAATAGTTTCCGAATGCAGCACAAAGCTGAGAAAAGAAAAAAAAAGAAAAAAATGGAATACGTTGTTGGCGACACACCGCGGTATTGTGCGCTGAGAAGTCTTGGGTGAGTAACGCTTCCTCTTTTTCACTGTGGCTTTTCCGGTGACGCTGGTCTGCGCGCATTGTCATTGGTCGCCCAGCGGTGACGAAGAAGATGACAATTCGTAAGTGCGTCGATATTCACGTGCACGCATGCGAGGGAGCAGGTCGCAACGACGCCCCAGTCACGCTTAGGAGGCGCAGGGATTGGTTCGTGGAGTGTGACGTCGCCACGGGGTTGACGTTCGCCGAGCCTAACACTGGGGACTACGAGAGAGGCCGTAGTGGAGGCGATCATGATCAATTTTTACTACCTGGTATTCTTCACTGTCTTCAAAGTGCAGGAGCATCTTCTTTTTTGATTTCACCCCCATCGAAATGTGGTGGCCGCAGTCGGGTATCGAACCCTCGACCTCGTGTTGAACAGCAGAACGCCAGAGCCACTGTGCGACGACACTGGGTAGAAATCATTGTAATTAAACGGGTTAGTCGGACGGGTCCATTCAGTGAGCGAAAGAAAATATTGTGCGCAAGAACACACCCAGGCATAGTAGTCAGTTAGCTTAAAACAAAAAATTTCGTCATTGTCTCCGTAATGATCATGCCGCAAGTGATATCAGATATTGCAAGGACACAAACATTTGTTGAAGCATTGGGAAGAACAACGCGAGCTATGATTAGCATGTGGCTTGAAATCTGTAAACAGATAACTTGCGTCATGCTTGTGTTGTTCTCGCATATAGTAATTCCCTGGTATTTTCGCTCATATCCCGCTTTTTATTCTGTGCGCTGGTTATAGACGGTTTCACTCACGCGATAACAGCAGCGAAAGAGCGGCCCCAAGGAACTTCCGGTCACGAGCCTGATCAGTCTGCTGCGCCGAAACACAAAGTGTGTTTTCAAGTTCTTCCACTGTGCGGAAAGTCTATATTTAAGTTTCTGGATAAAAGGCATATGCATTACGCCTTAATATTATACTACATGAAATTTCTCGCATAACTTGCGGTAATCGTGACTTGTAAAGTTGTCGTTATGTAGAGAGGAAACGCGTTGAAAATCTGCGGGCTTAGATTTTAACGCACTGCTCCTACTCGATAAAGCGGCCAATGCTTTCCTTGCTCGCTAGATTTAGTGGGCTACGTCGGTGAGCCAAACCGGAAGTCGTCCAGGGCCTATGTTTGTAAACAGTGAAAGGGCCCAGCTGATATAATCGTCGCACCCTCAACAGGAGCTCGGTATACAGGTCGTAATAGGCTTAAGACACAAGGCGTCCGCTTGTTTTAATTTTGTAGAAGTCGTATGCTGGAGCCGAATAAGGGTCACGGGATACGTGATATGTATCGCGATTGATAAAAGTGTTGTTTTTCAGCAAATGTCGATAGCTTTCAATTGTTAGATCAATCTGGCGTGGGTGGGCGTATAGGTAAACGATGCACCATTGTGGAAAGTAGAACCCGTAGACACGATTGCGAAATTTGAACCCGTGTTCGAAGTACAAAACGTATTAGTGTGTTCGGTTAGACGTTTGAGGAGTAGCATACCACCTTTTGAACGGGAAAGCATAATGCGGCCTTAGAGTGCAAAACCACATAACGTAACTACCGCATTTTGATGCAGCATTATAATAAAATCACATCATATAATATATAATCATATAAAATTACATAATGTCACAGACACTTCCAACTCTTGAAGAACAAGGAACGGCATCGCAGAAGATCAGAATAATGACGATTGCACATAAAGTTCCGTAAGTTCCAACTAGATCATATTTCTGCAATAAATACAAAATACACCACAATCAGATATGAATATGAAAAAGAAAAAAAAAGAAGACACATCTAACTGCAGAATGTAACTTCCTTATTCGCAAGTAGGAGACAAAAATAAATCAAGATGTGTTAATCTTTGATTGGCCCGCACGTCTTTAATTTTGGTCACGACACTCCCTTTGCAATCTGCAAACCATGTCCCGTCTCGATGTCGACTTGAAAGCGCCGCCTAAGCAGCTGCCAATTCAAGGGGCGAACGTGCGACTTGCTCCCAGTAGTAGACGTAGCACACCCGCAGTGTTTACCCCCGGCCTCTCCTCCGTAGCGCCCACGTAGCCCCTCACCTGCCTCGTAGCGAGCCAGAGCCTTCCTTCGACATAGTGTTCCTCGTGTTTGTCGTTTGGTGTAGTATCGTGTGCGTGTGTGTTTCCCTGATGCAAGACTGTACCGGTGGCATCTCCACCGTTTGCCTGTTTTTTGTATACATGTCTGTACGTGAGCAAGTGGTGTGATGTTATCTGTCGCTGTCTTGACTCCCGTAATTTGCGCCCATGACGAAGTGTAATGGCCCGAGCTGAGGCTCTGGTGGCAGTCAACGAGTGCTACAATCTAACTTGTCGCGATGCCTAAGCTTGCACTAGACTACACATTTCTTTCTTAAGTGACGCCAAGGAAGGGTGTCTAGTTTTCTTTTCTCTTTTTTTTTTTTTTGCAAAGCTGGGAGAACCAGAAATTTATATTTTTTTAGGTTAAAAGCATTTGACGCGATGTTTGTGAACGCCGTCGTGACAAATGGCAGATAAAAGTGGTCCGTTGTGGAATAGTGCGAGCTTCTTTCACATTTCCGGCGTGGCGAGAATTGGGGCTGCTATCGCGTATCCATGTTGCTTCGTGTTCTTCTAATAGGTTTCGTGGTTAAATTTTGTTATATATAAAAGTACTAAACTATACGAGTATGCCCCAGCACCCACAAGAGTTCGCTGACTAAAAATAAACCTTGCACAGCTTTCACGAAAAGAAATTTTTCTCTGGGTAGCTGCTATTCCACAAGATATTCGCTTTTCCATTAGCTCTTTCTTCTGGCTTTGCATGAAAAGTGCAGGAATTCAACCGAAAGGTAAGCTACTGTGTGCACGGTTAAATAACTCATTAGATGTGTATTGTCCCAGTAATATTTTGCCCTTCCTAACAGCTGAGAATTGCTTGTCTCCTTATACTTCTGTTTGCATGCAGGTACCTAATAAAAAACAAGGAGTCATTTTTCTCGCAAGCCATACGGAGTCGCATTGCGTGGGAAGTACTTATGCGAACTACGTACGACGACAACGATCGACAAAAAGGTGAGAGACACGCGGTGTGTGCCACCCTTTCTTCTATAATTCAGATGACGTAAGGCTCTCGGTAAGAGATTAACACGCCTGGATACATTTGCCGTCTTGCGAACTTCTGAATAAATGCATTTTCATGAGACAATGTGATTGAAAGCAAATGCCACGCTTCAAAGTCTGCATTTTTATTGCTTGCTTTTAAAGCTCTACCTCCCTGCGTGGAGGGAGCCTAACCGACTCTGCAGGCATTTTCACTAAAGTTGATCTCTCTCTCTCTCTCTCTCTCTCTCTCTCTCTGTTTTTAAGTGAATATGTCTGTGAGTTGAACCTGAAATTAAGGTTTATGTCAATATCTGGCAATGTTGATTTGCTGTTTCTGCTCTTTCAAGATCAACCATTTTTTAATGTTCCCGAGTTACCTTACAATAAAACAAGAAAAAACACTAATATTTGTAAGAAGCAAAAAACAACAAAAGTAATACATTAACATAGGTCGTCGTGATGACCCTTCTTTGCTGCGTCTTTAGATAGGCTAACATACTTGTTTGCTAATCTTTGTTTATCGAAGACGTTCACGTAAGAGCCATATTGAACGAGCCTCAAATGATAACATATTCTTGCCTTACCACAGGCATTTACAGGCTCCTCAACGAGCAGGTCTATCTGGCAGCTTACCCTCTACACGACGTAAGTATTCACTTTGCAGCTTGTTATTTCAGTATACAAGAATTGCGCACTCTGTCGTTCGTAACTAAAGAGCTAGGTACAACTAATTACATTCGCGCGTAACACTCCTATGTACGCCGTAAAACTTGTTCCATTCTGTATTCGCCTTATCTCTCGTACATGAGGCATGAGACATTGAACGCTTTCTGGGGTCGTGCCCATCTCGTTGTGTCTAAAGGTACACGTTTCTTCAGAGCCCACAGAATAAAAACATGTATATTCGGAATGGGTGCTTGCAAAACGCGGTGTTTTCCTCACGAGCCGTCTCCCCAACGAAGCCGTTTCGTGTTTGCTTCCTTTGCCCCCCGGTTGACGCTAGTTTTCTTAGCTCCGGCGATGGCCCTTCGTGATATTGAAACAAACTCTCAAATATGAACCGCCAAGCTAAGCCCGCCTGTATAGTTGCCACCATCACCATCACCACTGTGATGAGGTTCTTCCAATTATTTATTATTTGCTGAGGCCCAGCTTCAGCGCATGAAGTGACGAAGTCGTTAGTTACCACACCGCAAGCCATTCACTAAAGAACATCCAGTACAAAGAGAAACAGAAACTATACAAACTAATCAAACACACAAAATAATTAAGTTTCCAAAGAAAGTGTCAAAGTCAGAAAGAGTCTACAGTTTCGTGGTCTGCAGAGGAGCTGCGAGATGAACTGTAGGTGGCGACCTAGGCAGCCCTCGGAGCGTGGAAGCGGTGCTCAAGAAAGGCACTGCTGATGAATTCTGGACACGCTCAGGCGAACAAACGGGTTCCAGTGATGCAGGAGAAGTCCGGTTGCGACTTTGGGAACATGGGCGGGTGGCCCTTGGCACGGTGGAGGTCTCGACGCCGGACACCAAGCCCAATGGCTTCACCTCTTCTCCCGGTGCATGGGCTTCATTTTCCCGACGTAGCTCGGCACCTGCCTGTGTGCGATCATTAGAACGTGGGGACACTCCCCTGGAAGGTCACCCTGGTCAAGTAGAAGGCACGAAGCAGGGGCCTGACGCCCGAAAACTTCACTCCTGTGCCTGGAGCACTTGCGAACTCCTTCCTCCGCGCAGGCCAGGCTTGTTTTTCCACGTCTCCCCGGCTTCTTCTTCTTTTCTCTCTGCTCTCTTGTTGTTGCTGCCCGAATTATTTCTTCGGCGCGCTCGTGCGACCGCTGCAGCGTACCGTCATCGTCTTCGCATGGCTGACCCACGGCGATCACAGCACTCGCGTACTTGACATATAACAAGCACCATCCGCGTTACTAGTTTCTTTCATTTGTTTTGTGGGAGGGTTGGCATTATAAGGTGGACTGCATAGGAGATTACATAGAGTACGCGCGCGATATATTCCTTAAATGCGTATTCAAATTCTAGGCCTTATGCTCTCTCTTAAGTTGCCGTTATTTAAAAGCAATATGAATATATTGTCGTACTGTTACAGCGCCGCTCATTCCCATTTTCACTCCTACTTGCAGGGTCCCTGTGGCAGCGGATCGTTCGATCCTCTTACAGAAGTTCCTACAGAAAGAAGGGTTGGTCCCTTGATCATAAATTAATTGTGAAATGTGAACAGAATTATTTTCACATTAATGATCTCAATGTGCAACGCGTGTGTAGAATTTACGTCGTGAAATGTCGGCAGAGTGCATGTAAAATGACGTGCGCATATCACGTATGCTTAGGTCGAACTATCATATATACCTGCATGTCGAACTACAACAGGGGCAACAGCTCTACGGCCCTTTGCGCTTGCTGCTCTTTCTATAGAAGAATGTAAACAAAAAATACAACTAATATGACGCAGCTTTGCCCAAGCGTGGTAACCGCTGTTATTGTGTTATCAAGTAAGCAACTCTTTATGTGTAAAAACCTCAATCTGCTTTGATTGTCCATGGCGTGACAGCTTCTCTACAGCGAATGGGCCCGACCGGCATCCTGGTACAAGCAGCAGCCATTGGTCCTTATCAGGTTGGTTCCTAGGAATACTGAATCCGCACGATTTTCAATGATTTGCAAATTCTGCGCCTATGTCCCGGCGTAGCCTAATAAACGCTGAAGCAAGTTGCCTTAATTCGTTTTCCAAAACTAGCTTGCACAAGGAAACGCCTCGATGTGAGAAAACATTGAAGCATAAATAACTAAAAGCAATTTAATCATCTTTCAACTTTCGTTACATGGTAGCAGTGCGTATTTGTTAAATAATTGGTGCACGCTTAGTAAGTGAATTGTAGGAACTGTTTTTTCGTTCACTATAGAAGCGAGTCGCTCAGACGAAGACAGAGATCAAGCGAAAGTATTGGTTTGTTCTGGTCATGATCTATTAATCAAACCATCATAATATTCATAGACCCAAAAGGGACACTAAAGAGAAACCCCAAGTCTACTTAAACTTATCACTTTTTCTTTAAAATACTAGTCACGTTAGGCTCGCTGTAATAGGTTCGCCGTTGGGAGAGCATATGAAGGTAATGGTTCCTCTTTTTCTTTAAATATCACGGTTAAATTCGCGCTTAAATTCTAGCGCTGGTACGCCGGTGGGACGTCAACAATTTCAAGGTATCTATTGCGTAGTTTGGCCGCTGTAGCTGAAAAAAAATTCTTGAAACCTGTTAAGTTCAGTCACTGTTTTTCTTAAAATACACTGGGGTAAAACCTTGGTGATAGAAAATTAAGTGAAAATTAACAGAGGCCGTCAAAATTTCTGACGGAACGGCGGCTGGTGCGGTAACATTAAGGCGGCGTCGTCATATGTCTTTAGTTTTTGTATATCTTTAGAACTCGAAGAGTTACACACTTCAAGCACGGCCGCTGAATTCTTTTTTTTTATCCAGCAGCCGTGGCTCAACTATACACAAATTGAGGTAAAGAAACGTTACGGTGATCATTCTGAAAATGATTTTAAAAATACATAAAACTTCTCATAAGCTACTTACCTTATGCAATTGCTGCTGTATGCTCCAGGTTTTACAAGCAATCTTCATTCCAGTATACTTTGTCGAGTGAACTACCTGACATACTTTTGAGGATTATTGAACGGAAATCTTACGCACTGGCACGTGTTGTGTCTCATTCACCTGGTCCTCGTTCGGTCATGGTCATCGCTAAAGTAAAATTAATCACAATGCTGGAAGTGTACAGCTGCATCCAACCAAGGAGAAAATGTCTTTAGTGATTAAGTAACGTCATAAAAGCCTGAAATTCTCCAACAGTGCTCGTAATTTGAAACATCTGCGTCGCAGGCGCTACTTCGGCGAGAAGACTGGCCTCTACTTCGCCTGGCTAGGTTTCTACACGTCCATGCTATTTCTCCCCGCTGTGGTGGGAGTTATGACGACGTTGTACGGAATCTTCGAAATGGCCACGAACACACCTACGTAAGTGTTGACCTATGCGAGTCTTAAGCGAGTAGTTGCACTCCAGGGAAGGGCGCTGTTGCGATGCTCAGCCTATTTGCACAATAATACGAAAGTGGGATACAACTTCACTGCAATACAATTCACTCGGCAGGCATTAGAAAATGTGAACTTTTTAGGTATTGCATTCCACTTGGCGATCGTCTTTGGAAAAAAAAAGAGAAAATTTTTGTACATTGGTGGTTGTGAAAATCGGTTTAATATTATGCATATGCTTGTGACGGGATACCCTTGTATAAAAAATTGGAGATAAAAAAATTGGAGGTGCAAATTTTGTTTCGGTAATATCTCCAAGAAAGTTGAGAGAGACAAAGATATTAACGGAAAGAAAATTAAACAGCACCAACATTTCTGTAGTAGTGCTTGTTCAGGTAATGGCATTTGTGTAAGTACTGACTATGCTATGTGGGAGTCACAGGCTCAAAAATACTGCATACCTTATTTTAGTGCCCTAGGCCTGCTCAGGCATTTCTGTCGCATAGCCTAACAGTGATCATCAGCAAGATTAGTCGTGATTTCATCCGCGAAAGCTGATGTTCTTTGATATTTCTCTCGAGCATGAGTTAGTATTCTTGAGCAAAAGTTAGTGTCTACAGATTTGTAGAACTGAAGTTCCAACCACCTCCGGCTCTAAAATAAGCAGCGAGTCACAATTGTACACTTCGTGCGCTTGCGCTCAACACACGGCCAGACCTCGGTGCCATGCGTCGGTTTTTACACACGGCATCTCTTGAAATTTAGAAGAGCTACAACATTTTAATTCGCTCACTGCTTTAGTGTAGTCATAGGATCCACATTATCTCAGATAGTATGAATACGAGTTTGTGATGTTTTATAGTGTTCGCGTTTATGTACCCTTTCTTATACATATTTGGCCCAGTAAGAACTACAAATAAACGGTCGTGATTGATTGATTGATTGATTGATTGATTGATTGATTGATTGATTGATTGATTGATTGATTGATTGATTGATTGATTGATTGATTGATTGATTGATTGATTGATTGATTGATTGATCGATCGATCGATCGATCGATTGATCAAACTATCGGAGATCGTATCTGATTCTACACACGGAAACCTAAGCATAGAACAAATGCGTGCCGTCAACAAAAAAAGAGACATTGTCGCGTTAGTAGGCGTAGTCCAGCTTGTCTAAGCGAATAGTACATTATACACCGTGGTTTAAGCTAGTGATCCTATTCGTAGGACTCTTATAAAGGCTCTCTACCCTTAGCGTCTCGATAAGAGTTGTTCTCGCTGAATCTTGCACAACAGTTTTTTTACCCAGTGGGGATGAAGAAAACGTGCGTCATGTGACTTCGGTCGCGCCCTTCCCGTCGCCTCCGCCTTAACTGTTATATTCTGCCCTACATTGAGGGCACCTTTGTCACACACCGGTAGCCGTCATTATTATCTTGTTCATTACGTCGGCAATCTGTTCTTGTGCGTTCCTCTTAGCAGCGCCTATATTGTTGCGGATTACGTTTGTATCGCTTCACAGCAGTGCTTGGAATTCTACAAAGAAGAAAATTATCTGGGTGCGCAATAGGCACTGTTGATATGAAATAAATTCCAAAGTGATCGCGAGTACTGTTGTGGGGCAAATTTGCTTTAAAAAAAACACAAAACTCTTACGACTGGAGGCGCCAATTGTTTGCATAGAGGTTGTGTTTGCACGAGTGTGTTCTACTGTCGAACGTAAGTGCAATAAGCTTTATGTCGAAACTGTGACGCCCTTCTTTTCTCATGAAGAGTAGTCATTTCTCACATCAAGCATCGAGATTACGAGTTCTGTACTATAACACTGCCTACATGACTTGGAGCAACTATTATAACATTATTATCCCCCCAAAATTGACCCTTTGATTTGGTTTCTTTCTATTCTGATACCTTTCTTCTTCGAGTTCCTTTCCTTCTCTTTGTCAAATTATTTGATGAGCAGCATCTAGGCAAGTATGCTACGCCGGGTAAACGCTCTGCTTTTTGTTAAAATGCTTTCTCTATTTATGTCTGCTCATTAGTACTGAGGAGACACGTTTTTCATGTGTCTTCCATTCCAGGAAGGAGACCTGCGATCCCAACATCGCCGGAAGTTTCGTACTCTGTCCGGGGTGCAAGAAGCGCTGTACTTACGACTACCTTTACACCAAGTGCACTTTTAGCAAGGCGAGTGGCATTGGCTTCTAGACACCAGAGTTACACGATATCAGTTATCAGTGCACTGATAAAATATCTGCAGTCCTCGAAGCACGCGAGAACCTGCAGAAGTTGTGCAATAATTTGTGAAACACGAATTTATGTGGATCGACCACCCCCTCCGAGCTCCGGCAAAAATAGGTGGTTCAGTTGAGCAAAACCATTTGTAATTTTATATTCATGCAACCTTCAGATTCTGCTTTAGTTCCGGAATCTGCATTGGGCTATAATATTTAGCAAACGACGAGAAATTTCTCAACCATGAGTCATTATTCCTTTATCGGCGCGGTTCTAAACCGTTCACTGACTGAATAGGTCGCAGAATCGCATCAGGGTGACCAAAGCTGGATACACATCCGTTTGAGCACTATCTTGTCTATTGTACGAATAGTGGTATTATCAAATGCAGCAAGGTGATCATTTCCACATTTCAATTAAACATCATATTGGACATCATCTATCCTTTTTCTGGCTTCATGGTTTGTCACTGCGTACGACTGTGTCTAAGGAAAAATCGAGACCCCTCAGCCAGTTGTGAACTTCATGCCTCAGCTGTGTTGTGTTTTTCTGCTTCGCAATTTTCAATACTTTTTCAAAAAATCAATGAGCCGAAGTAAAAAGAACATGCTCCAAATAATCAACAAAGTTATTTTTTGTTACTGCAGCAAGCCTCATCAAGAAAGGTGTCAGATTGGGCTTGTTGGTAAAACATAGCTTATAGTTTTGATTAACAGGGCAGCAGCAACGGAAGGTAAAGAAGAATCGGTGTTCTGTTCTCTCGTCTGTCGCATCTGTGGTTATTGCATTGTTGATCAAAACTACAAGCCTCATCAAATTCTGTGAAAAAAATGGTTTCTCCGTTCCCCTGTATTTAGGCAGAAGCTGCTGAGGGAAACATTTCTGTTTGTCTTGTGTGGCTAGACGTAGGAAATGGTTGTTTCTTTGTTTTTGCTCTTAAAGAGGGTGATATTTGTTCAAGAAATGGTGATGAAATATAATAGGTTGATCTGTAGTGGTCCAACCAGGTAGCGTATCCAAAGCCAAGCAATATTTTTTTATGTGAAACGCGTTTCCACTGCCTTAGTAATTAATTCAGGCGTTTGGGAGTGGCCACACGCGTAAGCATTTATCTCTGGCATCTCTACTGCAGATCGTGTACATGTTTGATAACCCGGCCACCGTAGGATTTTCAATATTCATGGCACTTTGGGGTAAGCACCTCGACTGTTGCATGCTTCGTGTCTGCTTTATTCCTCTACTTTGTTATTGTTACTCATTAGATTACTCAGGAGTCATTCAGAAATTGCTCGCTGCGAAGCTGCTAAACTTGATTGTTTTACAAAGTTCCCGACATTACAGCCTAAGCAATAAAGTAATAATAATAGATAAGCACACTTTGAGTAACATTTCATTTACTTTAACATCACGTGCCGTGAAAGGGCTGTTGTTTTGACCCGATGAAGAATATCGTGTGCGATCCTCTCATCATGCATTTATTCATTCACATCATGTGCCTCTCAACGTACGTCTAAATAAAAAAACTGAAATCATTGCGAAAGTGTAACAGGCAGCAATATAAACCACTTTTGCTGAGGTATTTCTCAAAACATTTCCTAGACCTTTGCTTATGCAAGGAACTTGCTTTGTTATTAATCTTGATATTTCATGTAATAAAATCTAAATTCGTCATTAATGTTTCGCCCTCCCTTTCCCCACACCCAGATAACGTTATTGCAGCCATCAGATGGCAAGTTATGGTTATCAGTGAATCCACTGCATAATTTATAACGTTTCTCATTGTAAAAATTTAACTGCAGCTTTGAGCACTAATAAAAGAGTGCGTATTAAGCACGTATTTTAAGAGCGTATAAAATATTGAGTTCGTTTCTCACTCTTTCGGCAGCCACCATTTTCATAGAATTATGGAAAAGACGCCAATGCGTCCTTGGCTGGGAATGGAATCTCGCCGATATTGACACGCTCACGGTAAGCATACTAACGCCACGCCGTGAATGGCGTACAATCGACATTTCAAGTGAGAGTGAAATCTGTGGTGTAAAAAATCGTATAAAAATCCTGATGCCATAACGCTGACCGAAAGCACATGGTGCGATTTCTCGCGCGAGGCTCACGCCAATCACCCGTGGCGGCGTGTCGCTGGTAGAAAAAAAAATATCGCACGTAGCGATGTCGCGCCTGGTTCCACCAATGGCGCTGGAGATTGCAGTCACGTGACACCAATATAGGCAGACCTTCTGCAACACCGCCAGATAGCGCTCACTCGCCCCCCCCCCCCCTCCGCACATATGTGGAGGGCATCTCTACATTTAAAAGCGTGAACGTGGAATAGAGAAAGTGATCACGAAAGTTGGGTACCAAGTACAGGGTGATTGATTGATTGATTGATTGATTGACTGACTGACTGACTGACTGACTGACTGACTGGCTGGCTGGCTGGCTGGCTGGCTGGCTGGCTGGCTGGCTGGCTGGCTCGCTGGCTGGCTGGCTGGCTGGGCTGGGCTGGGCTGGGCTGGGCTGGGCTGGGCTGGGCTGGGCTGGGCTGGGCTGGGCTGGGCTGGGCTGGGCATCAAAGTGTGTACGCCATTGATGTGACAAATACAAGCATTTCATTAGTAATCAAAACTCATTCGTTATAGTTATAATTAATTCACGATGCACGTTTTGAATGCTGAATAAGAGTGAAGTTCGTAGAAATAACTGGCATTCTACATACCAGGTTTCTAAGAGACATTCATTAATAACCCAAAGAAAGACAACGTCACATCTACATGACGCAACCGCTGGGCTGCATGCGGTCAGCGATAGGTATCAGTGATCTTCACCATTGTTTACATTCGCAAATGCCATGACTTCGAGATCAACTCTGCAACTGTTGTTGGCGGCTAAACATGAACACGTTGAGCCTGTTTCGCAGATCAGCTATATTTAGCGGGTACCTTTCTGGAATTCAAGATACATCTCGGCAACAAGTACATAAAAAATGTGATCGTGTCTTGTGCTTCGGCATTGTACCATGCTCTTCCGTCACGTGTTTGTGTGTAACATTTGTGCTGAATTATAAGCGCGCCTATATTGAGCACGAACCTCGAATGTTTGCTCATTTCGATGTTGTTGTACACATCACTTTGGGTGCGTTGTTCTCGCTTCTTTTCTTGGCTCTCGCCCCATTTTCAGCAATACACTCTTCCTTATTTCCCACGCATACCGGGACGGCAGTCGGCTCAAGTACGTATTGCAAACCGTGAAACATCAGTGGCTCAGAAAGCGACTTACAACAGTATCTGTGTTGCTTCGTTTATTTTAATACTTTCAATCACAAAGGTGTCAGGCAGCAGACAGCAGTTGTAATTTCCGTAAAATATCTTCTAGAAAAGGACTGATTTTTGCTGAATTATCAGAATTTGCTACCCTCCCTGCATGTGAAATTTTTGGCCACGCTAGTTGCCCCTTATCTCTTCGAAGACGTCTTGGTGTAAAGTACTCAATTAAAATATCCGGACTTTTAACTGCAGTGCATCAGCGCTGTTCGCAGTAATGATATCGACAACTTTGAACGCAAACTCTCATCGGTTTATGACGTAAAGCAGTGCACTCGAATGCATAGAGCCCTATTTAACATTGGCCAATACTCTGACGGCAACGCTGGCGCCTCCAAATGCTTTGTAGCTGTATTCAGACCAAATATGACCTCCCCAGAGGCCGCTAATTATGACACGGACGCAAGATTTCTAACAAACGGTTTCATAGCAATTATGTACCGTTGGTCAGCAGCTGGGTCTGCAATGGGATTAATGGATAGTGGCTTGAAGTTGAGTTAGTCGTTTCAGTTGCGTGAGTGATTTGGTGAATAGAAACAGGTCGTGAATAGAAACAGAAACAGGGGCAGGAGTACCCATCACAATGGCTGCATGTCTTTGCAGTGTATCTCTTGTTCCATGCCGCGACTCTTCGATCTGACAACTTTAAAAACTATAAGCGTCAACTCTTGGCGTTAAACTGGAACCGTTAATATACGACACTTGTTTACGGCTGAATAACTTAGACACAAATACAGCGGGCATCTTTGTAAAATGCGATTAGAACAAAGCATTAAAAAGTAATATCTCTGTTTATTACTTCGAGAAACAATATAAATGTTTACCATAGTCTGAAATTTTTCTGCTGTAACAACGATGCGCAATCGAAAACCGTAATTATGGAATGTTCGGTACATCTTCTCTTATGCGAATAACACAGCGAAGGTGATAACTTTCTTCGACATGCATCTTGCACTGCTTGAAATAAAACGTTTCTGCTGCATCAGGAAAGGCTTATCGTACGTGGTAAGCGCGGAATGAACGTTTTAAAATATTATTGCTTATCTACTCTGACGCAGAACTACAGGACACAATTAGTGATTTCACTCGCTTAAAGCTACCTACTTCTTATTCAAGCACCACCCACTTACCTTGCTTTCAAATGTCTCGCGCACTGCCTTATCTAGAACGTCTTCTGCTTATCTTACGTCGTTGCATGGCCGCGAACTGAAAGATTGCACGCCTTTACTGTCAAATTCCTACTATGACACGCCGTCTAACAGTGTGCAGTCAACTCAGCAAGGCCTCTTGGAAATGTTGTTGATTAAGGTAATTACAGTCAAGATAATTAAACTTTAGAGGTATTTGTCTTTCACTTTATTTTATATCAAATATCAAAGAGCCGCTGGTACGCGATGCTACGATCTAGCACGGTCTCCATGCCTGAGTGGCTTCTTTTCAACTGCTGTGAAACATTTCCCGCCTCACAGGACGTTGTTAACCCGGAGTACGAAGCCAAGGCAACAGTGTACAAGTTGAATCCAGTGACTATGGTATGTAGAAAGACATCGCATGGAGGAAGCCATGTGTTGCGTGGTATTTGCTATTTTACGTATCTGCAATAACGTCGCACATGCACGAGAATCTACGTTCCGTACGTATTAAAAAAAAGTTCAGATAGTTCGCTTGTACGATGCTTTCACTAGAAGGCGGCTATATGAACATCCCGGCTAAAAAATTTTACGCCTGTTATTCTTCAGAGCAGAGAGAAGCAAGTTCCAGATCGAGTTTGTTCTATAGGCTGTCCCAACTATCATGCCCCCAAGCTTTAAATGAAGACAAATCAACCCAGGCGAATACGAATAAGTGTATGCTTTATGGAACAAGCATCTGCTTTATTAACAGCCAATTACCCACCATGTTTTGAACGTATAGGCTTCTATGGAAGCGGGACTATCAGGTAGATTTACCTTGCAAGTTATGTTAGAGGCTGCCATCAAATCAGGTATTGTGCTTAGTAGCGCAGGTTGAGTAAGACAATGCACCAAAATACAATGCTGTAAGGTACATTGGGTTTGATATTAGGATTGTCAAAGACGTAGAGTGGGACATCACACTAAGGCTATAGTATGTACTGGTGACATTGGCATTAGCATTGGTATTATGGCTTGGGTATGACATTACGCCAAAATATACTTGGGGGAGTGGCATCGCGATTAGTGTTGGGGTTGGAAGTGACGTTGCGCCTTAGCGTGTCTGCTGATATGCCTATAGGTTTGCTGTGCATCACGGTATTGCTTGTAGAAGGGCAGTAGTCAAGCTCACACAAGATGGCTCTTGCTGACTTTGCAAGTAATGAAGAATGGCTTCCGCTAGATTTCTCGTACTATCTTGCGTATCTTTTCGTTCTACACCTACCAGAAAGAGAAAAAAAATGTCGTCTACCTGACAGCAGCATGAAGCCCCCTACAAAGGAAACCCAGAGTACAGCAATGTACAGGAATGACTTCGTACCAGGGTATGGTAAAACGATATTTTTTTCAAGAACTCAGTTTTTCTTTCTGAGAGACCAGTATGGCGTAGCTTCGAGGTATTGTCGGATGAATGACAATTTTGCCTGTTCGCCAAACGTCCCCCACTTTGCGGATTTCGGCAGAACTGCTTTGTCATGTTTGTCTTCTAGTTCCCATACGAAAAGAAGGATTGTTGTTTCCTTTTGTTGTCATTAACACAAGCTGCGCACTATTTCCTTGAGATGCGACATTTATACTGGGCTGCCTTTCGCACAATTTTCAAAGAAAAACGTACAGATGTAACTTTTTTCTTGCAGAGGTATGAACCGTACGTGCCTTTTTGGGAGAAGGCAATCAGGATATCAGGGGCCAATTCCGTCGTCCTATTCATGGTGGGTGCCTTATGGAACCTTGATCTATTGAACTGTAGTGTGACTTGGTGCCATCACGTCATGTCAAAATAGCTATAAAGCCAGTCCTTGGATGAGGGTGTAGCGTTTAACTCACACGAAAATGGGACAAGAGAAAGTGAATTCCATAATATTTACAACAAAGAAGGACATCTGTGCGCTTACATACGAAACGTAAATTAGCTTGTCTAGAGCTCAAGCACAAAGGTGGTAACGAGTATTTGCTGAGAAGCCCGTTACTAAACAGCTACGCTGTATTTCAAGAGAGCCAACACAAAGACGTTGCAGCAGTTTCCTACTGACATCTTCACTGTAATTGTTAACAATCAAACCAGAAAACCACCAGCTCTATTTCCTTCTCTGATGTTGTTGTCGACATGAAAGTCTATCGCACGTACCCTCGGTAGGTGAGTGAGTGAGTGAGTGAGTGAGTGAGTGAGTGAGTGAGTGAGTGAGTGAGTGAGTGAGTGAGTGAGTGAGTGAGTGAGTGAGTGAGTGAGTGAGTGAGTGAGTGAGTGAGTGAGT
Organism: Dermacentor andersoni; assembly: GCF_023375885.2. Lineage (NCBI taxonomy): Eukaryota > Metazoa > Arthropoda > Arachnida > Ixodida > Ixodidae > Dermacentor > Dermacentor andersoni. Next base: position 55,093,801 of record NC_092823.1, read on the forward strand.
AAACTTTTATTTGGTCCAGCAAAGTGCGATGAAACGCGCACCCGGCTAATCCCACGGCGGGACTGACAGATCTAGTCTGCCGGCCCGATCGCGGGCGCGCTGGACGGCCAGGATTTGGTCCTCAAAGACAGGACTTCGCAGGAGCGCGTCCCACTCTTCCTTGGTGAACTTCGGGCCCAGCGACCCGCACTCCCAGAGCATATGAGGCAAAGTAGCAACCTCACTACAGGCCACGCAAGAACAATTCGGATAAATCTCGGTATATATGCTCTTAAGGGACGCCGGATTTGGGTAGGAGTTCGTTTGCAGGAGTCTGATTGTGACCGCTGCGGCCTGCTTAGCTTGGAGTGAGGCGGCGGGAAAACCCTTCTCTCTAAGTAAAAGAATTTAGTGATTTCGTTGTGCGTGATAGGATCGTCTCTGTGTCCGGGGAGAGAGTCGCCCGATCCGAGAGCAGCGCGGTAGTTACCCTCGGTAGGTAATTAGCTAAGATTATTGTGGTGATAAAAACGAAGACAAAACTAATAGCGCTCTGTGTTTCACTTATGGGCCTTTCTGTGCCCCTGCCGTTCTGCCTGCGCTACAACAAAGTAGAAGGACATGACAAAAGTGAGTTCGCGAGTTGCACGTCATCACATATACATACAAAATTGATAAGCAGGAAAGTATCAACTAAAATGAAAGACTTACCCGCGCGAACTAATTGACGGGTTTAGATAAAATGTCCCGAACTATTTTGTCACTGAACCCAAGAGTAGGGGCTTTCAAAGAGAATGTTACACGCGCAATTGAGTAAGAACCAAGACTGCAAACAGGACGCGGTGGTACCATATGATAAAACATAGGAACAGCGGCAGGACAAATGGGAGTTATCTGTTGTTTCAACTTCTCCACAACATGAACATTATTGGGAGCGAACGAGCCTTGTGGTTTCTCGTCTGAGTTCACAGGGTTTGTCGCGGCCTCGTCCATACTTAGTCAGGTTAAAGCTATCGCAAAGATTAAGTCTCCACCTTCGATGTCTGGCTCATATGCCCTTTCTTCAGTGCCTGGTATTCTTTCTTAAGTTGTATTTCCCGATCTTAGGCGCTTGGGCTCTTTACCACCAATTCATTGAACTTCCAAAACGGCAACTCTCTAAAAGTTTTTCTTCCTGCAGCACGTGCGGTGTTGTATTCGAATTTGCCGCTTTTGTTTGTTTATTCCTTCAGCTGTGGAACCAGTTATCTACCACGAACTTCAGTACAGCAGTACATAATTTAGTTTTGCAACCATGTTAATTCGTGTATATGTTTTTTTTTTTTTTGTTTAAACCCATTCATTTCTTTTATGCCTTCGGGCCTTGACAGTAATTAAATGAAATGAAATGTGATTGTGTTATTACAATCTGTAATCATTCTGAAGTTTTATGGGGTATTCAACAACACGCATTCGCCTAGTGAATTTTCTGCACCACGAAAATACCAGTAGAATTTTCGCACTTCGCATTCGGTTAAGATTTGTATTCATCGTTTTGTTTTTACATTTTGCACGTACACGTCCCTTATGTTATGCCCTTCAGGTTTTTCTAAGGGTTTAAAAAATGATGAGGATTATAATGTTTATAATTAAAGGCAGGATGCTTATGTTTAAAGGCAGGAATGACGTTTCCTAACGAACAAACTGAAAACAGGAATTTGACTACGATTTATTCATACGAAATAAATCTTCTGAGATTATCTATCTTCATGGCTGGTACCTTTTAATATTTCGCAAGCGTTTTTTTATTTGCTAAGGTCATAGTGCATGTAAAATGCATAGCTATACTGTTCCTCTCTGACTTACTATGCATGCTCAAAAGGGCTGACAGAGATGCTTGCTTGTTTGCGAGGTAGAAAAGGGAGGATGTCGGCAGCGCAGCAATTCTCTCGGACGAGGACACCTCGAAGGGGCTGCAAATTCTTCAAGCAAAGAGACTAAAGAAACAACACAACAATGATATTCCGAGAGATAATCATTTGACATCTGAACATTTTTCGGCGTAAAAATTGCAAACCGTTGTTGATTGGAGCCGCTGTGGTGGCTCAATGGGTACGGTGTTCCACAGATGAGCACGAGGTCGAGGGCTCAATTCCTTGCTCAAGGGGCTCCATTCCTAAGAGGGTGGCATGCAAAAAAAGAAACACTTGTGTACTCAAATTTCTGCGCACGTTAGAATAAAAAAAAATAAAGAAAATAGGTGGTCGAAACACAAGAGAACTAAACTTCGTGATTAACAATGAACCTCTAGATTGTGCGCAGGAACAGCCCGAATTTACCCACGAGGTAATTTGCGGTGTTAATCCCCTGCAATTTGAGTTGATTTTTAAACTATTACTTGGGATGCTTCTTGCAGTTGTGCTTGGTCATATGCACTGTGTTCGGCATCATCGCCTACCGCATAATTCTGGTGGCGCTGCTGTCTCGAGACCAGAACTGGCGCGCACTGGCCCATGTCACTACGGCTGTAACGGCCTCGATGCTCAACCTGGTCATCATCTTGCTCATGAACAGGGTACGAGCGTCGCGCATATCTCACTGTCCATGCGACTGATTGCCTTCGTTCTGTGTAGCGCGAGATGCCATGATGGTAATGATGATCATGAACATGACGGCGAAAAACGTGGCACATACACATACGGTTGGCTGGGTGAATTATCGGGCGGAGAGAATAAACACAGTAAGAAGTGCATTACTGAACTAAAACAGTAGATAAATGAAAACCTACAACGAAAGAACGGTGCGTAGTGTAATAATCTGGCCAGTTAGGCGAGTAAATAAATGAGATTGAAAATAAAGAGCAGTTACATTAACGATTTAGATAAAATAATTTGGAAGGTTGTATTGACAGTAAAGAAGAAATGGAAGTAACACGGGAAACGTTTATGGGCTCTAGATAATCGCATACTCCCTGCCTTTCCTCTCTCTCTTCTCTTTGTCTTTCGCTAGATAATCGCATAGAGCGCCAAATAAATGAGTGTGGCTACGGCCTGTAGTGCCCAAGAGGGAATGCAACCGTAACTTTTACACGCAAGCCGAGTTAACAAAGTGGGTCTTCAAGGACCATTTTTGTTATTCGTATCCATGTTTAAGGAAACGTTTGCGTCTGCAGCTGGCGCCAGCTGTTCCTAGTCTTTAGAACACTACTGGACGAAATAATACAAGTGTTAGAAAGAAAACTGCAGTGCCATCAGCTGTAAAGTGCGCTTGCTTAAAAAAAAAACGTTAATATTCAGGCGCAAATGAGGTGTCTTAGAGTTAGGGCACGTTGCCGGGCTAGTTCGTTTACATTCATAGTAAACACGGAGCAACGCAATACGACAGGGATCAAGAATAACAAGAAGCATACACAGCGCTAACTTTGCACTAAACGTTTTATTCGATCGCACGTATTATTTATAAAATGTCAGAGAATCGAAAATAAAACCAAGCAGACAAACATATAGAGATACAGCACTGAACCCGCACGTGTCGTCACTGTAATCACATCGCACCTGGTCATTTTCAAAGCGATGATTCTAGATACATCTTTCCTTTCTCCGATAAGGCCAAAGGTAGAAAGCTCAAACATATTTCATTCATTTTGTCTATTTCATGAGCTTCAATTATCTGACGTGTCATTGTCTCACGTGTCTCTTAGACTACCACATTAAAAAACAAACACAACGTTTACGAACACAGAAATGAGAACCAGTTTTTGCGTGAACCAGGAATATCTACAAGGGGCTCCATTTGATTATTGCACATTTCATCTCTCTAAAACGTTGAATTTGTGCGCGTACTTCTTCTAGAGTGGCATATGCCATGCCTGCGTGTTTCCTGATGTTTGTATATTTAATTAAAATTAAATTATGGGGTTTTACGTGCCGAAACCAATGTTCTTTATATGTCTGTGGCTTAATCTTGCCTCTCTATTCACAAGGGTTCTATATTTCGTAATGTAGTACTCATGTAAGACTTCATTTGCATCTGCCCAACCTTTTTCGAGATGCCCTGATTCATAATACACGCCCTTCCATTCTTTCTTGCGCAGGTATACAGCAGGATAGCCACCCGGTTGACAGACATTGGTAAGTTGTCTTTCTCGTACAATGATTAGTTTTCGTACGTCTATCCAAATAGGCAGCGTACGAGTAAGGAACGCGCGGATCACACAGCCTTCCGAGAGCGAGGGTGACACGACGTTAGGGCTATGCCCTCTCCCATCACGAAATAGCTGGCGCGCTACTGCGGTAGCAGTTTTAGAACAGGGACCCCAAACGTTTGGGGCCCCGAATAAATAGCATCCAAGCCACTGCGCAAGCGCAAGACGCAAACTGCGTTTGGGTTTTGCGTCGGGCACGCTATTTCACTGATTTAGCGGGAGCCAAAGCTGCCCCAAAAAGTTTGCGTAAACAAAGATGGCGGCACCCATCGAAGAAGCAGCTCTAACCTACCACCAAACTGGGTTCGATTCTTGGTAACGCGGGAAGTTCGCAAGCTAGAAGAAGTGACTACGGTTATCGCTTTCTCTCAGTTAGCGTGTGTTATGAAGATTGATTCATTAGATGCCGCTGATTCGAAATTCGATTGTGGATTTCATGGCTCGTAGGCATAACACGGCTTACCTTGGCTGGTGAAGTCACGTAAAGTTGGTTACTCAAAACTAAGCGTATCTAATTGTTTGCTGCTAGTAGAATAACCTCCAAATTGTAATTGAACGCGAAAAATTGAAAGAAAACATTACTATTCGTATCATAAAATGGTTTATAATATTTAATTATTTCTAATAGTTTTTCTTTGACGCCGCAGTGGCGCTGTCAGCGCAAGACGCTATCCGCAAACGCAAAGCCCTATCCTAAAGCTCTTCACTCCTGCACCCTGCCGCACGTCTTGGCAGAGTGCACAGAACTCAAGACCCCCCCTCCTCCCCTTCCCACCAACACCCCCAATCCCCAACCCCTTGAGCGATGGGAGACCTTGTTATCCAGCCCCGCCCTACCGATTCAGCTCGCACTGACGGACAGGGGCCAGGAGCTGCTAGAAACATATGGGTCCCGTAACTAGGGAACCACCCCGTCGGGTGCCTGCGTGCACCACCGATTTATTTCGGGCCCAGCAAATGTTGCTTCATCATCATCATTCACTCCTGCGTGCCCCAACGCTAACACCCGCAAAGCTATTTGGGGCCCCAAACCATTGGGGCCCCTATTCTAAAACTCTCTATTGCCTTTCGCCCGCTCTGCTCCGCCCAGGCGCACTCGTTCGGTGGAGTCGCAGCTAATGGGAATTTAGGTGCCGGTTCCGTGTTACAGACGCGGCTTTTTCGCTCAACGAGCCATTTGACGCTTTCGTATCAAATGTAATCCGGAAAAACCTATCTATGTAGGTTACGTTTTGTTTAGAGCATTAGTATTATGCGCATGAACGTAATAATGTCTTCTGTGTTTGTTTTTAGAACGCCCAAGGACGCAACGGGAGTACGAAGACAGCTTCACGTTCAAGATGTTCCTCTTCACGTTCCTCAACACTTACTCTTCGTTGATATACATCGCATTCTTTAAAGGAAGGTACGTCGCAATTCTGTCATGGTCCAAGTCATCCTATAGAACGTATGGTCGTCTTGCCTTGGTGTATGCACATTGGCTCAGCTATAAAACGGCGTTCGTCAATGCCGCGATCACTAGTACTCTCTGAAGAGTCCTGTTCAGGTGAAGGTACTACTTGTTTGTTCCTAATGCTCCATTTGTTCTGTTGATTAACAACGCTTCATAGCATACTATGTAACGCCAGAAACTTGCTAACCTTAACAATACTAGGATCTGAACATGGTTTTATATTACCTATGGTAACGCCCATTCACTATTCGAAAACTATTATTTAGCTATTTGATATTCGATTAGCTTTGAATTTCTTCTGGCACTATTTGATCCGTATTCGATTCGGTTTTGAAAGTCACTATTCGCCCACCCATAATTGATAGCAACTGCAAAGCTTTGCGTTGCTCTCAAGTTTGGATTGTGGTTTGGCCAGCTCTACCGACACTTGGGAGTTACATGTTGGCGTGACGCAGCACTAGAGCCAACTGTTGCTGTGCAGATGAAGCAGTGCCCCAGCAGCTACCAGGCGTCTCAGAATGTTGACGTGATAAGAAGCTCTGCCCGAGGCGTCGCGTCCCAACGGTGCACTAGATGAGACCGACGGAAAGTAATCGGCGTCTGTCAGTGCTCAACGACAGGATTGAGTAGATTTATCTTGACATTCACTGTCTGTTCAGCTCAGACCGTTCTATGCACGCAGCTGCTCAGCGGGTACTTTAGCGTACAGAGGTTAGCAGCCTTGTCTAGAGCGCGCCGCCGGGGCTCTGCTGAGCAAGGCAGCGCCATCTAACGTTAGCCGCTGAGCTCGAATTAGGCGTCCACTGAGAAAGCACAGCAAAAAGAGTGGGGTGCCTGCTCATCGCATCCTTGTCCTGTTCCCACCTTGTGCGTTCGCTTCTCACCACCAGGGCCGCGCTGCAAGCTCATGTGGCTTTAATATGACGTTGCCTGGGCGGCCAGTGCAGCGCCGTGTCGCCGTGTTCCACGCGTGTAACGAGGTGACCAGGCAAGCAAGCGCGAGAGATGACGGGTGACGGCGCGTTTTTATTGCGATAGCAGTTATATGCACGTTCCAGGCGCATTGCTGCCGTCGCCGTCGCCGTGATGTTCCGCATTATGTCCAGTGGGGACAAAACCGTCGCCGAGCGCTATGTGATGTATGTGCGAGCAAAAGCTGCGAGGGTGAGCCGGCAATTGCTGCTCAATCTTGCGCACGCAATCGAGAGAAGCCTTGAGGTAGACCGCCGTCTTCCGTCGTGCGCGCGAAACAGCGGGGGGGGGGGGGGGGGGGGGAGGAGGAGGCGGGGGTAAGGAGGACAAGGGGCGCTCTACTCCGGGCGGTCCGGGCTGCCGGCCGTTGTAGAACGCGCGGCCTCTGTACCTTGAAAACCATCTGCCGCCGGGACCGACTCCGGCCACGCGCTGTGTTTTCGCGGCTTAGTTGGCGCTGATGCGAGACGCAGCACGAAGGTGAGTTCGCTCGCTGCTGCTGTCGCGTTCCCTCACTCCAGCGTTTTGACAGCGAGCTTCCTCGTTCATCGAGTGCAATGTGCTTGTATTTGCGTGGATGCGCGTGACACCATGCTTGTTAATTTAGTTAGTATGCCTATGTTTATACCGCCGATATATCTACGAGTATCCGCACTTCGATGGGGGCGAAATGCGAAAACACCCGTGTGCTCAGATTTAGGTGCACGTTAAAGAACCCCAGGTGGTCGAAATTTCCGGAGTCCTCCACTACGGCGTGCCTCATAATCAGAGAGTGGTTTTGTCACGTAAAACCCCATAATTTTTTTTTATCTACGAGTATATATCCTTACTGCGTATAGCTAGCTGTCCACGAATTTTCTATCGCAATCGATGTTCCGCCTTTCGGGTGAAACTGCGACATTTCTTTTATACGCACCGCGCTCACCGGCATGTTGTCTGTTCGCCTGTCTTTGCGCTGCGTATTCAGGAACGAAAGATGGCGCATTTTGTATCCGCACACAACAGCCAACTTGGCCAGCTCTGCAAACACGCGTGGTCACCCGCCATCATTCGCGCACGGTTGCCTGGAAGCTGGCGTGCCTCTACGTTGCATGAGTGCAAAAGTCATTAACGACATGAATGGCATGAAATGACAAGAATAATATGCATTCATGACACGCACACAGGACATGCAATGCTGTATGACAACCTACCTTCAACTTGATTCGCATAACGTCGGTGCCCGCAGTTTCGCTGCTGCAACGTCCTCACGGTAAAATAGCAGAACTCCTGTCAGAGCAAGGATTGACTTCTGGCCTTGTTGGTGCGACATCTTCGATGTAGTGTTTCAGCGTGAAAACTATCGCTCCCGTGTGTCCGTTCCTGTGTCCGTGTGAAATAGTTTCCGCGCTAAAACACTACATCAGTCCTCTCGGAGATGTGGAAGATTAGCTGGGTGCCACTTTAGGGGCTGCCGACCAATAAATAATTGCGCGTTGTTACTGCAAATTCATTATGTTAAGCAATGCTCATTTTCAGGTTATGCTTAGCACTTGTTCATAGTGGGGCGGCGCATGCACAGAACGGGCCCAGATGCACCTATACCCGTCGCCCATCACCGTGGCACGTGCAGAGCGCTGATGACGCACTGGGAAGCGGCAAACCTTATGGTGCGCGCGCCACAGTGACACGGGCCAACCACTGACGGCAAACAACTGCCGCTTTGGTTTTATGGACTCTCGTTATGACTCCGTTCGGATGGAAGGAAATTTAGCTGTGCGTACACGCAAGCAAAGCGCGCTGTCCTTGGTAGTACCCATAGCTAAACGCACAAAACAGACAGGAGTCCTCAGCCAAAAAGTCCTCAGATATCGCAAAAGTCTCCAACGAAAGTCCCCAGACATCTCTCTCGCAACTCACGCATGCGCACGACGCTCAGACAAATACGAGAAACAACATCTCGTCCCTTACTTGGCGCTGGTCGAAGCGCATCTCGCGGGGCCGCGCGCCTTCTTAGGTTAGAAAGCTGCCGAGCAGTTTCTAAGCCGGAGCACCTGCATTGCGTTCGTACAATAGCATCAACGAAGTAAAAAAAAATCAGTAGCACTGTCGTTGTACGAACAGCTTTTTGTGCTTGTTTCAATGCATATCATTCTCGTCGAGTTCTACCACGGCTGGTCTCGAGCGCGCGTCTTGAGCCAGACAGAAGTTGCAGGTATACTCCGCAAACTTAGCGCGCAGGGCCACCACTAATTGTCACTCGTGACAATGGCTCATTCTTTTTTCTATGGCCCACTGCAGTCGAGCGATGACAAATTTCAAAAAGCTGAGGCTGCACCATCATCATCGTCGTCGTCGTCGTCATCATCATCACCCCACTACTTATATCATGACAAGTTGCTAGCCCTGGAAGGAGAATTTTCTTTACTAGTATGGAGAAAGAGAGAGAGAAGGAGAAAAGAAAAGGCAGGCAGGCTAGCCAAGTTGCACGTCGTTTGCTAACTTACACAGCACGGGGAAAGTGAAAGCGGGCAGAAAAACACAAGGACAGAGAGGACTTCTCGCGTTCAAAATATTGGGTACGGTTTTCTGTGCCGTCAAGTTGCGTTCCTTGTTGCTGCTTCGTCATTTTTTAAACAACGGTTCTGAAGCCTTCTTCCCGGATGAGAGGCCTGAAGCATTGCCCTTAATGTCCAAGATATCTTACACTTTCATTAAGTGGGGTAGCAGGGCCACTTTAATGTATCGATGTGTCATTGTAGCGCCACATGGCGGCATCGCCAAAGTTGTTAGTTCTTCGTTTACGCACACCACTTTCACGGCAAGCTGCTTACTGAGTTATAGCATTGTGGTTTATAAGTCCTTGAGCGCTTTTTTTTTTGTTGCTGTCGTTCTTGCACATTGTAGGAGCATGACCACTCCTACAAAGCCGAGCGGTCGCGGTTGGGTATGCATAAGGTTATTAGAATTTGAGGAGTTTGCGGGAAGCTTGCGGTGAGTTGTGGGAGTTTGACAAAGTTTGAGGCGTTTGCACTGAGCTCAGAAAGAAACTTACATCGCAATACACGACTGCAGAGTCAAACTAGAGGAATCGTTAATGTCTACTGTTTTTTTTTATTTGTTCTTGTTCGCTAGCTGTTAATTTTTGAGGAAAAGTATGTTGGGAAGCCAGCTGACGCACTGAGGACTCGGAATAACGCCTTTCTTTTCACCACTCAGGTTCTCCGGGCACCCAGGCAAGGAGGGAACACTTTTTGGATACAGCTTGGACAAGGTATGCACAGCTCTTGGGCAAGACGTTTCCTTTAAATGCATGAACACTTATGAACCAATTTGGTTGCAGTTGTAACTCACTCTCACGTGCTCGCTTCTACTGCGCTTAGAATTTTAAAACACATTGTCACGCGCAGGCGCACTAGATTAAGCACTCGTCCGGCAATTAGGCCGCTGAGTAAATCGGTGGATGAACGAGTGAGTAATCGCGTCAATGAGTGAATGAATAACAAAGTCGGGATTGAGTGCACCTGTAGGTGAGTGAGTGACTGGGTACGTCAGTGAGTAATATAGTGATTTGGAGAGCGAGTAGGGGATAGACTCAACAAGTTCCGTATTGCGTGAGGGATGTGCAGACAAAGGCAGCACAAAATCCTGAGTGCTGCGATCTCCCTGCCGGTGTGCCATGTCTGACCTGTATGGTCTTCATCACGAACACGTTTTGCGTACTCTGAATTCAAATAGCGTGTTCGTATAACGCGCGCTGAATGTTACAGTAATAGTCGCTTCCGTTTTCTTTCGTGTATTCTACTAATGCGTGAGTGATTCTATCGGTACTCACTTCAGTGTAATCCTCAACTATACACATAGCTTTGATAAGGTGACCAGGGGGGCAAGGTATTAAGACATACCCATCAAGAAGTAGCAATAGCTGAAAAATTGCTATTGTTGCTTTTGTTTTTCAGTGCGAAGGTGGCTGCCTGTACGAAGTGTGCGTTCAACTGGCAATAGTCATGGTGGGCAAACAAGTCATCAACAACATTCAGGAAATCGGACAGCCGTAAGCTTTGCAATTGCATCAATCTTTAGTGCGATGTTCCTTTTCTTTCTCGCCATTTTCTTTTCTTTTTGTTGTTCTGTCACACGCTCTTCAACTCGTTCTGGGTGTACATTTGTCTGCGGGTTTAACTTCCCGGCTCTACCAGTACCTCTTTCTTTATCAGGCCTATTTTCATGCATCAACGTCCCAAGTTTCCACTTCTGCTTAAAATTTTCTACTAACAGAAAAATTTGTCATTTCGGACTTGCCCCTCCACTTGCCGCTATTTCTGCGACGTTTCCTCGCGGATGGTAGCTCATAAACAAGAAACGCTTGATTTTAGCTGCGCCGATACAACAAATTGCATGTTCGTGGTGTAAGACCCTCTTCGCTATGGTGTCACCACAAGATGATATACACTATTACTAGTACGTCTGTAAAGTATCTTAGCCAACACTACACCTAACGTTGTCATCGGCTTTTGAGTTATCTGTCAAGCAAAGGTGAGCGCGTAACAGCCTACGTCACTTGAGAAGAAATACCTACGTTACGGCAATGTGAATTATGCTGGCTGAAAGTGACCTTCCGCGAAATTAGCATCGTTCTCATTTTACGTGTCTCATTTGAATGTAGAAGAGGTCTACCTAGTCAGCCCACACAATGTATCAGGCAATCGCGTTAATCATTAGCAATTTTCGTTTAGCTACCTAATAGAAAAGGGTGAAGAAATTTCACTGATGGCATAGAGGTGATCCATGAGCCAAAACTTATTCGGTCTGTTACTCGACATCAATGAAAAAAATTTGAAAATTAGCGGTATGTGAGAATGTGTTGACGAGAACAGGCAGCAGAATGTTAAACTAATTCTTTTACGGAGGGCTTTCCCCGGCTATAACCTAAACTTGTATGTCGCAGCAATTCCACGAGCACTTGCATTGCTCACATAGTTGAGTGTTGCGCCATGCGGCTAGGAAGACATCTCGTGCAGTCGTTCAAGAGGGTCAAAATGGTTGGTGACCGTCCCTGTTTGTGAGGCGTGAGACCAAATCTCCAGGGAGTTTTTCAGACAGATTAAGGTAGAAAACATAGGCCCATTTTCTTGGAGCGAGTCGTACGCTGCAGTGGTTCCTACGAACAATGTAAGGCGACTTGTAACAACGAAAACGTCGGCGTCGCCGGTCGGCAACTGATGTACAATTCGCACAAGGAAAATCTTTATGATTTCGGCCGTTCAATATCCTAGCGAAGCTCTGACTAGAATGCAGAGTGCACTTATACTGCAGAGTACACTTGTCACAGAACTGCAGAGTATAATTGTCGATTTCTGGATTTGTGACTGCCGTACTCTGAGTACTTCTGTAAGCAGGTGTATTATATGAATTGACCAGCCGACGTGTGAACCGGGATCCCAGATAAACACATCTAGCACATTGAGTACGCGATAAAAGTGGGACATAGCAGGGCTACAGGTATATGAAGTGACAGAAAGCAGCAGACAGGTATATGAAGTGACAGAAAGCAGACAGCGAGAGACGAAAGAAAGTGGAAATGCAGGGAGATCAACCAGAACGGATAATTCAATTTGCTACCCTACGCTAAGAAACGGGGGACAGGGATGTAGAAATATTGGAAGAAATAGGGAGGGTAACACACAGATTACATGCACATGACCACGGCCGCCGTCAGCATATGATTACAATACAGGATCACCGTTGTTGCTAGAGTAGTTTGTGCAGGATTGTCGGGCTCGATACGGCAACAATGCTTTCGTAGGCTTCAGCTGCTTCAAATAGCAGTGTTAACATGATATATGAGGTGGCAAAGTGAACGGGGCTATAGTGCTGATGTTCGTGACGGGAAGCCTTCGACTGAAGGCAAGGTTTCAAGCTACCTCCTTTTCTCTCTCTCTTTAAACTATCCCAGACTGGTCATGAATTGGTGGCGCTCCTGGCGGCGGGATCACAGGGCCCGTGACATTGGTGATCGCAAAAGCTGCGTGGCTCGCTGGGAGGCTGACTACGTGCTGGCGCAGTGGCACACTCTCTCTCTCTTCGACGAGTACCTGGAGATGGGTGAGCAGACACTCTGTTCTCTGTGGCCAACTGTCATATCCGTAACGAGGATGTAGTCGATTCGAGCGCAAATTAACTCACATTTGGAGTCTTCGATTTGCTTTAATGCCAAGAATCATCTGCCTCGTACAAGGTACTGTGTTGTAGGTAGGTATGTGTCTGTTGCGCCTCGCTTGCGGCCTGCTTATTAAAAAAAGAAAAGTTACGTGCTCGGTGTTAACGTTAGGTTTGAACCAGTGTTCTCCAGCGCAGTATCCGGCGGTCTGGTGATTAGGCCGCAGTCACATGCTTGCCTCTCTCGTGCCAACTAGTGCTTCGAAATGATTGGGGCACGCGTCGTGTCGCGTAGTTTTGAAAAAGCGCGAGCACGTATGCTCGTGACAGCTTGCATTTTACGCCACAGGCACAGGAGGAGAACGCACAAATAATTGTGAACCTTACCACTGGTTTTCACAACTGTGAAGTCGCATGGCAACAAGTCGCTTATAAAAGCGAGAGCGCACCAACTTCCGCGATCCGTTGCTATGAGGGAAAAAAAACGCTTTGAGACCCTATGTGACGCTGCACTCCCCCGGCTTCGGGATTGGCCTACTTTTCCTAACAGCTTTCTGGTAGCAGTTAGCGGTTTGAGATACTCCGTGACGGTGTTAACGCCTTCCAGACCGGGCCAGGTCGTACCGGAAGACGTTTTAACATTTCCTCGCTCCGGTATAATAAAGCAATCGTCATGTCAGCATCATCAACATCATTGTCGCATTGTCGTCGTTATGCCGGCACCATGCAGCTCTCACGTACGCTCACATCACAAACACAACTCGTCATCTCGCACGCAAACGCTGCGCCGTCTAGTAACATTCTGCATACTTAAAAACCATGCTGGATATCCAGTTATCTGCAAAATTAATCGCGTAAACATTGAATGAATTGAATAAATTAAGCCAATATGTAGTATATTTCTCGCGTCGAGCAGTCATCTTTTCATTTCATCAATGACTCAAGGTACCAAAGCTGTAACGAAATACTACGGGAGATTCAAGAAATTGGAAAGCCACAACTAATCTCTGTTCTCATATTCGGTGTTGTGCGCGGCAACGTAGGTTAAAATGGGGCCTGGCTCGTCTCCACTGTTAACCGCAACTGACCTGGTGCAATTTTGCTCTCGCTTCTGGCCTCATACATAGACGTAGGATCAAATAATTTCAAACCTTTTATAACATCGCTGCGGTTTTACAAGAGAACTCACTTAAACTGCTAATGTGTCTCATTACCGAAGATTTCTTCGGTTTTGAATTTCTCAAACACGTCAGTTGCTTTGCAGCTACTGGTGCGTCGACATTAAATTTTCTCTGCTAACGCTGCGACACTTATGTTCTCAACCTTGCAGCCATCCAGTTCGGTTTTGTCACCCTCTTCGTGGCCGCATTCCCACTGGCGCCACTTTTCGCTCTCCTCAACAATATCGTGGAAATCCGCCTGGACGCCTACAAGTACACCTCGCAGATGCGCAGGCCGCTTGCCGAAAGGGTGCCAAACATTGGTAAGCGACAGCATGGGCCTATATCAGTTATGATCGTAACGTATGTACTGTGCACATGCGTCGTAATGAAAACCAAAATGATGTTTTTTCTATTAGACGACGCGTATGCTGTCGGCGCTAGTTGCAGATAATTAGTGACTACGCCCTACCGTCAACAGCAGGCTGAAATGCCGCAACACTGCATTGCGATACACGTATGTCTGTCCCGAGCTGAAGGCCATGGGTTGATGTGATAAGTCTATTATTTGTTCGACTTCAAAAGCGTTTATTTTGACAATTTTTTGTTCCTGCTGACTACATTCATAAGGAGCTGATTGATGTGCAGGAGTGTTCGCTGCCACCGTCAGCTGAAGTGAAGACTCAGTATTCTCCTGACTTACTTTGGTGGGACTTGCATCCTGGAAAAAAAAATTTCAGTCGTCATGAATGCACAAGAATTACAGCAGCGCGCTTTAAACGGCGTTTTTCTGTGCACTTTTTATTTCAATAACGTTGCCTCCGCTGCTTTCTCTCTGTTCAGGACACCTTAAGTACGCAGGTGTTATTGGAAAATCACTTGCAGAAATTCCAGACGTCAACCAACTGCAGCTCAAGTTGCGATGAGCTCTAAGTAGGCGATGGCAGGCCGTTTATCGCGAATAGCTAATCGAAGAGTTAAAGAAGAAGAAAATGTGCGAGGAAATATGTTCGACTCGAGCAGTCAATCAGTTTCTCATACACCGCTACGGGTCGCTGTGGTCTGATTTATTTTGTTGAAACATCTCTTGCAAAAGTTGAACAAGGGAAACCTAAGTAAGTTGTAAAATTTGGAGCTGAAAATAATGATTTGCAGAGATTTCGGAGCCTGAAGTCATATTTAAAAATGGTTATAGAGTTTTCCCGTGCAGCTGGTATCAAAAGTTTAGAGACCATAGCACCTGCAAAGAAAAGGAAAACAAAATTACTGTATAGCCGTGTACCGTGAAGAACACGCATAAGTATGGGCTGTACCACTTCATTTCGGCTTTCCCTAGGCATCTAAAAAAATATTTTTTTACATCCGTGGTCTCCAGCATGCGTGCATGCCTACATACATACATACATACATACATACATACATACATACATACATACATACATACATACATACATACATACATACATACATACATACATACATACATACACACACACACACACACACACACACACACACACACACACACACACACACACACACACACACACATACACACATACATACATACATACATACATACATACATACATACATACATACATACATACATACATACATACATACATTGCATTACGCAGCATAGCGTGAAAATAATGGGACAGTACCTTCCCATCTAAATTTTTCTACAAACCCTCATTAACAGTTGTTGCCTGATTATCCTGGTTATCTTTTTCTCCCTGCCGTATGCGTACAGGTGCCTGGCAGGTGATACTCAAAGGCGTCTCCGTATTTGCTGTCATCTGCAACGTAAGTCCGTCGTCTAATGCTAAAGAGCTGACAAATGAAATCATTTATCTTGTCCACACAAAATACACCTTCAGCCTCTCGCAAAAGCTTATGGGGTGCGGGCTCCACGACAAATGGAGCTCTCGGCCCTGTTTAAGCAAAGCACTTCTTATTAAATGATCACTTACGGTTCGTAAGAGCTACTACAGACTGAAACTTTCAATTCGAAGCTATGTGCCAAGGCTTCGCGAGAACTCAAATTTTTCTCAAATGTCGTGTCTTGCGAACTTCTGTGGCAAACTGCACATCCCACACAAGGTGTGTGCATCAGGAGGGCCCCGAAAGTGCTTAAGGCGCCAATTTCTGTTGGTTCTAATCCAAACACACATTTAATGCAAATTGGATGGTTAAATTATTTCTTTGTTTTAAAATACAAGGAAGCAAACAAATACTTATTCAAGGTAACGGAATACATACATTTTGTGCCCATACAAAATAAGGGACGTCTGTAGTATCTGGGAAATAGTTAGATTAGGCAGCAAGCAACGCTACTCCTTCTCCTCACAGAAGTCTCACCACTTCTGAATACTAACTGTAGGGCCTAAGCCACGAAAAAAAAAAGAACAAAGGAATTGGCAATAAAAGAAACGAGGTCGACTTTTCACTATAATGGACTCATTGTCACGTCCATCACGATTGCCTTTTTTTTTTACTTTCTCACTAATAGTACTTCTCCGCGATTCCTGACACTTCTAGGAATTCGCTCGTGTTTTCCTCCCCTGCAGCTATTCGTGAAACCGAGAAGGTACAATGCACGTTCGCAGGCGTTCCTGATCGCCTATACCAGTGACTTCATTCCGCGCATGCTGTACCGCATGGTGCACACCAAGGACCACAGCCTGCACGGGTTCGTCAACTTCACACTGTCCTCGTTCGACACGAGCGACTTCGACGACGAGACTCGGCCGGACAATGCCACGCTGGACGGAATCACCGTCCACCACTGCAGGTCAGGTGGTCGTAGACCTCCATCGGCTGTGTGTGAACCGAATTCAACGATTATGACTTAGGTTGACCGGGTTAAATTAGCATGTATCGTTCAGTGCCCCATTAATCAGTCATCGTTTATGCTGCAGAGATCAGTTGTCCGTCGCGCTTTGTGTACGCATATGAGTGACTGCTTTGTGCGTCAAAACCACGTTGCGTCTTGCGATTGCTGCGAGACACGTCAGCGCCTGATATTGGAGTGTCCCGGTTTCATTGCGCAGAGCTCGTTGCTAGTGAGGGGCTATCATCTCCTTGGCCTGCGGTGTACTACACTCGGCCAATGTTTGTACCCCAGTGGTTGTGCGCCTCGACGAGATCAGGCACCATCGCGCTCTACATCCTTTTTTACGAAGCAACCAACTTAGGTTCACGCTTGTAGCTTATTTCTGCTTTCACTTCACAAGACCTCAGACTCTATATATTCTGTTTTAACATCCTCAAATAGCGTGACCTGCAGTGACCGAACCAACTGTGTGTGACCTGTACTCTTCTGTGTTCTTCGTTACTCTTCGAGATTTGTCATCTTGCTCTTTCTTTCCTCTTTCCTCCCCTTCTTCCTATCTCCCGTTTCCATGTTTCTGTCTCCTCCTTTCTGAAGAGCAGGCAGGTGTTTTGCCCCTCCTAGTGGAAGTTCCAAGCCTGCTCCTCATTCTCCTTTCCTGTCAATTGTGTATATGTTTTCAAAACAAACAGCAATAATAATTCTTCACGACAAGGAGCTTTCATTGAGTCGCCGGAGTTCACATCATTAGTGCGCTAAATCAGCATCAAAGCTGCGCCACGACGCCGCTGAAATGAGCAGAACACTCAAGGACTTCTTCATGCTTCTTTCTACTCGATGCTATGACCCATCCTAACACTACGCAGGTACCTCGACTACCGTGAGCCACCCGGCTCAGGAAACGCGTACCAGCTCACCCTGACGTACTGGCACATATTTGCCGCAAGGCTCTTCTTCGTTGTTGTTTTTGAGGTACGTTGCTCTTGACTTAGGCCGGTGTTAGTGCTCCTGCAATAGTGCAGCGAGAGAAATACGCGAAGTCTCTCTCTCTCTCTTTTTTTTTTACCTGTCGCTGTTGCCCGCGATTATACATCGGCTACGCACACCAAAAGGGCACGCATCCTGCCTCTTACCGAACAAGCGTCACAATGTGTTGTAAAAACGTGCTATTCATAACCGTTTCTCAAGAGCGCAAACGACAGTTCCCTAGATAAAGAAATACAGACGTGAAAGAAAGCGCCTGTGTCGCTTATTTCTGTCGAAGCAGAGTATTGAAGCACGTGTCCGAAAATAGTTGCATGTTAAGGAGTGATAGCACAAAGCGCGCACCGTAAACCAATTCAACTGCACTAATTATCAGCGACTCGCAGACGCCTGTGAGAAACTTTGCACGGGGGCGCATATAAGAGAGAGAGAGAGAGAAAGGCAAAGGAAAGACAGGGAGGTTAACCAGAGATTATCTCCGGTTGGCTACCCTGTACTGGGGGAGGGGCAAGGGGATGCGATAGGCGAGAGAGAGAAGGATTAAAAAAAGTAAAAAAACTACACACGCAAGTACACGCACGTACGCACGAACTGTTTCTGTGGGCACTGTCACGTAGCCCTCAAAGACGTTCCTAGTCTTACATAGTGTCACCGTACAATCCTACGTCACACAGTGTGCAGTCACAATCTGTCAAAAAGTCCCGTGTCTTTCAAGTACCGCAGCAGCGCCTTCATAGCGGATCGCGCTGATGTTCTCGTAGGCCAGTTTACAAGGATCTTGTTTTCTGTCATTGGGCGCTTGTCCAGTTTGTCTAGGGTGGCTGAGAGGACTGCTCTTTGCGGGTTGAAACGAGAGCATTGACAAAGAAGGTGCTCGATTGTTTCATTGCACCCGCAGAAGTCACATAGTGGGCTGTTGGCCATTCCGATAAGAAAAAAGTACGCATTTGAAAATGCTACTCCAAGCCATCGACGGACTAGAAGGGTGCAGTCACGTCGTGGAAGCTCGGGCGGAATACGGAGGTGTAAATCAGGGTCCAGGGTATGAAGGCGTGCACTTGTGAACTCAGATGAAGTCCACTGAGCTAATGTCATGTCACGCGCAAGTGCGGGAAAGTTTTTTCGCGGCGTCGGCTCTCGAAAGAGGAATGGCAACGCAGTTGACGCTGTCATGGGCAGATCGGGCAGCTGCGTCTGCTCGATCATTGCCATGTATACCACAGTGACTAGGCAACCACTGATATATTATATCATGTCCTTCGTCAACTATGCGATGGCGGACTTCTCTGATCTCTGCGACGAGCTGCTCATGTGATCCATGGCGCAGTGCTGAGAGTACACTCTGTAGGGCCGCCTTGGAATCGCAGAAGACTGACCATGCGTGGGGTGGTTCGTCTTGAATGAAATGAAGAGCCGTACGCAGGACTACCAGTTCAGCAGCTGCCGTTGATGATACATGTGACGTTTTTAGCTGTATTTTGATTGATCTTGTTGGTATCACCACAGCGGCAGCTGAACTTGCAGATTTGACTGAGCCATCAATGTAAACGTGTACGCGGCCACTGTGCACCTCATGTAAAAGTTCTAATGAGGCTTGCTTCAGGACAAACGACGGCATGTTGGCTTTCTTCATGATTCCTGGGATGGTGAGACGTATTTCAGGTCTGTGCAGGCACCATAAAAGTGAAGATGGTCTTGCTGCAAGCACGTAGTTCGATGGCAATGAGGTACGATTGGCGACATTTATACGACTGAAAGTTGCGTGTTGCCTTTCTGCGGGTAGAGCGCCAAGATGGTGAGAAGGTAGTCGGGCAACGTGCCGATTATGCGCTCTGAGAGCGTCGGTTGCCAAGTATGTTGATATTGGGGGATCTTGAGCTATGACAATCATTGTCGTTGTAGACGCACACCTCGGAAGACCGAGACGCGTCCTTAGGGCTTGAGCTTGTAGTCCCTGGAGTACACGCAGGTTTGTTTTGCAGGTGTTACCAAGCACAGGAAGGCTGTATCTTGCGAAACCGAGGCGTTATAAAGGTGCAGTATTGACCGCACCGATGTGCCCCATGACTTTCCGCCGAGAAATTTGAGGAGATGTATTATTGTCATTAACCTCTTCATTAGGTAGGAAACGTGCGGACTCCATAATAGGTCGCGGTCGTTAGTTACCGCTAAGAAGCGGTGTTCCCGTTCATTTGCAGCTGCTTGCCCATTGACACTTACAGAGTATCACTTCATTGCCTTCCGAGCGAATGTAACAAGGCAGCATTTCTCTGAAGACAGCTCTAAGTTCTGTTTTCGCAAATACAGTGATGTTAACGTAGCTGCCTTTTGGAGCCGTGCTCGTACCTGGAGTGGTGTTAGAGCAGACGCCCAAATGCAAATGTCGTCGGCATATATTGATACTCGAACTGTGTTGGGCAAGCATCTGACTAGGCCAACGAGCACTAGGTTGAATAGCGTCGGGCTCAACATTCCGCCTTGTGGTACTCCACGGAACGTTTGGTGTTGAGCTGTGGCGCCATCCTCGGTCATCACGAAGAAATGCCTGTCGGTCAAATAACTGCACAGCCACTGAAAAATGCGGTCACCGATTCCGGCTTCAGCCAGAGCATCTATAATGGGCGCATATAAGAATATAGCAACAAGAATATTGGCTGATCGCAAAGACCAGCGTAACATACGTATAATCTGGGCAGCCGCTCACTCCTCTTCACCCAGCAATGAGGCTGCACACGAGACGGCTCGATGACTCACAGGCCGAGCCTCTGGATCGACCTCGTCGAGGTGGGAGGAAGATTGGAGATTTGAAATAACGACCAGTTACGGAGAGATAACGCTGCATTATAGATTAAGCAGGAGAATTTATCCTGCAGCGCGCGGGTCATTAAACAAGAGACAAGCGGTTGCATGGCGCCTACTTCGGACGCAAACGTTCCCAAGTGCGGTAACAATGAATCACTACGCACCGGAAATTTACTCAGACAAATGTAAATTCTGTAATAACTGAGCGGACCTCAGCCGCATGCTCTGGGCCTGCCCGGCGACCCCCACAGGGGTCGAATACCCGGACGGGCCGGGGTGGGGGGGGGCCGCGCTCCTCAGCTCCGACCCGCAAAAACAGGCACGCCTAATCTGGTAGGCCGAAGAGGCTGCAAGAGCCCACGCGATCATGGCCATCGTCTAGGTTGGGTCCCCCCCCTCCCCTGCAAGGGAAGCGCGCGGGGACCCTTCTGCGATATTGAATAAAGTTTGTTCATCCTCCTCTTCCCTTAAAAGTGATTTCTGTCAATTACTCATACCCTTACACTCTTACGGATGTAAGGGTGTGAGATATAGATAAATTCTCACCATTTAGGATCCCTGAGGATGTTAATCAGCTTACAATCTAGAGCAAACGTTTGTGCAGAGCACCGAAATAGGCTACCTCGGCATGCCACGACTCCTTTCGTGTATGTTTGTTTGGCCAAAACAACATATTGAGGTTCGTACGCACAGTTTGTGCGAGAAAGGTTCCAAACAAATAATTAGGGGTCGCGAGGCCAAAATGAGGCACTCGTTGAAGAATCAAATAATCATCACTACTAGGCGAATTTAGCGGCTGGCGGATGATACCAGGCCTCGTGGTAGACGATGAAGAGCCCGACCCTCAGCAGCCGACTGACATATTGTTGACTACCCAACCCTGGCGTGATTCACCTTTATAGGATCTAAAGCGGCAGAGCGTTATATAATCCAAGCCGTTACAGCCTATCACAGTGGCGCAAGATTTTGCCTTCTTCAGAATGTAACGTTCTCAGACAGTTGTACTGTCAGTGTGCCAATCATGCTCGATTCTTGGGTGAGGTTCTTCGAGAATCCTTGCAACGTTACGACAAACTTTTCTGGCGAACGAAGGCACGCTTTCTTTCTTTGGGAGCGTCTTAGCCTATTGTTCCCGCTGTGTGCAGTGCCTTTTGGTCATCCAAAGGGACAGAACGAACTGCGCTGTGCGCTTCTGAAAGCCCAGCGCTGCAACATTTAGAGCCACTGAGTTTCATACAACCTTTCTAAAATTAAAAGTGGCGTTTCAGTCGCTCAAGCACCATGGCGATGAAGGCGCCGTATTGGCGTCTGTTCACTCCCGCGCTCTAACGCAAATTTAAATATCCTCTTTCTACTACTGAGCTTGCTTACGTTTGTCGTTTATTGCTGTGTGATGTTTTATGCAAACTTCGATAAGTTGCACCTAAGCTATCGACTTCCGACTTTGTGTATCGTCGTAGGCAACATAAAGCACATGTGTGACGGTCCGCTAGTAAACATGTTAGCATTGCTGTGTGAGTGATGAAGAGTGGGTCATCGAGGTTTGCAAGGAACAAACACGTTCCTTGCAAATTGCCGACGTTTTACATTTAGTGCGGCATGCATAGTGGCAGATAGAACGTTTTAGTAATGCATACTGGGGATCCTGTTGCGCAAAAGGTCACGTATAGGCAGACATCGTTTACTCAACCATGAGTAGCACAGAACCGGTCCTATATTCTTGCTGGTTGAAGCGCAACTTAAGAAGCCTGCTCTAAATTATTTGTTGTGTTTATGTCAATCTATGCTACGTCGCGTTTGTGTTCGCGATGTCCGGTTACGCGTGATATACCTTTACGCTTTTCGAGTGAAAAAAAAAAAAACTCGCCAGCACCTCCTCTTGGTACCAGCACCTCCTGATTTACTCATTTTTAAAGAAAACAGTGAGCAACAGGAACACCAGCAACGACGTTCCTCTCATGCTTAAGCTTTTTAGGCTCTCCGGTGGTCGTATTTCTTCCACTTTCTGAAATGACCAACTCCTGATCTCTCTATGTTCTTTTCGTTTTTCTTGCTTTCTGCGTACGTCCAGCATGTGGTCTTCTGCATAACGGGTCTGGTGGCCGCCTTGATACCGGACGTTCCCCGGTCGGTTCAGCAGCGGATCAAGCGGGAGCAGATCGTGGCGCAAGACACCATCGCTGGACTGGACAGCGGCCAACAGTCCCAGCCCCGCAAAGGATCCAGGAGTGGCTCTTCGGCCCACAGTAACTGACCACGAGAGCACTGGTATAGTCGGTGCGACCGTTCCACCGAACAAGCACACACACAGACATCAAACCAAGATAGAGAGAAAAAGAAAGACATGATATGAAAAAGCAGGTGTACAGAAGGCGGACATAGAAGGAGCGAAAAGCACGGCAGTAAGATATGTTGTCCTTTTTGCTCACGTTGTGTACGTATTTCCTGCGCCTGCTTTCTCATATTGTGTATCACTTGCGATTGTTCAGCTTTCCGTAGCTCTAATAGAATAAGAACACCGTTTGTTTATCTGGAACCTACCATAAGCTCTAGACGATTGTAACGCCCGATAGATGGATGGATGGATGGATGAAAAACTTTATTAGGGTCCTTTAGGGCGCGCACTAGCGCACAGCGGGCCGCTCCCACGTCGGGACAGAGAGGCCGAGTCTCTCCGCCGCGTCGCGGGCCCGTTGGACAGCCCATAACTGTTCTTCGAGGTTGGGGCTGTGTAGGACCGCATCCCAACGTGAAGAAGTGTTGTTTTCATCGCTGTGTAACGCGGGACATCGCCAGAGCATGTGAGGTAAATTCGCTAAATCATTGCATAGTGCGCCGATAGAGGATGCCAGCAATTTTGATGGCTGGTCAGAATATTTAGTGCAGTAGATTGTTAATGGCTCTTTGCGAGCTTTCTGGCCCGAAACCTTCAGGAGGTTCAGTGGGCTATACCCACTGCAATATGTTGGGCATAACGTTAAGATCCGGGAAGATAGCGGTGCGGATCAGGGAGCCAACGAAGATAGCCCATATTTTAGTTGACATTTAGAGAAAAAAATGGGTCTGGGCAGGCCATGTAACGCGCAGGGCAGATAACTGGTGGACCACTAGAGTAACAGAATGGATGCCAAGGGAAGCGAAGTACAGTCAAGGATGCCAGAAAATCAGGTGGGCTGATGAAATTATTAAATTTTCTAGCGCAAGACACGGGTGATTGGATATCGCTTGGAGAACTAGGCCTTCGTCTTGCAGTCAACATAAAAAAACACACATCACCCTCAATTAGCACGGACGCTCGCTGTCAAAACGCTGAAACACTAGTGTAACGGAAGATAAATCACAAGCTAACGTTGCCAGCTTGCAATACAGGCGTAAAG
Organism: Dermacentor andersoni; assembly: GCF_023375885.2. Classification (NCBI taxonomy): domain Eukaryota; kingdom Metazoa; phylum Arthropoda; class Arachnida; order Ixodida; family Ixodidae; genus Dermacentor; species Dermacentor andersoni. Next base: position 55,117,685 of record NC_092823.1, read on the forward strand.
CCTGTCGGTATCGTCCATTCCACAAATTTTATTACTCCCAGCTTGGCCGCTCTATCATCACACCAGCTCATGGCAGTTCCTGTCACGCAATTAAGCCACTCCGAATCTGTTTATTTATTTATTTATTTATTTATTTATTTATTTATTTATTTATTTATTTATTTATTTATTTATATTACGTTACTTGTTATACAGTATTAATATGCAACGAATTCAGGTTATCACGGAATGTTTTACTATTAAAGATGGATGCAATGTGATCGGGAGACTTTTCCAATGTGCAATACCTCTTGGTAGTGGTGATGCGTTAAATGCCTGCGTTTGACCATGAATGCGCATGAAACCAAGTCTGTTGTGAATGCGACGAGATGTGCGCACAGGAGCATGAAGCGCCCCCCCCCCCCCCCCCCATACAGTGAAATTTATTACTATAAGTGTACCTGTGAAACAGACATAAAAGAGCAATGACGCGGCGATAAGTGTACTTGCTCGCCTTCTTCACTTGGCACTAGTGTACCAGAACATAAATCATATAAGTCACTCAACCATAAGTCATCCTCAGAGCGCTCACACTTTTGCGCATTTGCGATTATTTTTCGCACAACCGGCAAAGGAATCCAAGGACCTGCCTCCTCATGTCCCGCTGCCCTCCCATTCTGCCACACTGAACAATTGTACTAAAAGCAATAATTTGCGAAATTTGACCCATATCTCATGTAATGCCCATTCACTAGGAGCCATTTAGGTAATAAACAAATAAATAAATAAATATCTTGGAAGTGCTTGAGCATGACTACGGCCTCAGTAGAGCTTGAAGAAATTTCAACAATCGCGTGCGAAGGTCGCAGTGCATGGCTAGTCATGACGTCACGGCAGTGCAGTGCACGACGCGGTGACGTTCGAACTATTGACAGAAACGAAAATAATGGAAAGTTGACTGAACCGTTCATAATACGGTGCCTGCACAAGCAACCGACTACGAGTATATTGGAGGGCTTTCTTTTTTAAAGTAATACGTAGATTTGGTTGTACGGGAAACAACGGACGCCTTAAGCAATTATGTAACACTTTTATAGAAAGTGCACGACGGGTTGGTATTCCTAGCCGCTTACGTGCAATTCTATAACCATGCCCTTATTCCTTGCAGCTCTTCAAAAGAGTGTGGCCGTGTTGTGGACTGACGCGGAGTCAAGCCCGTGCTCCAGTAAGCAACCATCGTCATGGTCGACAACTGCCGGCGTCACTTGAAAGCCATGGTCACTTGCCGCAGAAGGGACTGTGCTTCAGCGGATGGCGCAGGGCTTCATATCTACAAATTTTATGGGCTTCGAACAGTTGGTTTTTATTGACGCGCCAGGCCGTGGTTGTGATTTCACTTCGCACTCTTCGTGCATTTCAAGAGGCGGCTTCTCAGAGGCTTGCATGCCAAGTCCTGTGTTCAACACAAGTCCAGTGACATTTCCCGCCCCCACCCATACACCTCAACGTCTTCGCCTTGCATCTGGACTCGAATCGAACGTTCAGCGTCACCTCCACTAGTACAGGATGACGATTTTGCTTCAGACATGGCAGCCGTTGCGGACCGCGCACGACCGATCAAGTCTTCAGGATGACGACGCAGGGATCGTTGCTTGCACAAACTCTTTCCCTAGCCCGTGAACGGCGCGTACCATCCAACTCCTGGTACATACTGCACCGTGAAAGCGCACCGTACAGCTTGTGTCGCGGACACTGATTCATTCTGGTGTCGAATGCACGGGTTTGTTGAACAAGCACCGCGACAATTGCATAGTTGGCCAAGCGGCCAGCCGCGGTTGGTACAACACTTCTATAGATATGAAAATCGAAATTGTGTGCAGGAACCCCATGACTAGCCGACTTCAGTGATAATGATGTGGACGCCCTGAGAAGAGAACGAACCGTTCTTCATTTAAACAACGTCATGCCTTTGAACCATGGACCTGTGTGAGTGCCTCCTTTCGGTTGCATTCAAGGAAATGGGTGCCCACGCCAAGGAAGTGCAGCTGTACGATAGTGCATGGTTTGCGTTCCTATGACATCTCGCAGAAAAGAAGAGGCCTGTTTGGCTCGCCCATTAACTTGCCAGTTCCAGTTTCGAGGCTGGACAGCACGCTGTTGAACTCGGGAGGCCGTATCGTGCGTGATCCGGCATACCGGCCCGGTGGCGTAGGCCTAGTGCTCCAAGGCAGAATGCGCTCTCCTAATGCAGACTGGACGTTTTGACGATGACTGTCATATCAGACTTTTATTCACTTACTTGCAGTTTTCGTTCGCGAGTGGTTGTGCGGTGGTATCGCCAAACACACAGGCACACACATACTCACTGAAGCGAAAAACATCCCAAGCCTCACGTGAAGACGCAAAATAGTGTGGGGAAAGAAAGTCTAGGGACTACCTAGTTTTTATTCCTGTAGATGTGTTCGAACACTGGTCTGCACTTGTTTATAGCGTTTACACACGCCGATGTAACGTTACTATGTGCAGCACCATCAGAGACGTTGTGCGAAGCGCGGGCTCTAAACAGTATGCGATGAACAAAGTCTCATTCGGCTTATGTGTAAAGATGAAGTAGCATGGTATGTGCCGTTCCGCTCCTGCAAATAACTCCTTTTCTTTTTCTATAAAAATTGACGGGAACAACAATGGCTCCATCATCGAGCCTTCCGCTGTAGTTTTCACTGTAGCGTCCCTAAAGAGCGAACGACGCTTGCACGTGGTTTTCTTTTTTTTTTTTTTTTTTGATGTCTCTATCCTTACTTCTGAGATAGCGCGTTGGCATGTATTAGGAGAAACAATGATACAGAAACATCAACATTTCTTACGGCTGTCGTCAGTGCAATTCAATTTTCAAATATTCTTATGCACTGAATGATCAATAGTGCCGACCAAGCGAATCTTCAACCTGGTGCCGGCGTTTCGAAAAGGGCATTTTAAAGCCCTCACAAAGACAAGGTCCCCTTGTGAAAACGTCGTTTCCAGGCTGAGGCTTCTCTTGTTTGCGCCACGCTGTTGATCAACTCGTCTTAATCCTCTCATATTGCCTCTCTAAGGTACTTTGAGAGAGAGAGAGAGAGAGGGCTCTTTATTGAAAAAACAGAGAATTTTGCCGGCGCGTATATAACTGCTGACATGCTACTCTGTATAGGGATGGGGAATGGGATTAAAAGATTCCAGAAAAGAGTTGGAGAAAAAAAGGATAAAAGTAAATATGAAATGTCCGAGTGGACCTCATACTAATATTTACAGGTGACATGGCGGGTAAATTTAAGCTTTTGTATAGGAAGGATGCAATTTTTAAAGCTTTCCTATTTGACCAAGTTCTGTCAGGTAATTGAACAATGAATCCAAAACCCGTCGCTGTTTTGAAGGGCCGGGCATTGGACCTAAGATGCTCGGTAACGTTAACGGTTCGTGGCAAATCATGTCCATTTGGTGCTCAAAAAATTGTCTCTCGTCGCGGTACGCGGGGCATTCTAGTAATATGTGCTCAATTGTCTCTAAGTTGCGACAGTTATCACAGTATGGGTTAGTGGTGAGTCCTATGCGGTACAGATAAATGTTCGTGTATGCCACGTTCAGTCGAAGACGATGGTACAATGTCTCTAAGTGTCGAGGAAGTGGTCGTGGAATTTTCGGTCTCATTTCTGGGTAGATTCAAGATGCGGTCTTTTTCTTGATAGGCATATTTTTTTGCCATGTTTGAAGCATCGGCTTTTGTAAAATATGTTCATCTGAACTTGCGGTATTGGAGTCCATTTCTGGCGGCTTCGTCCGCTCTTTCATTTCCTGAAATGCCGGCATGGCCAGGTATCCACTGGAACTTTATGCAATGCCCAGCAATCTTAGCCCTGTGGTGAAGATAAGCAATGTCAAATGCTGCTGGTTGATTATTGCAACGCTTGTGCCTGTTCCAGATACTTTGTAGGGCTGCTTTTGAGTCTGTGAAAATCACCCATGTCTTTGGCGGCTGCTGTCGAAGTACATACACAAGGGCCTCCTTAATGCCATATAGCTCCGCTGAAGTAGATGATGTCGCTCGCTCAAGACGAAACGAGAACCGTTGCCCTGTAGAGGTTACAAAAAGTCCGCATGATGAACGATGTGGAGTTGTAGAGCCATCTGTGAAAATGTGCGTTGCGGCTGCGTATTCTTTGTGCATATATTCTAAAGCTATCTGATAAGTCGCTGCCTGAGGCATTTTTTTTTTCGCAGTGATTCCAGGTATATATGGCACGATTTCCAGTGGGGACAGTGTCCATGGTGAAATGTTTCGCGGCATAATTTGTGACGCCTGAGCAGGAATCGAAATAGATATGCTTCCGACGGCCTGCCCAAAGCTAGATGTAGCACGGGTACTGGAAATATCCTTTAAAAAGTGAGTCTTCGTATGAATGACGTGGCGGAGGTGTATCCGAAGTGTCTCCTGCGAACATAGCACTTCCAGAGGCAGGCATCCAGCTTCTGCTACAGTCCCTGACCGGGACGACCCCTTCGGAAGGCCAAGACATACGCGAAGGCAGTTGTTTCGTGCTGCCTCGAGTTTTCTCTTGCTTGTGGGAGATATTTTGTGCAGGATCGGGAGGTAATATCGTAGTGTTCCATCGACGTAGGCCTTATGGAGGAGCACCATTGATCTACAGTTGCTGCCCCACTGTGATCCGGCTAAAAATCGGAATACGTGCGACGCCGAGGAAATCTTCTCACTCAGTTTTTTCACTTGGGGCGACCATGTGAGGTTCCTATCGATCGTCACTCCAAGAAACCTTTGCGTCTTGACGTATGGAAGGGCACGACCACCCAACACTAGTGGGTATTTTTCCATACACCTCCGCGTGAAAGCCATGGCAACGCTTTTGTCGGGGGACAATTTCAGACCCCTTGGATTTAGGTAGGCCGATATATTTGCTAGCGCTCTCTGGAGGCGTTGTTGGGTGGTACTGCGGGAACGCGCCGCACTCCAAATGCAGATGTCGTCCGCATACAGGTACTTTGTAATTGTGTGGTGGCAATTATTACAAATTGTATATGGCACCTTAAGTGGGATTTCTTGTAAGTATGATGCTGATATGACCACTATAATAAGTCAGTTCATGTAAATGAGAGGACGAGAGGCAGGAAATAATGTACCTTCCCCAGCATAACTGAAGCCCTAGTCCTGATCTCTTTGGTGGGCTTTGACCTCCTAGCCTAGGATATTCATTGTGCCGTACCAAAAGCAACCACCACGCTTTGCCTAACATTCGGGGAAACAGCGACTAAGACATTTTAGATGCTGAGGCACCTATGTATGGCCTCTGAGAACACGTGGCGCAACAGTTGGTGTGGTCACCCCGTCTCGGAGGTCATGGCTCATGAAGCTTCATTACTGGTCTCGTCAAAGGGCATCGCTGCATTTCTTTTTATATAATGTGCCTAAACTTTGAGGTTGTATCACTTCATACGCGTTCTTTGAAAAATAATGGTTATATTTATTGCGGGAAGTTAATTCAATTATGTATTGTACTTGTACTTGTGGGTACTTGTGTTACACTGTTGTAACACAAGTACCCCCGCTGTAGACAGGACGGGTGAATACAGTGGATGACTGCAGTGTGGGCTCACTGGTTTGTGCCCTATATAGTTGGTTCAAGAACTACACCACTACGTGTCAACAAACTGCGAAGTACAATCTCGGCCTGCTCCGCACATTTTGAGTGCTCTAGACTTGTTCTTGCTTTCTCCATTGCTCCAGGGAGAGCTCCGCACGAAAATAAAAATCATCCCACACGCATAAATTGACTGTACTGAATTTTATGTGAAGTGACTATGACTCGTTTAAGCCACATCAGCATTCTTTTTTATTTTTTTGCTGAGGAAGGTTTACATGTGAAAATAACGACGGGCGCCTAAAAGAATGTGCTGCCATGAAATTTTTTATCTCGCTTCTTTTCTTTTTTTTCTTCTATGTGTCGCTGTTTGCGGCCAGCGAACAGTGCCCAGCGATTGAAACCCGATACTAGGAGAGCGTCGCTGTCGGGCACTTCTTGCGCCAGCAAGAAGTGCCGGCAGCCGCGTCAATCGTCAAACCAATCCAACCAATCGTCAAAACGATTGCGGCGCTCGCATCTCCAGTGGTGCCCTTGCGCCCAATGTACAGAGCTTTGGATTAGTGGTTCTGCGCATACCATCCGAGCTACAACTATGGGAAGACCACGAGTAGTGCGTACTCCTGAGGAAGAAGCTGCCTACCGCGAACATCGACGAGAGTTGGCTCGCGAACGGGATCGTCGTCGTAGGGCCGACCCCGAGCTGCGCGCCAGAGATGCCAGATTTTAAATGGCAGCGCTCGTAAAACACGCTCACCACGCAAAGCATGCAGAAGGGAATGGTGAAACAAAAGATTTTCAATGTAGACTGCTTGCGAAGTTTCACTTGCATGATGTAACACTCTTTGTAACTAACGCAGCTTCGCTGCTCGACCGTCTTCACGGACTAGAAGGGGCGGTGATTTCTTTTAATCCTTTTTACCATTCGTCCTTAGCTCGGATGAAGCTTCTTTCACGCTATCGCCGACATTATCGCATCGGCGGGACAAATGATAAGAAGTGTAAAAAATCGGAGGAAAGGAACCCTTGCGAACTGCCGCCTCTAATATCTTTGAAGGCCTGCACTCAAAATTCTTCACATTAGTTTCTGCCACCGGTTTTGCGGCTCCGGCAGTAGCCCGACCGTACGTAAGCCATGCTGAAGCTTCGTTTAGTTTTCCGTGTTCGGGTTCGAGCCGTTCAGGGTTGTTTCCTATCACCGCTTTTACAGCGTGTTATCGGTGTGTGATGTGGACATTTGAACGTGCAATGCCGAACAGGTGTTGCATGCCAAAAGTTTCTGGAAACTATCAAACGGAGAAGATGCTGGTACTTGCACATGCTAAAGATGGACGCACATGATACAATATGACCTGCGCTACCCCACGCAAGAGGTTTTTTTTTCACCTGCACCATATGCTAAGGTAAGACTGTTTGCGCCGCCCAGTACTTTTGCCAGCACTCTTTCTTGCTTGCTGGTGTTATTCTTCTTTCAGTGTATTGTCTGAAGTACGAGCAATGACAATGGTGCTAACTGGCGGTTAACTTGTACGCGCGCTGATTCTGCACTCATGTACGTGAGCGCCGTTTCCTTCAAGTCCGTGTTTTAGTCGAAAGGCACGCGTATGCTCATTAAAGAACAGGGCGCGTTTTATAAAGTTTCATCGCTGAAGTCGCATGCCTGTCACGGCACGCTTGTCGCTGTTGCGTCAAAGTGCTGCAGCTTGCGGAAATGCATCGCCCTTGATTGAGGCGAGACCGATGTATGCCGTGACGGTCACTAATTATTTGCGCAGTTGTTTCGCGCTCGTCTGAAATTGATGTCCGGAAACTGTGGTCTCCGTAGTGACACACGCAGACGTGGAGATCAGTTCTCGGAGATCAGGTTGCCTCGGGTTATCTTTACCATTTAATGTCACCGTGAAGGCCTTTGAAGTATATGGCAGATAACGCTGAAAGAAAATAATATCCTGCTTTTTCGTGCGACGCGCTCGATTTCCATATATCTCGCGCGTTCCAAAGCCGGGCCGCGCAGATGGTGTCTTTAGACGGCGCGCCGTAGCGCGGTGAACGTTTTGTCACGTGACGTGCAGGGATGTAACGTGATGTAGTACGTAAGGTGGCAATTGATTTCGCGCAGTGGTCAGCAACCACACCGCGACCGTGCCACGGGAAAACGAGGCCGCAGGGGTAGGTTAAGAAGGGAGATAAGATGTGAGAGGCGCCATTCGGTCTCGGAGAGGCGATAACGGTGAAACAGGCTCACCGTGCCGATTCCGAAGACGCCCAGGGAAGGTAGATGAAAGCGCTTATTTGGCAACGTGCGTCCACAGGTTGTGCCAAAATCCATTAACCTACCAAGCTCCACTGGCGTGCATGGGATGAACAGAACTAGTCGCTTTTGAGCTGTCCACGTGAGACTGGTTTAGACGATCGCCTGTAGAACCTGTGAGCCGTACAGTGAGTGCGAAATGTGTTTGCGCGATAACTTTTTGTGTGGACAAGATTACTCTATCGTGTATTGCGTCTACAGTGCGCGTCCGCTTATTGGACAACGTGTATATAGTAGCTCATTGTACCATAAAATAATCACCCGCTACCGACCTTTCCCTGTATCTCCCACTTCCCCTTTCCCCAGTGAGGAGTAGCAGGCTAGAATCACGCTCTCCAGGCCGACCTCTCTCCTTTCTCTACATTAAAATCTACTACTACTCCTCCTCCTTTAGCGTGACCTTGGATCGCTTTTTATGCCAGCATCGCGTGGGGTGATCTTGGGTGGAGAAGTGGTCACGAGCCCACATGAAGAAGCGTTTGCGATTGAAGTGTGACATTGAAAGGAAAAGAGGGGGTAAGGGGGACGCAGAAAAAGACGCAATGCTGAAAATTTTGTTTTCAAATGCAAATTATTAGGTATTCCATCGCATACTTAGTGGACAAATACATTGCCCTCGATAACATGTGTTCAAGATATGCATAATTTATGATACGAACTGCAGATAGCACCGTTGGTTCTAGCACTTTCTAGCCTGTTACACTGCACGGGAGGAGGAAAGGGGACAAATGGAGTGATGAAATATGATTCGGATAGGAGGAATGGATGTGCGTTTACAATAACCACGTAACACAGTGGTCTGTAAAGCATTGAGTCGAGTCCACTGTTGTACAGATAGTCTATAAGAGCACCCGTAGCTATTTTGTCCCCGTGCGGTTACAAGTACCCGCAATAACAAACAGCCTCTGATAATGGTTGCTTTCCTATGCTTGCCAGCGCAGAGGCCGACGTCTACCCGCGCTCTCACGTAGGAAGGGCAGTCGCTAAATACATGCCGCACAGTCACGTGACGGTATTCGCCGTTCGGGAAGTTGGCACGGCCGCTGAGATGCATCGTCGCATCGAGTGAAGGTGACGTCACGGCGAATTAGATGGAGCAGTTTTGCTTGACCCCGCTTGACTTTAACGGGAAGGTGGAAAGGTCCTGTCATGGATCATTTCCCGCACGGGCCTGTAACGAATGCTTGGCTGAGCCCGGTAAGACATCGCGCAGTATTGCATAAGTAAAGGAATTCTCTTCCGTTTGTAAATACGGCGGCCCGTACAGTTGAGGCTTCGGTAAAAGCTGATGTTGCTTCGGCATCGGCTAGCTTCGTTACCATCTGAGTCACAGTGACGATTTCCGTTGGAACATAACGGGAGTGACTGATTTGCTGAGCAAGGTCGAGTAACTCCAATACGTCTAGGACCAAATTAAAAGGGGGTCCTCTCATAATATGGTAAAATATTTGTGCGTTTATTTCGTGTCGGAGAACACCGTCCATTTACGGAGTATCCGGCAGTAATTGAGGTCATAGCGCTGGATTCACACGGACAAGAAATACCACAGGACGTGTGATTTTCTATGACCTCAATTACTGCAACGAATCACCTGTCGCCCAAAAAATATGCATACCTGGCAGGTGACAGAATGAAGAGCATCTTGTATGGCAGCTCATTCTGCAGCGTTTTTTAAGTAATACTACGTGCCATTTTAACTCTCGTGCGGTCGCACAGGCCTCTGGTGGAACGCACGAAGTGACGAGTCCATCTGTGTACACGTGTAGAGAGCCACCGTACAGTACAGAAACAACGTATAAGCTGCTTCAGACCACCGGAGGAGATTCGCGACTTCTTAGCAAGCTCGGTATTTCAAGGCGCATTATTAGTCTACAGGCAGTGGCCCCAGATGTGTTTACTGGATCTCGGTAGGAGTGAATCCTGAAGAATTAACATCGCAATGATGTCTTAGTTCAGTGGTAGATTAAAGCGGGGGGTGGTAGTGAGAAGTGCTAAGTATTGGACTAATTGCTCTTGCATAACAGTTTAGGCGAATTAGTGCTTAGAAGGGCGCACACCCACAAAAAGAAGGGTTGGGGGAGAGCTCAAGACATAGAGGGCAACAGTAGAAAGGAAAGGCATCGAGGTTAGCCAGCGCCCTCAGCGAGCACTGGAAGTGAAGTGTACAGCCTCCTGGCATTTTAACAATATTGACCCGTGTACATTCTTGGACTCTGCCTTGAACTGCTGTTTCCTCCTTAACTGCGACGGAGATGGAGTCTCACGCGCGTCCGCCGGACTCGGCAGTGTCCGCGACGGCTGCCTCCAGGAAGCGCAACGGCACCGAGAGCGACACTGACAGCGACGACACGATGCAGTACTATGTCAGCGGTGAAGATTCTTGTGACGACACCTTCGAGCTGGTGCGGAGTCGTAAAGCAAAGCGAAGATTTCTCAGCGCATCATCGAATTCGAGTGAGTCCACCGTGAGATCTTCGCGCAATACCGAGGAGCTCACCATCCTGTTCGCGCCAGTTCTCGCCACTGACAACCTGAGACGCCTCAACAGGCAAGCCGTGTCTTCACATCTAGAGGCGCTAGTTCCGAATGAAATCAAAGACATCAGAGTGAACACCCGTAAGAACGTCCTTGCGATTGACGTAGAACACGCAGCTGCGTTGGATTCTTTGCGCAATGTCACGGAACTTGACGGGATGAAAGTCCGCCCTCATATTCCGCTGGGCAAACAAGTCAGTGCTGGCGTAATTTACGATGTTGACGAGACCATTGTCGACTCCGATCTGTCGATCTTAATCAAGCCGGCTACCGAAAACACCGTCATCACAAACGCGTTTCGTCTCGGCACGTCACGGTGTGTGAAGATCATATTTAAGGGCGAATCCCTCCCATCGCATGTAAAAGTGGGCCACTTTCGACACGCAGTTCGCCCATTTATACCAAAACCGCTGCAGTGTTGGAAATGCATGAAGTTTGGACACGTGAGTAGTGTGTGCAAGAACACTACCGTCTGTTCTCGCTGCACTGGGCCCCACACCACTAACACGTGCAAGGCCAATGTGCTGAAGTGCACAAACTGTAGCGGCCCTCACGATGCATCTTCGAAGGAATGCCCTTTGATACGAAAGGAAATATCAATATTGAAAAAAAAATGGTTAGAGACCACTCGTCTCACCGAGAAGCAGCAGCATCTATTAAGCGACGACGATCACGTCGCCGACGTCGATCAAGAACCTCCAAAGCCTCTGCAGAACGCCAGCCGCGGACATTACCACCCGCTCTTCCGCCCCGGCCAAACGCAGTCAGCTCAAAGGACACAGGTGCATCGAACAGCACGGCTGCTGACGCTTGGCCTGCACTCCCGCGGCTACATGCCCCTACTGAGCGAAATCAGAGCTCTACAGCAAGGGATACCTCATCTGTTCCTGATAAATTGTCAGACCAGGATCAACAAGTTGTTGTCATGATAAGCTCTCTGATGAGTGCTATTCGTGTTCTCCTGGACAAGCTACAGACACCAACAGCTCGAAGTGCGTTGCAAGTGCTGGATGCCATCAATCCGGTTCTTGAGAGCCTTCAGAAGTCCAGTGCTTGAGGGCTTCTACAGCGGAACCACGGCTCATCGACAACAACAGCAATCGTTCCTGGATTATGTCAGAAGTGCCTCCATATTCCAATGGAATGCGAGAGGCTTGAGGTCACGTATTTCGGAGTTGCGGCAGTTCATGTTTGACAACCACTTCCCTATACTGGTTATCTGTGAACCGAACTTATCAGCCTCCATAAGACTATCAGGGTATGAACCTTTTGTTTCAACCACGTGTGTCCGAAGTAGTAAGGTTTTGGTTTACATCCGCAAAGACCTTACGTATTTTTCCCAACCCGTAGCGCCACACGACGGTAACCAATATGTCTGTGTTACTGTGAAAAAGAAGAGGCTGTCTTTTACTCTTATTGTCGTCTACCTATCCCCAACCAGTCAGTTTGATAGCAAAAGACTAGAAGATATCATGACTGCTACTCCCGGTCCTTGGATAATAACAGGGGATTTCAACGCTCACCACCATATATGGGGAAGCTCCAGGATAAACTCGAGGGGCAGGTCACTAATATCTTTTGCATCTGGCCACAACCTATGTCTTCTAAACGACGGAAGCCCGACATTTCTGCGAGGAACAACGTACAGCAGCTGCCTTGACTTGACTTTTGTGTCACGTTGCCTGACTTCGAGCGTGCAGTGGTTCACCGATATTGAAACCCATGGAAGTGATCACATTCCGACCTATGTGAGACTCGATGGATTAGACGCCGCATTACCGGTTGTATCTCGCCAAATCGACTGGTCAGTCTTTTAAGCTCGTGTAGAAGACACATGCAAGAAACGTATTGCACGCAAATTAGAAGAAATAATTGCTGACGCAATGCAAGATTGCACGCGTTGCTTCACACATTCATCAAAGCGTACAGAGAATGACATTGAGTTGGAAAGGCTTCGTGCACTACGTCGCCGAGCTGAAAGGAGGTACAGGCGCACGAAGTCAATTCTTGACCTCAGAGAAGCTCGGCGCATGCAAAAGAAGATAAAGCGGCGAATGGATAAGCTAGCGGATCAAAGATGGAAATGCTTTTGCGAGTCACTGGACCCCCGCAAGCCATTATCCCGTGTGTGGCGTACCCTACGGGGTCTTAGCTCAAGCCCCCAGCAACGACGCCCTTTCAACGCCCTTGCTCTCTATGAAAACCGCCGCGAGATAGAAGTTGCGGAGGATTTTTGTGCGAAAGTCGCCGGCGGCACAAATTTAGTCTTTGACATGACTTTAGGTGACATCCCCGGTCCACGAGATACAAGTATGGACGTTCCATTCTCTATGGAAGAGTTAGAAGCTGCTATGGCGCTCTGTAGGTGTTCATCTTCACCAGGGCCCGATGGGATAACATATAGTGCTTTGCGCCACCTAGGTCAAGAAGCACGAAGAGAACTCCTCAGCCTTTTTAACAGCTCATGGCGAGATGGTGTCGTCCCACAGGAATGGAAACGAAGCCGCCTGGTACCGCTACTAAAAACTGGAAAGTCACCGCTCGAACTGGCATCGTATCGGCCGATAGCACTTGCCAGCTGCGTCGGGAAACTCATGGAACGTATGATCCTCATGCGTCTCGAATGGTACCTTGAACACAACAAAATTTACCCTGACTCAATGGCGAGATTTCGACGAGGCCGTTCATCGATTGATAGTGTCATCGATCTGGTATCATCTGTAGAACAACAAAAATCTCGGAAGCGATTATCAGCAGCACTCTTTCTTGACGTGAAAGGCGCCTACGACAATGTTTCCCATCAAACCATTCTAGACGCACTTCTGACAGTTGAACTAGGAGGGCGAGTATATCGATGGATCAGAAACTACTTGACACAAAGGTCCTTGTTCGTGCGTACGGAAGATGGTCCGACTACCGACCACTACACATGCCGAAGCGTTCCCCAAGGCGGTGTTCTAAGCCCTGTTCTTTTCAACCTCGCGCTTCTTGGGCTGGCTGAATCCCTACCGGAAACAGTGAGTGTTTCAATATACGCCGACGACATCTGCATCTGGACATCAGCGGTCACTCGCCTGCAGGTTCGCGCAAGGCTACAGCAAGCAGCAACACAGGCATCTGACTATCTTCGGACACAAGGGCTTACCATCTCAACAGAAAAATGTGCGTTAGTCGCTTTTACGCGAAAAGCGATGTCTGGTTATCCAGTGTACATCAATGGCCAGCCTATCTGCTACAAGAAAAATCATCGGTTTTTGGGTGTCATTGTTGACCGGGACCTCTCTTGGAGCCCTCAGGTTGCCCACTTGAAGAAGAGGCTCACATCTATTGTTCACATCTTCAAGTTCATCGCCGGCAAAACATGGGGATCGTCAGTGGGCTCCATGCTACAGTTATATCGAGCACTCTTTATCGGATTTCTACGCTATAGTTCTCCCGTGCTTGCTAAAACATGCAAGTCAAATCTTCGAGAACTTCAGAGCGTGCAAGCACAGGCACTACGTGTTTGCCTAGGCCTTCCGCGGAGCACCTCAACAGCAGGAACCATTATAATGGCTCAAGACCATCCAATCACGACTTACATCAGCACCGACTCGCTTAGGGCCCATGTTCGTCATATTTCACGGATTCAATCAAGCTTTCTTGCCTGTCTGCCAGAACGACGACCACAGCCATCCTTCTCCAACAAGGTCAGCAAGCATCGTGCCTCCCTACCATCGGGCTTCACACCATCAGCACGTTCAACCTCAGCTTTGTGGTGTTTAAAACAACCTCAAGTGCGTCTTACGGTTCCAGGGATAAGAAAGAAGACCGACCTGCCTACCTTGGCCTTGAAGCAAGCAGCTCTGGATTGTTTGCACACTTTCTACTTTGACCGCGTCCACATATATACGGATGGCTCTTCCACCCAGACCAGCTCCACCGGGGCAGTGGTTATACCATCACGATCACTAAGCATCCGATACAAGATTTCTCACTTGACAACATCGACCGGTTCGGAGCTTGTTGCCCTCCGAGGTGCCGTAAATTATATTAACAACCAACCGGCTAATCGGTGGGCAATATTCTGTGATTCAAAGGCGGCCTTACAATGTCTTCTGTCATCTCTTCGTCGCGGGTCCTGTGAACAACTAGTGTCGGAGATACGAGAAATGCACCATGGTATCATAGCGAAAGGACACGACGTCGTGTTTCAGTGGCTGCCTGGCCATTGCGGTATCTCCAGCAACGACGTCGCTGACGAAGCTGCTAAGAAAGCACATGAAGGAGCAACCCTTGTTTCTATACCTTTATCGCGGACTGACGCTGCCCAACACTTAGGCAAGCTAGCGCACCGTATGACATTGGAGAAGTGGCACACACCTGATTTCACTCAACATCGATTGCATTCCCTCGATCCATCTATGCAACTGCGGCTGTTACCAGGGCTTCCGCGTAATGAGGAAACAATGCTGTGCCGCTTACGCTTGGGCGTCGCATTCACGAATGCATATACGTTTTTAATTGGAATGGCTGATAGCGCCGAGTGCAATGCCTGCGGTGTCGAAGAAACTATAGACCATCTACTGTGCTACTGCCCATCATTTGAAAATGAAAGACAAGAACTCTGCACAGCTCTCAACCAGTTAGATAGAAAACCGTTCCCCTTGAACAAGATCTTGGGACCATGGCCTCGCATATCGCAGCTACAAAAGGCCACAAAAGCGCTGCTGCGATATTTGAAAGATACAGGGTTGAGTCAGCGTCTGTGATCCGGACTGAGTGACTGAACGATATCCCCGGTGGACTTTCTCTTCTTTCTTTAATCTTTCCGTCCCCGTTTCCCTTTCCCCAGTGTAGGGTAGCCAACCGGGCTCAGTCCTGGTTAACCTCCCTACCTTTCATTTATCATTTGCTCTCTCTCTCTCTTATCCTTTTCCAGTGAGCGCGCGAGCGTCGACCGCGTGGCACGTCAGCACCTTATAACGGCGATGAGTGCCGAGATCACGATTATTAAGAAATTTATTATCCACTAACTTGAAGAAATGTTGCCACAACTTCATTTAAATTTGAGTTGTGCGCTTTCTCTGGATATGTATGAGCTTGCTTTTGTTTTCCTATGTGGTTTCTGCAACACTATAGTTATGTTCTACTGTTTATCCATGTATTTAGCTCCACATTTCTGGGAGAATATAACACTTTGCCAACACTTGCCCCCTGCGGCAATAGCCTTTTTTTTCTCTCTCTTTTTTTTTGTAAGGAGTAACACAATATCTCGCCTTTCAGTGTTTCAGACTTCCTTCTGTGTGTATTACATACCTGAATTAGTTGTACGTTACGTAATAGGCATTGCACGCATCAAGCACTGTCGATGTTCCTGCGCCAACCTAGCGCTTCATAAAGAAGGTGTCTAACTTTTAAGTTTAGAGTTTAGACTTTTGAACCCGCAGGGAAGCATCGAACTTTCGACACCTTTGCAAGGCAGTGCATATCAGTGTGTCAGTTTTTTTTTAATGAAGTGCCATTGTTGGAAGGACCTTCCGGCGCGAAGAAAGAAAACAGCACAAGACATTAGACTACGAACTCTCGCTGCTTTATGTAAACACCTCATTCTCATATACAAACTGCAATACACACATTCAGCCAAAATGTTTCACACGGGGAAAAAAGAAAGGTTGATGAATGCATTCTATATTTGCTCTGATGTAAACAAGTGACAATAGATGAGCTATGAAGGGTG
The DNA here is from genome assembly GCF_023375885.2 of Dermacentor andersoni. Taxonomy (NCBI): domain Eukaryota; kingdom Metazoa; phylum Arthropoda; class Arachnida; order Ixodida; family Ixodidae; genus Dermacentor; species Dermacentor andersoni. Next base: position 55,133,856 of record NC_092823.1, read on the forward strand.
ATCGATGACGTAGAAGGAAAAAAGATAAATATTTTCATAAAATCGTAAAGGTGGTGGGCGGTGATCTCGAGTAGGGAAAATGTTTAATACTGAAGACAAAAATTCAGATCGTCAATGGTGGAGCAATTTTCTGAAACAATGAATTCGATGCATTCAATGATGGTTCATGAATGAATATTACTGAACGAAGAAAACATGGGAAACTGCGTTTAATGCCTTAATTGCGGGTGCGAACGAAAAAGGATTTGCGGGCGCAAATTTTTAAATAAGCCACCTCAAATTTCACGATAACAATCAATGTTCACGTCATGCTGTGAACAAGCGTCGCATACAATCGAAAAAAAGAAGCTTTTGTTTAGCAATGTGCGCTCCAGGCGTAATAACGATCGTGAAGCCACTGATTCAAATCAGCGTACACAGTTTCAGAAACACTCCTTTGTATTTTCATGGAACAGTCGGGTGGATGACAATTTTTCAATTTGACAAACACTACGTTTCAAGTATTCAACACTAGTGCCTTTCCGCAGGCAATAAGGATGTGATTGCTAAAAACATTCCAGCAGAGGATATCCGAATGGAATCGATGACACATAGTCAGCTGCGATAGTACTAAAAAAGTTTCCTTACGCAGGGATCCACAGTGACAACAGCAAACGGAAATGATCTTAACCTTTTTTCTTAAGCAGCAACCTGAGGTCTACATGAAAAAAAAAATTCTGACCAAAGAATAGGCATCTATGATAAACCAAGAATTCTACCTATTCCGCCTTAAAATGATATTCTAGACTGAAGCGTTTCTCGCAGTAAAGTTTTGGGTTAATAATTGCTCCTTTTGTAATAAAGACGACGACTAAATAAGACCAGGGCAGGAGCCTGCTTTTAACACCTCTGCGGCTGCACCAAAACGCCACAGTGTTTCTCTGTGAATAAGCACCTTTACATTTTAGTGGGGGTGCAAGGTTCTTTCATACCTTTACACTTGGTCTTAATAAACACCTATTAGTTCCACCTTCCTTTTTTAAATGAAGCAATACATATGCCTACTTATGGGAGGCACGGAAGATTAACTACCAGAGTTCAATGTCTTTAAGCTTTGATCACTGAAATTGCAATGTGTTCACTGCGATTTTTTCCGGCCTCGTCTTCATTAAGCTTTCGCACACGTTCTCGGCGGCAACTATGAAGCACACGGCCGATGCATGACTCGAGCAGGTTCAGCTTTCTTCGAAGCGGTGTAGCCAGTTGCAGCCAGTGTAGCCAGTGTGTAGCCAGTGTAGCCAGTGTAGCCAGCCGGTTGCAGTGGGGCTCTCGGCGCAAGCTGCAGAGGAGGGTCTCGGTGATTTGCTGGGCAGCCAGCTAGCGGGCGCCCTTCGGAGTCACCTTGCAGACGCAGTGGTGGTTGACCGAAACGTAGCCCCACTTTGCGACTCGGTTTTCGCCCTCTAGCGGTCGGTAGTAGAGGTACATCCAGCCCTTGCGTTCCGTGCACTCGCTGTCGTAGCTGCATCGAAATCGTGAGCAACAATTAACGAACTTTGCAAGCAGAAAAACAGCTCCCATTTTTTGGGAGGGGGGTGAGAATTTGCCGGAAATAGATCGACAGTAACAAATTAAGTCAAATAAAAGCTTTCAACGTTCCATTGCGCAGGAACCGCGACGGTGTTGCTACAGACCCACAATCCATCATCAAACGGTTGTACTTTTCAGATACGCATGGCTTCACTCCAGCCTTTCCCAAGGTCTTGAGTCTGATCAACGTCACCGACGGCTAGTATTCACACAAGAATCCTTTACATCGCTAAACGAGCTTGATGTAATTATTACATAAAGTTGGGCTAGTTGGAAACTTGACATTATTAGATGCTTCCAGAGAAACAAAGAATTCTACCTATCCGCCTTAAAGTGATAACCCAAATAAAAGCGTCTTTTTTGAAATGTAAAGCTTTGAGATAATAATACTTCTTTTGTAATGAATACGACGACTAAGTAACACCAGGCTGCATGTTTCATTTTAATAGCTTTGTGACTGCATTAGGACTCGTGAGACTGCAGAGTGTTTGCGCAGGTATAAACACCTCTTTCTTTGGTGGAGGGGGTGGGTGTACTTTCAGACCTTTGCAGTTTGTTTAAATAGACACCCATTGGTTCCAGTTTATGCATAAGAAAAAAAAAGGAAGTGACACGTGTGTGTCCTCAAAGGAAGCAACTTGATATTACTGAATGCTTCCAGCGCTTTTAAGAAATAATGCGAATGGAATAACCCAGAAGGAACGTCTGTTCTTCAACTGATTTTACTCGGAGCGCTTGGAAGATGTTGAGTGCTTCGTACGTGGTCGAGCGTCCGTAAGTTGTAGGGTGCTTTAAAGGTTGCGAACCCGTATGAGAGTAATAGTAGCGCTCGAAAGATTACAAAGACGGCGCTCGGCGCCGTCTTTGTAATCATGCTTAACCAACCAGCCGACCAACACATGCTCGACAGAGGAAGAGAGAAGCAACGATTCGTGAAGGCATATACTCACAGCCCGGAGATGGCCGTGCACGGGTTCTGCGCGGTGGCGCATCGATAGGAGAACACGTACTGCTGTATCTCGTCCTGCACGATCTCCACCTCGTTGCCGTCGTAGTCCTGCGTGCGGTTCAGCTGCTCCCACTGGGTGGTCGTCTGGCAGATCTCCTCCGAGGGCAGCACCAGGGCACCGTCCCGCTTGTGCATCGCCCACTTGCGCCTGCGGCGAGACGATCAAAAAAAGCGGCCTGAGCGCAGTGAAAGCAAATGGTCGAAGGAACTGCGTTAGCTAAATCCCCTTAAACTTCGAAAAGTAGCGACAGTCTCCTCCTCCGCCTTCACTCCTCCTCGTTTCTCCTGTCTTTCACGCTCCCTCCTCGACCGTGGCGCCGTCTACACCACTCGAGCGTGGCAACGGAGCCAACATGCGCTCCTCGCCACTCCGTAGACGCTTCTGGAGCGAAAATGGCGTTGAAGCACGGCGCGAGGGCCCACGTGATGCTAGTAGGCCAATGGCGACGCGGCGTCGGTCTCGGCCAGAGCGCGCGAGGAGTAGGGAGCCATTCTTCAAAGCGTGGCGCTACTTTACGAAGTTTAAGGGGTTTTAGCGTTAACCACTACGCGGGGGACGATCCGGTAATTTGTAAGCGATTTCGACTACTCTGCGTCGGCAGCGACCTTTCTACATCTCTGGGTGGCTACATCCACTGTTGTGACTCGCCAACGCCATCTCGAGCACAGCGCGCGACACGTCAGCGAGACGGGAACGGGAAGAACTTGGGGGGTTCCCGCGCTAGGAGGCCCGGGCTCGAGATCTACCACTGCGCGCGTAATCCACTGTATTATTATTGCGCAACTATGGGTACCCGGCCATACGTTTGTCGAAGAAAACCGAGGGGATCGATCCTATTGCTTCTTATTATTATGATTCAGTTAACGAGATGTATAAGCACCGCAGCTCAATTTACTTATTTATTTATTTACACACGAAGTATTCGCATACGTAGCGCTTAAACAGGAACAAAGGATACATGTACATGATACAAACGTCCGTGCGCACTTCTTTGCCCTACAGGAAAGTAAAAAAACTACACGTAACCATAACCAACAAACTCCTGCAAATTAGTGCACACCGCACGCACGCTCGCCTGACCCGACTCCTCAGAGTTTAATTCGTTCAGCGCGATCGTTCGTCTTTCTTCTTGCAGCTGCGCACCCGTTAATAGTGCCGCTTCTACGTATACCCACCCATCAACGCGTGAATCGTTCCTTGAAAAAAAAGCAGGGGGGGGGAGGGGACTCCCAACGCGGTTTTCTCACCTCGCGGCTAGGGCGTGGCGCTCTTTCCTCTCGGCATCCTTGGGCGCGGGTGGCTTTCCCTTGCCCACCCACAGGTGCTTCTGACCGATGGCCGGGTGCTCCTGGATGTGGTCCGAGAGCTTTGCCAGTTTGTCTTTGATCAGCTGCACGTGACCCGAGTCGAGCGCCGAGGAGAGTTCCCGCACGAGCTGGTCCGCGAAGGCTGCGGTTCGGGGACGAAACGTCCGCGCGTTACCATAATGCATATATTACATGATATATTACATAATACGTAAGCATCATAACACAGATCTATCCCACAAGCGTTCGCGTGTTTGCGACTGCCGTCGACCGCGGCCCCTCAACTTAAGAGTAGATATTCAGCTGCAATTTCTTTCTTATTTTTTTGCGTCGTTATGAGCAAGTGAAAGAAATATCGAGTTCCTTTGGTGCTGAACTCTTCCTAACGTCGCAAGGCGCGAACGCTGTTACAGATCAAACACAATAAAAAGAAGTTGTTCCCATTTATTCCTGGCCATGGAGAGTATATTGGTACGAAAAAAATCTGTTAAATAATAATTCAGTAAAAAATATTTGGTACGGTAATTACTTTATAAGTAATCGATTTGCTTAACTATGCACAACTGAAAGTTGCCTCCATCATGTCAAAAATGCCATTATGAACTCTACGTTGGGATTCCAGTGCCTCAGTTTTTAGGCATCAAATTCGGCGTATGCAAAATGGTGCGTCGGGCTCTTTTGGTTTAAGTGATGCCAGCCACGGAACATAGCGAACTGGCACTGTGTGAATGAAATTTTCTGTTCTCTTACGTTTTGAAACGATGAAAAAGTCAAATTGTGTGGGCATCCAGGACAAAAAGCAAGGTTCCCGAGTTCCTGAGCATTCCTCACCTTTCTATCTGCGATGGCTGCTCGTGTTTGTAACCACTCGCACAAAGTGCAGACGTTACACCTGAACCGACGCGCTGCGGCGCCTAATCTGCGAGCTCATCGTGGTGTAACAAGATCTGCAATCTTTCGTCCGGTCCTTTTCTACTTTTGGCTCAACAAATTCCACTTCAGTGCAAGTGTACGTAAGTGCTCGTCGCTAATGGTGGAGAGGCGAATAATATCTCACCTTTTACTATGAGCTTCAAGCGACCATCCGCTAAGCCCTTGCCCAGCTCTTCTTTTGACGGCGCCGCAGACACTGCGTGAAAAAGAACACAAGCACAAAAATATTAAGCATGCTTACATCGCAGGCGCGTTCACGTTACGCTTACGGACAGCTGTATTGCAAAAGTGAACAGTTAGTAAACGTATTTTGAGGTGAGACATCTTTGATTTCAAGCCGCATAGGGGGTCGCTTGCTAAAAGCGTATCTCAAGAAAACATGCAAGAAACGATAATAGACAGCTTTAGTACTGCGTACGAAGCGTACGCAACGGCGCTGCGTACGTAAGATAGCTACGTTCTGCAAAGTGCGCATGTGCAGAACGCAATACGGACCATACGTGATGCGTAGGCGGCCGCTGCGTACGCACGCATCCGATTCTTGCGTGCTTACGTACGGAGGCTTGCGTGCTGCTCTCGTGGTTCTCGTTTGTTCGGGAGAGCACGAGACAAAAGAGTTTCCCAAAATGGCAGCGTCAAAGGCGACCAGTGACAGGCTGTGCTTTTCAATGGCCTACGATTTGGCTTGGCTGCGTGAAGGGAACGCGCAGAAAAGCCATTCCCGGATCCTGCACGGTGGGAATGCACAGCAAAAATAGGAACTTTGTTCTTGAGAAAGCGTTGAGTGTGTGCTGCTTGCGCGAAAGGCTCGACCTGCTTTCGGCGCAGCTCGTCGCAAATTACCGTGCCAGCCTCAAAAAGCAAGTATTCGGTTTTTATTTTTCTCAATATGATTCGTGTATTTCATCCGTATTAAACGTCTCTTAAAGGCCTACATATAGTTCGACGAAGCGGGAACACACCCACATGTTACATCACGTTAGCGAGATCAACAGCATATAGTTCGACCGATGGTTCGACGTACTGGCGGGCGCGGTCAATGCGCTCCGACGCGCCCGGCGTCTAACGCTCGCCCGCTTACGTACGTAGGCATATTGCAGTACTAAAAACCCTAACGCAACACGCGCTGCTACGTTCAGCAAAGCGCTTGCGTGCTGCGTACGTGTCGTCATGGCGCAGTTCCTTAAACTGTATAATATCACCTATATTTTTCCCACCGTTCTACCCACGCGTCTTAATTTGGTGTCGCTGAGTAGAGGAAACTATCACTCGATCGTGTACGTATCGCGTTCAAAGATGGCGCCGTTGTCGTTCCACGCATGTCGGGATCGGTGCCAAAACTTAGCCTCTCGCTCGACGTTCAGAGTGGCTTCACTCGGCAGTACGTTCGTCGATTCGCACGGGAGTTGACAGCGTTCGAGAAAGCTCACTCTGGCCAACGTAGGCATGATCCACCGAAGCCAAGCGTTCGCTCATCGGGAATTGTGAGGTTTAGAAGCGTGCAAATTGTTGCGGGAATTTCAGGGTCGCTCGGCTATGACGCCCCCGCGTTCGACACGTGTGGTCCAAAAACGGAGTGAAGAAATCCGGGCCGCTAGATTGAGGGATGCCAATCCGCACCCCCCGCCCCCACCTTTCACAAGAGCGGGCCCACTGCGAACAGGGAGAGAGCATGACTGCAATATTAGACCGTAGCCCTCCCCCACCCCCACCCCCCTTGCTCAATCATAAGTTAAGCACGTGAGCTGAACGGGAAAAGTGGAACCAACGATTCGGCAAATGAATTTTGTCTTCGTCGGAGTCAGGTACCAGACCTCTTGTTTGTCTCAGACATCGATTGCGCAAGCGCTGTTGATAAGTTGAAGTCGCCTCCTTCCTGCAAACCCTTTGTGTCGTTTATATGACCGCGTGCTGGTATTTCGTTACTGTGCCCATACAACCTTACAACACTTATTCAGCTCTATTTTCGTACTCTTCTTTATCATTTCACCTCTTCTCGAGGTGTGCCGCATACATCCGCGTCAAGAAAACTTCGTCATCGCCTGACCAGGCTCAGCACACAGCAGCGCGCATGTGTGTAGTGGGTATATGCGCATCGCCATCTGTGCTGAACCACTACTGGTGCGCCGGTCCCCGTCTCTGTTCTCTGCGAAATCACGTAACGAAACAACAAATGCTAACTAAATGTCCGCACCGAAACAAATATACGCCGTCAAGTGCGTCATTTCTTTAATAAATGGAACTGTTTTTTTTTTCTTTACTCTTCAACTCGTTTTAAAACGAGTAGATTTCTTCAGCTCTTTTCATGTTTTCATGATCAGAGCTCCTACATTTAGGGCATGTACTTGATCTCGGGCAAGCGAGTCACGGGGTACTTTCGTTGCTGAAAGCCGAGACGTGAGAGTCTCTTTGGAACTTTCACTGTTCCTATTACACTCAATGGCTGCCGCTTCATCGGTAACCTAGTCTGGTTCCGAAATCAAGCAATCCTAAAGCGGTTTTTTTTTTTTAGTAATAAGTCAGTGTTCTTGTAGGAAGAAACTTTCGCGCATGGCAGAGTTAGAAACGCCGCATCATCATGCCGTTCCGTGCCTGAACGCGGCGGGCCCTTCAGGGAAGCCGAGTACCTGCGAATTCTCCTTCACACTATAGCTATAGTGAATCGCAACGGCGATGTCGCAGCTCGCAAAGTGGGCAGGTATATATGGGAGGACGAGTACGTCGCAAAGCGGCTACGGCAGGAGGCGGGCGACACTTAGGTTTCACGAACCTGTTGCGTGTCGACAGGGCTTACGGCTTCAAGTTTGGCAAGGCCTCGCGCTGGTGGTCTCGTGCTCTTTCTTTAGCGTCAAGGGTGGTACCACAAAAAGCTTTTCCGCCGCGGCACTTGACAACACCCTACACTGATTGCGACAGCGGCAACCGCTTTCATAACGACCGCTGCTAAGTCGCCGAGTGATTTGTCGCGAGAAGTGACGTTTACGACTCACTGTCTTGAGACGGCCGAAGCCGCTATGGCCGGGAGGAACCAGCAGACAAAAGGTCAAAGTTTAGCCCGAAGGACACACCTAGCTTCCGCCACGGCCACTTTCCCGGTCCCTTCAACTCCCAAGCACATTTTACTGCGGAAACGCAAAAGCCGTAAATCTTTTCAGCGGCAACGCCGTGTTGCTCAATTTTGCGAAACTTAGCCGACGATCGTTCTTAGCCTCAAACAACACAACCGACGACATGTTTGTGGAGGTCGAAGCTGTAGGCCTTGCTCCAAAGCACCGACAAACGTGCCTTGTTGGAATAGGGTGAGAGGCCCACTTCAATGAGAGGCATGGAGACGATAGTCAAGCTGATAGCATTTCATGCTACTTGTGATAACTTAATCACGGACGGTCGTACGCTTGTATAATGATAAAGCTGATTATGTTAGCCTGCATAAGATGATAGCGTGTTACTTGTAAGAACAATGAAGTACTGCTATCGGATGGCCGAACGTCGCCTCCACCACACGTTAAAGGTATCTGTACCATTCATCCAGCCAAGAACAACAACGGGGTTCCACTAAACAAAGTGACAGGTAGATCAGCATCCAGAGTGTTCCACAAAGTTTGCATAGTGTCGGGTGCCTTTGCAATTTAAACGAATCATACACGCATTACAAGAAAATGCTGTTGTCAGCGCATCTTTTAGCAAATATCGCGAAAACCTCTATAGCCTTTTACAGCGAAGTTGTATATAGCTAGTGGATTCGCCCGTCCATCCGTCCATCCGTCTGTCGCCTTGCGTAGAAAACTACTCCGGCGCAACCCTATGCGCATGCGCGAAAAAGAAAGGGAGGGCGAGCGATTGGCTGCGCCAGTAGTGACGTCGTTGCTCTCCGTCGCAGCCGAGTGCGCGCGCAGAAGTTTCTCTCCGGCTCCGAAATGGGAGCCGGAGTTTCTCTCCGACTCCTGTGGAGCAGGCAGCTTTCTATCAGCAACGCCGCGAGCAGAACCGGGAACGAGCTCGTCTACGCCATGCCGATGCTGCAGCCCGGGCACAAAAACAGCCTCGTGCAGCGGAGCGCGAGCAGCAACTGTGTCCCAAGTATCTGGCAGCCTACCAAGCCGTGATTTGATGAACCGACGAGATTCGCTACTTAACCACATAACCACATTAACCACTTAAACCGTATGAAGCTGTAACATGTAGAGAGTGCTTGGGCGGTGATTCTCGTTTTGTTTTGTTTTACTTCAAGGAAACGCAAGGCACACTAGTCGATATGTTCCTACATACGATGGGGTCACAATTAAAGCAATTTGTAATTCTAAATGAAATGTCAATTGTGCTGCTGAACTTGAATGAGTAGTGGAGCCAGTAAAGCTATCAGTACAACGCTACGACGTAGAGCTCCGTCGTCCGGCGCAAATACAATAGTCTAGCACAAGGCTCCTCTGGATATTCAACCTTTACGCATGCTCAGCGTTTACTAACTCGCAGCTGGGTGTTGAAATTAAGAAACCCAAGTTTTGCATGCCACAACGCTGCAATGTAATTTTTTTTTTGTGCCACCAGCATATGTGTTAGCAAATAAGCAACTTTGTTGCCAGTTATTGATGGATATCTTGCATACACTCTGGTGTTTTTCAACTGATGCTCATTCACGAACCGAACTTAACAACGTGAAATGCGCAGCAGCTCTGCCACCCTGACAGAAGTAACACAGATGCTAGCACCTGTTGACAATTTAGTTTTCACGCCAACGTTGCTACTGGAATGTGCGAACAGGTCGATATGACCATTAAAGCCGAGCTGGTCTTCAGATGCAATTCAGGCGTAGAGTTTCCACTTATCCATTCATATGTACGCACTAAACAAACCACTGACCAAAAAGAAAGTATAAGAGGGCGCGCTTTCAAGCAATGCTAAAGCAACCTGCCAGCGACAGGCCACGGATGTGTTTTAGTACTTCTTCGTTTCGCCCGAACGCCCAGAGTTTAGCGACGGTCTTGAGAAATGATTTAAGGAGGTGGGAGCGGTGGTGGGGAGGTTCCTACGCTCTTTGAACCGGCCGGAGCTAGTGCTTTGGTCTCTGTGGTGGGTCGACAGCGGGAGACGATGTCTATTTCTGTCTACGGACGTGTCTCTCACGGCTCAAAGGACGTATACGACTCCCGGCTCACTGCTATCCCTCTTTTTTTTTTTTTTTCGCAACTCAGTTCCGTTGAGCGAAGGCGATGCGTTCGGCCTCATGTCTTTCCTTTGGCACCGTTGCCAAGTTGTGGACGGGTACAGACGATGGCTTTGCCCCCTTTGCGCGCGTCGTCGTCTGCATCGAAGCTCAAAAAGTTTTGCGCTTCTTGCTTTGGCCAAGATCTGGCCTGCTGTCGACGGCGGGGCAGTCGTTGAGCCCACAGACACCCTGCATCACGTGGCCTAGCACTTCTTGTCAAAGCCGTCGCTTCTTCTACGCTTGTGTAGACCTTTCTGTAGTTGTTTTTCCTTCGTCTGGGTGCAGCCAAGACGAGGAGCAAGTGTCCTTGGAACTGTCGTCTGCTAGGTGTCTCCGCTGGCAGGGAGCTGAGCTCCGGAAAAACTTGATCCAACAAAGGGTGGCAGGTTTTGTTTTAGGAAGCAAAGATGTCACCTTTCTGTTTCTCCCGAGGACCACGGGGACGTTCCCGCGGACTCTCTTCTTTGGTGTCAAAGGTAACCATTACGTTACGTTAGTGCTACCTAACTGTGACGTGGTTACAGATACAAGAAAAAGCAGATAGGGCGAACTATTCTCGGTGAAAGGGTTTCACTAAAGAAACTCAAACCCATGAATGTTCTCATCCTAAATAGACAACCCCGATACCTTTAAAAAATGATCAAAGTGTACTTCTATTCAGGAATCTGTTCCCGAATTCCTCCAGGATAAATAAGATTACCGATTCATGAAATTTGACATCGTAAACACCACAGAGAACGTGCGTGGGGTATTTTCTACAGATAGAAAATTAAAGCACAGGGCAGCACGTTGTTGCAAAGTAATTTGTCGAGTGAGAAAATAGTAACACCTGCGAGGAACCTTCGTCAACCAGTAACTTGTTGTTCAAAAGTTTACTCTCACGAGTGCTAAGCATTCACCCCTGTGTAAGTTTACGTACGAGTTCAGCGCTCAGCTCAAGCTTCTATTCGGCTTGAGAGACGCTGTAATAGAGAGTTTCTGATTAACCACTTCTAGCCTGTTGTAGCGATTTCGCGACATGCAGAATCTGAGCTCATAAATCCAAACGAAGCACTTAAGCGAGACAAAAGCTGATTTTGACGTCATGTGTGGACATCAAGCAAATGCATGATAGCGTGCTCTATCTCAGAAAACAACACTTTGTGCAGAATCGTTCCAACGACGTTCAACACTCCAAGAAACTCGTTCAGCGGCATCCATTCCGGAGCATGAATTGAAGTGGTCATCTCTGAAATACCGACTGTTTTACGGACTGCCATAAAATGCAAGACGGTTCACCTGCCAAGTCTGACTTTCTTCAGAGTGTGAAAACATGCGAATTTGACATTGTTTTGACATTGCGAATTTGACATTGCCCGTTTCAGCAGTCTATAAACGAGTCTCCAAGTCTCACCCGGGGTAGTAAATGGTATGAGAGTTTTTTTGCATGTTCTCACTCTGCGTACCAGCATTTTTAACTGCAATTCGAAAGTTTTTCTTCAGGCAATAGATTCAGGTTATTACAGGTTAATTTTGACCAGTTTTCCTACTTGAACTTCCATCTTCAACATAATTTTTGTTCGTGGTAGTTTTTCTTTCCTTTATTTTTGTACTCTAATTCCACCGGAATGAATGCTGCCGCCACCGCCCGATACCTCGTCCAGATGAGCACAACGCCATAGCCATTAGTCCCCGCAGCCAGTGCCCGCCGGTTTGAACTGCTTTCATTCTGGACATCTGTAGAAACGTTACGCGTACCTGCTCTCAAGCAAAGAGACTAAAGCCAGGCTGGCACAGAATCCTATTTTCCAATTAGCGGTGAGAGAAAGAGAAAGCTAAGAATGACACTTATTATTCCCAAATTTGGGAACTGAAGCCCCCGTTCGGGCCTCCTGGTAGGCTCATGTTTCCTGGCCCAGCTAATTCTTGAGGCGTTGCACCATATTGTGTGGTACAGCGCGAAGCAGGGACAAGGGACGCAAAAAAAAACGAGGACAAGCGCTTACTGTCAAGTGAAATTTTATTGATCTTGTCCTTGCTTCGCGCTGTACCACACAATCTAAAAATGGAAAACCAACTAGCCCAAATCATCACCCTTCTGAATTGCACCAGAAGTGGCCACCATAGTTTTTGGAGCTTTAGGGGGAGAGTGGTTCACTCCCTCAGTTGCTGGGAGGCTGGTTTGGTGGTAGTTTAGAAAGTATATTGTCTCTCTGAAGATGTAGTTGGCAGGGCACTCCCACAAGGTGTGGTTTTTTGATGGATAGGCGCCCGCATGGTTTGCAAGTGGGGGAGCCCGGGTCCCTGTTAACATAAATGCGTAACATGTGGTGCGAGTAATGTGTGTGTTTGTGCTTTTCGTATGACTGAGAAGTCCTCTCTGGAATGCGTGTAGGATGGTGTGTTGAGAAGTGCTGATGCTTCCCTGCGAGACTTCGAAATATGTAACTTTACCTTCCCCTGCATTTTCCGCTCTTTTCCGGGGGTTGTAAGTGTCTTGGAGGTAAGCGAAGTGAAAGAGTGACAAGTTTAATCAAAGAGACGATGGGGAAAATTAGGCGCCAATTTACACATGTTGCCTGCAATATGAAGTGCCATTGCGAGCGGCGAAAAGCGTGACAGAAGTGGTTCCTTGCAAAATTTGTTTCTTGGAAGGATTAGTAAATTCTAATGTGAAAAAAAATGAAAACACACAATTCTGAGCATTTCCAACTAGGAAAGCATACATATACGTTCTCTACAGTAGTGCAGTGCAAAGAAAAATTCGCGGACGTATATGCTTATGTTTACCCAACAGTCCCCAGAACATAAAGTGCTCTCGGTATGATACCACTTAATCTTTACAACAACTGCAGTTGCTCTAATATTCGATTTAGAGAAGGTAGCTAACATTCCTGGTTAACGCTGACAGAGCGCAACAGATTTTAATTTTCGATATTACAGCACTACTGAACTTAATCGAAGTATTGACGTTTGTTATAGCTGTAAACCTCCTTAACCGTTCCTAGTAATAAGGAATAAATTACACAGCGAATTGGCTCAATAATTTTACGATACGATGAGCTTGTGGGCCCAACTACCCCCGTATGATGTTGGGCTGCTAAGCACATGATCGCGGGATTGAATCCCGACCACGGCGGCCGCATTTCGATGGGGGCGAAATGCGAAAAACACCCGTGTACTTCGATTTAGGCGCGCGTTGAAGAAGCCTGAGTGGTCCAAATTACTCCGGAGTCCCCACTATGGCGTGCCTCATAACGAGATCGTGCTTTTGGCACTTAAAATCCCATATTTTAATCATTTTCTTTAATTTTAACTTCCCCCGTAATGGCCACCCACCGCATGACACCAGTGCGCTTGTAGAGCGCTGTCTCGACACTCGCTTTTGACGTGAAGCAACCTTCATATCGGTAAGCATTGTGGGTCGCTCGCTAAACCACACGTGACGATAAATGTAGCACTAATATCATTTCTACGCGCCAAGATTTTAAAATATGCAAATGCCGCGTAGCTGCACAGAACCAAGGTAATGTTGTTTGCCATCGCTTGAGGATACTCAGATTATATTTTGTATTCCACCTAATTACATAATCGGTCTTAATTAATTAATCAAGTACTCAAATATTACTCTCGATGAAAAGTGTTAAAGAGAAAATTGTAGAGCAACACGAGAAACTCGCGATACAGCCTTCTGTTGCTCAATACGTGCAACCTGAAAGTATTTTTCCGTGCGTGAAAGAAGCCCGCGCATACACGCCAAATTGCCGTGCGACTGGCTTCGGGAAGCAAAAGGGGAAACGGGGAAAGCGTGCGTTTCCCTGTGACCTTTCTGGACCTACCGGCTAGCTTCACCCGCTTGACTTGTCAAGTTCTTGCATTACGGTTTTACACACCTCAGAACACCACGGTCATTTTTGTGTGATGAAAGTCAGGAATGCTTAGATGCCCTGAAGTGTTGTTAACCTCGGCGCAATTATTTCACCCCCTAAGCTAATAAGCTAGTAAGTAAGCTAGTAACATCGTGTGTACCGTGGTTTTGGCGTGTGTAGCGGGGTTTAGAGCCATCGAAAGGAAAAAAAAGAAACTACAAGAAAAGCGCCAGTTCAAAGCGAGCATGCAAATTGGGCATAAGTAGGCACAAATGTCCAAAGGTCCTGCTAATGCAGGAGTGTTCCCAGCGGTCAATCTACTGTGCCGCGTTTTGCATGAAGATCGTGAGAAATTTAATTAAATCTATCCCGCGGCGGACGGGCATGGCCTGACGTCCCAACGTGGGAGCGGCCCGCAGCGCGCTGAGTCGCGTACCTCAGGACCTTCATTAAAGTTTTGCATCCAGCCATCCATCCCGACTGTAAAGGTGTCCGCTCGCTTTAGCTGAGTTCATTGCAATGCAACTTTGCTAATTAATTTAACTAATGATATATTACACTTTAAACGAAATTTAACTTCGCCAACTATTTTAAAGCGCGGTTTTCACTTTACAATGCCTTTACTATAAAACAATCCGGACTTTCCTGACCGTGACTGCTGAGTGCTGCGGTCTAACCCAATAGCTCATATTTAAAAAAAAAAAGAACTTGAATTCTGCGTCCGGTGGTGGGATCGAACCTCGGCCCTCCAGAAAAGCAGTCCGTAACCAAGAGGTCACAATCACATCTCGTGCCAACTTATCACTTATCTCGTGGTCACTTATCCCTTATCACTTATCACTAGTCATTTATCTCGAGGTCACTTATCTCGTACCAACGTCACTAGCTCTTTGAGAGTTGCGCAGCGCGGTTGCGCGCGAAAAAAAGGCGCGCGCGCGCCAATTTCCTTTGCGCCCAAGACGCAGTACGAGAATGGAGAAATGTATAGCATTTCACTAACCTCTTCACGAAACCTTCGATCTACCTAGATTTAAAGATGTGTGTTGCGTCTGCTTAATTTTTGCAGCTTCTGTTCTGTGGCATCTTATCAGCGTAGAAATGCCCTACTTACGCACAGCTTATGTGTCTTGTAGTGATATTCAGAGAAAAGACGGGGAATGCGGGAGATGGAAATTCAAGACGATGAGCAAAACGTGAACAAGGCCTTGAAAAAGACAAGTCCACTTCTCGAAACGTTGGCTCCTGCATTCACCTTGTTCACGTTTTGCTCATCGTCTTGTAGTGATGTTGTAATTCGTAGCATTTATTTCTTCTGGTTCAACTTTCTTTCTTTTTTTCTGTGAGCGCGAATACTGTTCCTTTTTTCGTGCGTCCAATACATTATCTTATTTGTTAGTCATAACCATATGAAGCAGACAGGCAATGTAGCCAAATAAGGCATAGGGAAATCAACTGTTATGCTTAATTGAAATGAAACAATCAGGAAAGGGAAGAACACACTGGACGAAAAAAGAGCTCGCAGCCGATCGGAGCGGCACCCTCCCCCCGCCCCCTGTCTACCGCAGTACGCATGCGTTCTTCGCGCTTACTGGTTTATTTTGTAGTTTACGAGGGTACTGTTAATTCATCAAATGCGTAAATTGTACAATGGGTTTTCGCTGTTGCATCAAATGTCCGTTCTGATCCCTCATGCACATTTTTCATCTACTGTGTAATTACATCTGCGTCGTGTTTTCTCTACCGCATGCTGTTTGTCTCTTTTCTGAAAGCTATGGGCCCGAAGCGGTTCTTAAAAGTACTAACCCGTCGAGCAGTCGTACAAAAGCCATTACGAGCTTTAACGTTTCAAGCACCCATTTAGGGCACTCTGATGGTGATGTACGGAGTTTTGTGCTGCAAGGACCAATGACGGCCACAGAGCGTCAGAGCACTCTAGCTCTAAGCTATACGCGCATGCGCACAAGATCTATTTGGCTTCTGCACAGTTCGAGGCCAATACGGCTACCTGTCGCGATTGTTCTTAAATCGCCCACAGGCCCCGTTTCACGAGCGCGCATGAGCTCATAACGGCCGACTCCGCCCCGATCACACGTGGTACAATGTGGCACGTACGCGCAGACTCCGCAGTGACGAACCCGAACGGAAGAGGACAGGAGCGGTTGTTATCTGTCCTACGAGCAGGTGGTAGTGGCGCTGAGTCGTGCTCCCTCAAGGGTTGCAGAAGATAGCGCCAACCATTCATTTTCACGTAGAACCACTTCCCTGAGCAGGTGGGAGAGTATGCCTTCACCGTTCATGGCTCTCTGACGGCTGAGCCCCCGAGTCTTATTTGCGCATCGCTCAAGCGCGCATTATTAGAAAGAAAGCTTCGAGAACAGTACTTAAGTAATTCGTATTCCCAGAAGGTACCCAATTATAGCATTCAATTCTCTCTGGAATTAGAACCTCCCTGTCCTTCCTTTGCTCTTATCTCTCTCTCTGGCTTTCCGGATATCAAGGTTCCCTTGCTTTATATATGTTCTCAGCCTATCTTGTCGTCTATGCCCAGTTATGCGTATGCACGTAGTAATTTTAAGAGTGAATATTCTTTCTTTTCCTTGAATTAAACTTAGTTTCGAGTAGCGCCTCGTTTGCCTCTTTCGAAGTGTCATCCTTTAGATCGTGTCATCCTTTAGTCCCACCAAAGTACCGCAGGCATTTAAGAGGCAACGGTGAAGAAAGATTAACATATGACTGTGGAAGCTGTCGGCTATGCACACTGTCGAGCTGTCAACAGCTTGAATGAGTATTCATATATTGATTTTTTCTGAAAACTGCCGGTTCTTCTTGTGACTCGCGAACAATGAAACACACCATATCAGTGTTCATTATCTGGGCTTTTTGCTCTGCTGTGGTGATAAGATGACAGGTGGCCTTTAAACATGTACTTTGAGCGCTCTCCCCACGGACCTGTAGCGTGGTACACGCAGTGAAGTGCTGGATTCCCGTGTCCTCAACTCAAAGTGAACATCCCTATGACACTGCGCGATCCTCCGAATTAAAATTGCATGCCTAATATGTGCTCAAACTCTTGCTAGACGTTTCGTGTTTTTTTGTGTGTGTGTGTTTTTTTTTTCGTGGTGTATAATGTGTTAGTGCCAGTTTGTGATTTTTTCGGAAAAGTCAAATTGTGTAGCCCTCAGAAGCTTGTTGCCTTCAAACTTCTCGCCCCCGCCACACAGTTAAACGTTCTTACCCACCTGCATAACCCTTCGCACACCACTCACCTGCACATGAACATGATCTTGGGACCATGGCCTTGCATATCGCAGCTACAAAAGCGCTGCTGCGATTTCCGAAAGCTACCGGATTGAGTGACCGGCTGAGATGCAGACTGAGTTACCATCAGTGCTAAAGAGCACAAAACTGTTACCACGTCGGCGACATCCACAGTGGACATTATCTTCTTCTCTTAATCTTTCCCTGCCGTTTTCCCTTCCCTCAGTGTAGGGTAGTCAACCGAGCTCAGTCCTGGTTAAGCTCCCTGCCTTTCATTTATCATTTTCTCTCTCTCTCTCTCACTCACCTGTATATCATTCCCACAGTACTCCGGGCCAGTGACGCCCGGCACACGCGGATGCTGTCAAAATCTGCACCTAATTAACTGGAAGTGAAATCTGTACGACTCATTTCATTTCGGCAGAGGCTTATTCGGAAACATACAAAGACTATGCGTGCGTAAGCAGACGCAAGTCGGTGCAAATAAAGAGAGCCTACCCTCAAACGTTTCATTTAGAGCCCGTCACGGTTGCGTAGTGGCTATGGTGTTGGGCTACTAAGGACGAGGTCGTGGGATCGAACCCTGGCCACGGCGGCCGCATTTCAATGGGGGGGTGAAGTGCGAAAACACCCATGCACTTAGATTTAGGTGCACGTTAAAGAACCCCAGGTGGTAAAAATTTCCGGAGTCTCCCCCTACGGCGTGCCTCATAATCAGATCGTGGTTTTGGCAAGTACAACCCCATATATTTTTTTACATTTGCCGTTGCGTTCAGAGGACAAAGTTTCGTTTTCCGTATAACACGAGCCTACGATCACACACGAAAGAATCCGAAATGTGTTGGCGCTTTTAAAAACTCCCGATTCGCTACTGTGACACTGAAAGCACTGGGTTGCACATCTTCGGTTCACTCTCAAAAGAAGAAATTTCAACTTGTCTCGCTCGTTGTCCTAAAGCAAGCCAGCATCTTTAACACGTTCGGAAAGGCCACCACCACCACACCCAAGTTTCAGGACACGCCAAAACCAGAACCACCAATACCCTGGCGTGACTCTACGCAAAGGCCAGATTCAAAATGAACCCTTTTTGAATGGCGCGTACGCTTACTCTCTCCATATCTCATCCTTTGTTTCGTCGACATCTGATTCAGTAATTCGTTAGTTTCTTGTGAAGCTTTCTCTAACTAAACTGGGCAAGACTAGATCAAACACTGACCTTGCGTAAACGAGGCCGCCAGGTATCCAATGAGAAGTAACAGCGCACCGGCAGACGTCCGTCGACTCACGCCGGCGCTGGAAGCCGCGTTCCCGTCAGGTCGCCTCATCGAAAAGTACAAGCTAGGCAGCGATGTGATCTATCTTCAAGCGGTCGGTCGAACAATATCGAAGTCCGTCGGCTGAGTCGCGGTCACACGCGGAGGGAAGAAGCACGTCGTCTCGGGGCACACACGAGGGTTCAATTTGGCGGCGCACACCGACGACCGCGGGTGGGAAAGACAGGGTGAGCAGCACCCCCTCCGGTTCCCTCGCCCTCCGCCGGGTGTCTCGTCCAACGCACCACCAGCGAGGAGGCGCGCAGCCAAAACAAACGCCCGCACACGCACGCACCGTGCCTCACACTTCTCTCCGACAACACCCGTCACGCACGCACGCACTATCGGCTAAAAGCAAGACGAAGGGTAGAGTCTGAAAAAGCGCGCCAACTCTCGCCTCGGTTCACGCGAGTCGCACCACACGAACCGGGTTGGCTGCGTCACAGGCGCTGCGTCGATGCTGGAAGTAGCCGTCGGACTGCGCCGATTCGAGTGCTGCTGCTGCTGCTGCGTCGCTGCTGGCGCTTAGGGCGGCCCGCCCGGTGGGCCGGTTTGTTTGTTGACGCAGCTCCGGCGGCTGCAGCACTTGGACGGCGGGCCTTGCAGCTCGGGGCATGGCGACGGCCGAGCTTCGAGAAACGGCCAGCCGCAGCCCGCGGCTCGGTGCCTGTCTTTCGGGCACGCGCCTCCTCACTCACTCGCCGATGACGTAGTTGCGGTCTTCTGCGTCGAGCGTGAGGTCGCTCTCGGGACACCGCCCTCAGCCCGTCAACTTTGCCTCTTCGGTCGCTGTACGAGTCTTGAGTGCTAATCGATTCAATGCCCAAATTCAATGCATTGGGCCAGGCGTTGCAGCTTTTGGTTCAGACAGTCGGTGGCCAATAAGAAGAAAGGTTAGCGCTGGTCACTGTTCTCCGGGAGAAGAAATCACGAGAAGCGTCGATTTTTACGTAGTTGCAAGAACGCCCGGACGGATATCTGTAGAGCAAACGATCGAGGGACTGCCCATCGGACTGCGCTTTTATAGCACTCTGAAGCACGTGACATTCACAGGGGTCACGAGAGCAAGAGCTGCTGAAGAGCAAGCGTCAAGTACGCGCTTAGCGCTCTTCTTTTTTCTTTTTAGCGTAGGTGTGGGCTTGTTTACACAAAAAGAGACTAGCTCCTTCTCAACCACTCGATACAGAGGGATGCCTACTCGAAAGAAAGTGTTGACGAAGAGATCAGGGTGGAATGCCTGGGAGGAGCGAAGGGCAAGATAAAGACGACAGGACTGATAGGACACGTACGGCTCGAAGAACGGTGAAAGAACCCTCCTGACACGGACTCCACTCTCCTGAAGAACCCTCCCGCCGAACTACTGAGACCAACGGGTGTACCCATGCTCGAAGTCACGGACGTGCAACCGTCAATCGAGTGCCGCTAACAATTGGGCCGCATAGAACGGTCGTGCCTGTCCGTGGGCGAGGGATCCATGTTGTAATTCGCGCGACGTGACAGAGCTTGCGAGGCACTGCAAGGACACGAGAGCACGTTGTAGTGCTCCCTTGACCTGCATGGCTGCCACTAGTGGATTATGCTCGATATCTCAGTGAATTACTGCAGGACAGTTGTACTTGTTAGCGAGGCAGAATTAGATATACAGCACAGGGATACACGACGGACAGGAGAGCTGATACACAGCACAATGTGCGAAGAATATATCCATATTTGTAATCAAGGACATACCAGAATTCGCTTCTGCACTTAAAGTTGCAGCTGGTGAGCTATAAAATGAGAGCGTATGCGATCATTCCAACTCCGATGATTTCCCGAGTCAGGTGATCCCTGTGCATGCTCAAAACTGCGAATTTAATGACAACGGGAGAGGGATGGCGGGATTTTCAGTGGGCACCAATCCATTCTTTATGTGCACGTTTGTCATTGTAATCGTGCTTTCTCACTCTATTGTTGTAGCAGCGGCCCCGCCTACCCGGCATGGTATTTTCTCACACTTGAGGGGTATGACTTGCGCTACGTTCTATGTAGACTTATTATACTTCCACTTTCAATTTTGCACGCGTAGTAAACTTTTCTGAGCTATTTACCTCAGTGAGCAGTAAGCGCAATACACGTGGTACGACACTGTGTCCAGAACGACGTGCGACGCTTCTGAAAGGCAATTGTTCAGACTGTGGCAACCTACGGGAGTCTGATAGAACTTGTTTGAAACCTGTCGCATGCGGTTATTGATAAGGCATATAATTTTTCGCATAGTATGACGCGTTGTGCTATATCTGTCTTCCATTGTAGACATAATTTCTGCAGGTCTTTTTTATAGCCGCAGGGCATCCTGCATGAAATGTTCAACTCCTAGCTGAATGCACCTACGGAACCCTACGAAGTGGCCATTTTCAAGTGCATCCGCATGCGGAAATGCTATACTCAGGTTCTAGTTGCTTTCCTGTCTTCATGCGGCGTCTCTCCTTTCGCAGAGCTAACTGAGAATCCGATAGCTACCCAACATCCACCAACATGATACGTCGTTACAGACTAGTTGCAGTACCTCAACGATCGCGGCCGACTCCACCGACGTTGATCTTCTGGGATCGATCTGCAGCATCGGCGTGAGACATTTGTAAGCGTCGCAAGTGCGGTGGTTCAAACGCGAGCAGCTGATACATCCGTAAAAAGCAAGTGGCACTATATCTAGCGCTGATATGCGACATGATTAGCTGTTCCAGAGCATCTTTCAGCATTCTTGATTTTTTCCTCGTGTTCTGGACACAGCCTGAAGGACATGCTCTTGAAGCATATTCCATAGTGTTGTCCTTGGAATTCGAAAAGGCGTAAATCCATACAGTAATACGTGCGTTTGCAGCGCTATAGCCTTGAAGAAAGAGAATCCAGCCGTGTTTGCTGAACGCTGCACATATCAGATGATGCTGGTGCCTCCTGAGCTGCACACGAAGCGGCTGTACGGCAAGGAAGATGCTGGCTATCAAAGCATGGGCCTTGGAGCATGTACCCAGAGTAGACGTTTACCTGGATACCGGATCATCGGCCTCGGTATTCACCACATTGTGTCAAACTGAGGTTCGTCCTATTATAACTTAATGACGTTTTAACGCACGTGAGAAAAATTGGGGCACCGGTCGTCATTATCTCAGGGGAATAACAATCACATGCATGTGCAAATACGATTACCTCTTGTTGAATGAAGGTGTTGCAGAATTTTTCACAAGGTTGTAACTTTTCAATGCTTTTCGGCCTCCCTATACGTGCATGTGGGTTGGCGGCTGCTTAAACAGCATTACGAATGCAGATACAGGTTTATTTCTCGTCATGTTACAACATTCCAGTATTGACGGGACCCCAAACACTAACACATAAGTATATCGGCTGCTTTCAAATTTTTTGTATGAGACGTGGCTGAAGAAATTCCATGGAATGAGCGTAAGTAAAAGGTTGCAAATTACTTAGCTTTCTGCCTTCTTCATAAGATGAACCTTCAAGGATCTCAAAAAGCGGTAACTTACGCGTCCTATAGATGCACAAACACTTGAACTTGCTCAGTAACCATGCCAGATGTCTACGTTTTCTCAGGAAGAACACGATCGTATCCGAGCTATTGACAGCCAAGTACAATTGAGAAGCCACTGATCATAATGCCTAAATAATTTCAATGTAGTACAAAAGCGTCCCCCCCCCCCCCCCCCCCCCGTTGGAAATCGCACATCGTCGGGAGCAGACGGTGGAGGGACCTCAGGGCTCTGCCACATCACCCTCTTCTTTCTCATCAGCACGACAACACTGTAATATGGGATTGGTTCTTCGGCTGTCAGCTGCCCAGCTCAGAGCATTGCAATCTGTACCCTTTGTCGGAGATCAGTCGGTCAGAAAAGAGTACATTGCTAAAGGCCTTCGCCGATTCATTCTGCAGCCAGCAGGAACAGCTAAAGCTGTCGAATGCACGGCTTAAAAACTGTTAGCACAGCACTGCGGATGGATCGACACACCGCAAACGCGGATCACGACTTCGCAAAGTCGGGTCGAAGTTATCCCGTAGCTCGTCAGCGAGAAGTGGTACAACACCAGACCATGATACACTAAGCTGAGCATATCTCATGAGTTCGGGAAGCATCTCAGTCTTGCTGGAAATAAACACTGGCTTTCAACACACAAGCGCGCCCGAAATCTTTAAAAGACAATAAAAGGGCTTAGAAATGCCCGGGAAGCTTCCTAGACGCTGCCCATAAATGCTTCTCGATCATGTCAATGACAACAAGCTCTCCTGACATTCGAACTTAATCAAAACAAACAATGTTTTTTGTAGAAATATTCTTCGCATTTGTACAAAGCATTTGCGTTTAGACTATTGATTACATGAATTCGACGTCCTTGATGACAGATCTGATTTGGTAATGGTGGAAGTTTTAGCTGTAGGCAGATCAACCCTAGCGAAAATCACCGGCAGCTGGCCTGCCCTGGCAATAATTTTTCATGGGAGTTGCTAAATGCAATTCCGAAGGTGCCCAAATATGTTTTGTCATTTTTGTTGCACACCGTCGCTATACAAGTGAAGAAGAGAGGTAGCGATAAAAAAGGTCCACGTCTATTTCTAACACAGCATAGAAAGGAGTCGTGTATCAGTGTCGCCGCAGGCGGTTCGTGGGTCTGAGTGGGCGGAAAATTTTCTGAAGCCCTTCGTTGGGCACGAAGTTCAAATTTAGAATCGGCCAACCGCCCTGAAGATAAACGGTGTGGCGTTTTTCCACGTACCACTTCAGATAGAAGAGGAAAGTCGCTACTCGCTACAAATGCTGCTTACCAGAAATTGTCAATAACGCCTACGGGGGAAAATGTAAGAGTAAGCACTCGCCAGAGTGATTCGCACGATTCACGATTTGTTGCCCAACGACAGGCACTCTCCCGTCGAAGCCTCTTCGCCACAGCATCGCATGGCGCCACGACGCAGAAAGATGGGCCCTGCAAATTAAGCTCTTCATCACTGTTTGAAAGGGCTTCAAGATTACAAACTTTAGGTAGAAAAAAAATCAAGTCAGAATGTAACATTGACCAAAGTGACTGCGGTGCCTACTTAAGAGCTGTTGAGATTTAGGTTCTTCTATTTCAAAGTGACATCAATGACGCAAGCATAGAATATGGCTTATGTACATTCAGTATAGCATCATTTGACAGCAAGCACCACCCCAAAAGTCCCGCATCAGTTTTCTCATTGCAATCTTCAGGTTGCGCTTCAGCCTTCAAAGAGATGACAAAAGTGTGCGCATGTTTGCATGACGACCAGCGAAAGCCTTTAGAACGCTATGTCCGCCTGCAGCTACGGCGCCTGCCCTTGTTAGAAGGATCGAAACCTTGGTAATCAATTACGGGCACTAGCATTCTAATGGCGCACTAATTAGAGTCATCACCAATACGTGCACAGGGTCTGTTCGGTGTCTTCGAAGTCCTCTCGCCCGGCTGTGACGATCTTGTCAAGGTCACCCGCAGGCTCTTGCTTGCGCGCGCATGCGCCAAGAGGCGCACTTGTGCGCACGTGATCTTGCACGTGTACGAATCAAATTGGGAGTTTCACCCAAAGGCCAAAAAAAAAAAAGCGATGGCGAGGTTTCGCTTCGCGCCGAAGGCGTCTCCGAACGCAGGCACGGTAACAAGCGTGCCAGCGGCGTTGGAGGCGTTGCATCGCGATGGTGCACGAGATGAGACCGAAGAATAAGGGTCGGCGTTGGTCAGCATCCAAAGAAAGGATTACGAAAACTTAGCTTGACGTTCACCACGGTGTGGCGGGCATGCAGCAGTGCGTGCAGCAACGCTTATTTGCATGCGCTCAACGCTCGTGCCCGCAGAAGAAGCCACGACGCTGCCAGGCAGGGTTTGGCAGAGTCGATTAAGCGGATCGTGACGGTGCGTCCTCTTGGCTTTGTCACTTTTGCAGACAAACGCACTGCTCGTCTCTCGAGTCTCTAGAGGCCTTTCAACCCTCCTCGAGCCGGCAACGCACGCGCGCTGCTACCATGACAGTGCGCATTGAGCGTCCGTAAAATTGCTATCACTATGAAAAGAGGCTGCGACACAGAAGTGGCGAAATAAATTCGCCAACGATTACGACACTCCCTAACGCGAAATTTGAGCGCAGCTCCATACGTGTTTTCATTTCACGATGTATTGGCTAGCGCGGACAATCTGTCTCATGCGGCCCGTCGCAAACGGAGTGAAGCGTTGCAAAACGAACTGACACTCAAGCACAACGATAGCGGCGAGCAGAGTCTGCGGTAATCGAAAATCGGATCTGCGGGTCAAGCACGTCGGCTTTCATACACAACTCGTCGAAGGTTCCAGCGTAATCACGTGGCTTGCAGAAAGTACTACACAATTCTCGTCGCGCATATAATCGGGCTTCCAAATGTTGACACTCACTTTAGTATACGCTATAGAGGATGAAGGCGAAAGCCTGCCCGCTCCCGAGATTTTCATTACATTACTTCACATTTTTATTCGAATGCATTGTTACTTCCTATTACTTGTTTGCTCCCACCAAAGGTCGTGGATTCGTCTGCCTTAATTAACTGCGCCTTAAATACAGTGGCCCTAATTACCACCAAAGGCAGCGGGTTCAACTCCCACCAATGGCTGTAGGTTCGAGTGTCTTAACTAACTCTATCTTAATTAACCGTGTCTTAATGAACTTCGCCTTAACACCAAAGGTAGATAGATGGTTCGACTCTCGTCCTTCACAATGTGCATTGGAATCCAACTTGGAGATATGGCCGGTTCACCCATGTCTACATATTGTGTCGTAGGTTCGAGTGACTTCGCCTTAACACCAAAGGTCGCGGGTTCGACCTTCACGAAGTCAATTGGAATCCAACTTGGATATATCGCCGGTTAGCCCATATCTCCGAGTGGGTTTGACTCCCACCAGAGGTCATAGTTCGAGTGCCTTAATTAATTATATCATAATTAACTGTACCTTAGTTACCTCCGCCTTAATTAACACCAAAGGTGGTGAGTTCAACTCCCACCAAAGGTCGAGGGCTCGACTATCGACGTTCACGTCAATTGGGATCCATCTTGTATAAATGACCGGTTCGCCTGTATCTCCAAGTGGTTTCGACTCCCACCAAAGGCCGTGGGTTCGAGTGGCTTAATTACCTCAATCTTAATTAACTGTTTCCCGATTAAATTTGGCTTAATCAACACCTTAGGTCGTCCTTACACTTCTTTGCCTCGGCTTCACGCTTCCTTATAAATAAATTGATGGCCTAATTCACCCTGAGAGCGAAGGTCGTGGGTTCTACTTCCACCAAAGGTTGTGGATCTTAACGAAATTCGTCTTAATTAACACCACAGGTAGTCGGTTCTACTCCCGCCAAAGGTCCAGGGCTCCACTCTCTGTGAACTTTAGTGCTATAACGCTGGACAGCGTAACGCCGGATATGGAATTTCTCGACCCATGAGCCGTCTAAGGCTTTCGCCTTTATACTATGGCACCATATCGTAGTCTCGTGGGGCACTCTGCTTTCCTTCTCCCCTTTCGCCATACTATCCTCCTCCACCTTCCGCCTCATGCTTTCACTGTAGGCTCCTACTCCACCTTCCTCCTTGCACGCTCTTCTTTCATCTCCCGCTGCACTCCGCGTTCGCTTTCATCTTTCCCTGTGCTCGTTCGCTCGGTTACGAGGTACAACAACGCCGAGGCACGCCGACCTTCTACGCAAAAACGGGCGCCTAGGAGCTCCACTCTCGAAAAAGAAAAATGCCCTGAACCAAGGGACGAGTCGAGGCTGGTTCTCTTAAGAGCTGATGTTGTAAAACGGAGAAACATACCGAAATCACTCCATGTTGCAAACAACTGATGGGCAAAGGCGCGGCGGTTGCTGAAGCTTTATGACTCGTTCACACTGGGACAGTCGGCGTCTAGGGCGTCGTGTAACCTTTCGCCGGCCATGTGCATCATGCCATCTCTTTAACCACTACAAAATACAAGGAGAGAGCGCGATATGTTACTTCTAGCGCGATCTGCCGAGTACGCGCTAACAAGACCGCACAGTCTTATCGGCCCAGTGAGCTTTTTTTTTTACGGTCTTCTGCGCTCGTGTAGAGATTTTTGTCCTTTTATTTTTCGCGTCAGTGATACTTGCGTTCACGCTTGTTGCGTCACGTTATGCTTGTGCTTGGCGTCGTTCTTGTCGGGCCGAACTCGCTAATTCCCCACAGCCTCTATTAACGCCGCCACCGTCTCGGCACTCGACGCGGCCTTTTGAGACGACTGCGAGTGGACTGCGAGATAGCGAATTCGAACGGGATCGGCGCCATCTGCAGACTTCCACGGGGGAACGTTCATTTGCTGGCTCGCGTTCCGATTGGTCCACGGCGAGGTATTCGAACAGCAGCGGCAGCAGAAATTGGCCTGAAACCGATCTGCGAGGAGAGGGCCTTTCTCGGCGTAATCCGCCCCCGCTGCCGCCGAATCGGATTCTGCGCCGCTATAGACTCCGAATGCCTTAATGTGAACAAGAATCATCATCATCATCATCATCATCATCAGCCTGGTTACGCCCACTGCAGGGCAAAGGCCTCTCCTATACTTCTCCAATTACCCCGGTCATGTACTAATTGTGGCCATGTTGTCCCTGCAAACTTCTTAATCTCATCCGCCCACCTAACTTTCTGCCGCCCTCTGCTACGCTTCCCTTCCCTTGGAATCCTGTGAACAAGCACTTACGGTGAACTCCTGCGGTGATAAAAGCGGCGGCGGGACTGAAAGAGCGTTGTTTGCTTACTGACGTTGATGCCTGCGGTCGAAGACGTAAACACATAACAGAGATTCCACGGAGACAAGAGCTGCGGGATTGATTGATGCTTACGCGCCAAGCTTTGGCGACGTAAACGTGCGCCAGACGTTCGGTACGATAAGGGGAGTAGAATGAGACAGCTCAGCTATCCTGCCGATAGAGAAAAACGCCGGTGTTATCAGTCAGGCAAGCGCTGTGCTGTATAGCGAGGTATATTTGACGTCTGCTGCAGTCTACGAGACTACGTCATGCAAGAAACAAAAGCCAGACACGGCCGGCGCGAGTCAATGACTTCGCTAAGGAGCTCCACTGCAGTGTGCCCCTTCAGGTGACTTAGCAACTCCAGTCGTACAACCGTACGAGTGTTTAAATACTCAACGCTCAATATTTCTCTATATTTGAACGCCACTTTGCACTGTGATACCATTTATATCAAACCATGGTACCATTTATGGTACCATTTGATACCATATTTATGTTCCCTATGACATGTACAAGTCAACTAACCAACCGCTTTTTGTTCTGTGTGTGATCACAAGATATCCAGGTCCGAAAAATGCCAGCCCCGCTTGAAGTCAGCAAAGAACACCTTGTCTTTAAGTATGTTGGAATTACTATAGGCGCTCACTGAGCCCGCTGGATTGCAAAAGAAAGCACAACAATGCCTTAACAGTCTTCTGATACAACACATATTCATGTCAATGCATGGAGGATTGTCTCTTCTGACAGAGGTTGGTCATTGAACTAGTTGAGCACAGCGATAATTGACAAGGTGCTCTCGGACTCAGAGAAAACTCCCTTATTGGAAAAGACTCATATGTCCCGTATACCATTATCGTGTAAGTTGGCATGAGTTTATATTGGAGTATGCAGGTTCAAAGCTTAACAAAGGAGGAAAAAATCTGTTAACAACAATTACGGTATTTTCTATGCATGAACACCTGCCGGCTCATTTGCGATATAAGTTGTGTGGTGATCCAACCGTAAAGAACCAGAAAACTGACAAATGGCATGTCTGTGTGGGGGCTGATCTGTCAGCCGGCATCGTTGGGAAAACACCGGCTGTGCTAGGGGAAAAAAACCGCCTCTGTCGGGGAAAAAAAGAAACCGGTGGAGACCCCAACTCTAGACGTGCTTCAAGAGGATACGATGAACTTCCAGCGCACCCTGCCGTGCGCGATTACGTCTCTCCGGACCTCCTGTGCAACCTACAAAACTAGGCGTGCGTTTATGTAACCTCGTTAGAGACAATCTGCGTATCGCGTGTGTCAGCGGTTCTCGCGGACTGTTTGACTTGCCTCACAACGCGCCAAGGCTCGAGTTGTGTGGCCCTAAACACAGCCAGTCTCTGGCCTAAATTAAGCCAAAACTATCACCTAACCGCGGCTTCGCGGCCCACAGAACCAGCACTGTGTAGTTAAGCCTCTCGTTGCTGCACGCTCCTCGCCATCGCTTCTCCGCCCGACCACAGCGTCCTCGAGGCGGCAGATTTCAGTGGGCACTTCTGGAATCCTCGCAGAGCCCACCTCCTCGTCTTCACCACCACACGCCCTCTCATGAACGCCGAGCTAGCTGGGCTCCTCAAACGCCCGCCTCTTTCCCGGCATGCCTCGTTCACGGAGAAAAAATATGTGACGTCGTCGTCCCTGAGTGCGCATTCGGAAGTGAGGAGAAGGAGGGGGAACCGGAAAGAGTCTAAAGAAAGGAGCGCGCAGAAGACGGCGGCTGTCGGGCTGCGAGGCCAGCAGACTGCTTGACGCCTGTCCTGCAGTCAGAGCCGGAGAGGGGTGGGGAAGAGTGCACTCCCCCCCCCCCCCCCCAGCCCCCACACGAGTTAGGGGGGCCGCGGCTATGTTTAAACCGCTTGCGGGCAGCGCGCACTCGTCACTCCGGCGGCCGGACAGGCGAGCGTCCGTGGAGTCCAGGGCCTCGGAATGCGGAGGGTCCTTCCACGCGATGAGAGCCTTGCGCGGCTTCCCGAGCTCTGCGCGCCTCAGTGGAGCGGAGACAGCTGGCAACGCACATTCCCAGTGCTGTTGCTGTTAGTGCGCAGTTGTCTCTCGAATGCGTGACGATCGCTCCTGTAGCGCCTGCCTCGAAGCTTTCGTGTTGTCCTAGAATGTACCATTTAAGGATACCTTTAAGGAGTCCACAGACATCAATGACTCTTCGAAGCAAATTCTAATTTGAATGGGGGATGCTGAGAAAGCTTTAAAAAGTTATGTGCTCGATTCGGTGTTAGTCCTCAAGTTGCGCTGGTAGTTTTGAAATGCTAAAAAACCATGCCGAAAGC
This sequence comes from Dermacentor andersoni, assembly GCF_023375885.2. Taxonomy (NCBI): domain Eukaryota; kingdom Metazoa; phylum Arthropoda; class Arachnida; order Ixodida; family Ixodidae; genus Dermacentor; species Dermacentor andersoni. Next base: position 55,163,391 of record NC_092823.1, read on the forward strand.
CACAAGGCAGCTGCTGCATTGTAACACGATTCTTGCGTGTTGTAAAGAGTACGCCCTCGTGTGTTTCCGCACATGTCTTCACTCCGTCTATTTTTTTTTTTTCTTCCTCTTATATGTTCAACTTTCCCCGGAGTGGGTAGTCAGTCCACCGAACTCAGTCCTGTCTCCAGAAGATATTTTCAATCACCTACAAAAACATACATTGCTATGGCAACTTATTGCGTTCTTTATGGAACAGAGCAAGAATAGCGACAGAAGCGTCAGCACGGCCTCATATTTAGAAGCGATGTAGCCGTTCCCCCGTTTGGCTCTTGCAAAGGCGTGTTTCTGTGGCTTGTAGCTTTTACTAGTCGGTGATTGTCTTGTTGCAAATGGTAACGTTGCGTGTAACCCGAATCCTGTAATGGAGACAGATGCAGATGGTGGCAACGAGGCTTTGCTTTAACGACCATTTATCTCAATTTTTTTTTTTGTCAATGTGTTTTAAACAGTGTAAGTTGTGTGCTATAGTTGAAGCACTCCTTACAGCGCAGTGAAAGCTGCTGGACTCCCTAGCAAATAGGTGAGGTGAATGTTCCTCAGAGGTGTTCACCCGTATCGTCTGTTCGGCTTCGTTTCGCCACATTCCGCGCCTTCCGAATCGGAAGGTACTTTGATTCACGATATGCCATAGTTCTCTGTGGGCCTCTCCCTCTCGCAAACAGCGTGACGTCATGGGCCGTGCGCCAAGCGGAGTAGGCGCGTCATGTGCAAAGACCTTGTGGACAAACGGCTTCTCTCGCGCTATGGGTATACCATGTCATCTGTCGCAATGGATTTGTCCGAGTACTTGAGTTCGCTGCCAAAAGCTGCCCGTCAGCGGTACGCCGAGAAGCTATCCGCCTGCAACGAGCAACACCCCAATCCTTCCTCGCAGATAGCTGTAGTGTTAAGAACGGCCCGCTGCAGTGCAAGTTTTGCCGGCCAGTTGCGACCGTGGCGGCAACTTTCCTGGAGCGTCGCCGCAAACCTCTAGCCACGGCGTGACAAAAGCGACTGTGTGTGAACAACAATACGTGCGTCCTCGACTCTCCGTCGCTGGAGCCGAGTTCGACGAAGTCGCTATTGTGACTAAACGGGCTCGGCGGACCAACTATTGTTACTGAGCCCGCGGGAACGTCTACTTAGACCCCTTCCCACGCGCCGACCAATGCGCCAGACAATGGGCAGCCGGCGGGCGCGCTGCAGCTCGGGGAATAAATGCCCCTACGGTGCCGGGTCGTGTCCCCTACGGTGCCTCGTCAACTCTCCTACGGTGCCTCGTCGTCTCCCCTACGGTGCCTAGTCTCCCCTACGGTGCCTGGTCAACTCGTCTACGGTGCTTGGGCGGCCGTTTCCGTCACCTGAGTATCGGGGGAGGACCGAGTGTTTATAAACCGCTGTTGGGCGACTGCTCAGGACGCTCTCTCAAGCAGTCATGTTAGACAGATGTACTTTCTCAAGCAGTCATGTTAGACTGATATAAATACTGTAAATAAACCCATATTCCTCGTTCTCGATGAGAAGCAGTCCTTCCCTTCATCAACGTCCTCAGCGTGGATAAGTTGGACAACGGCATGGGCCAGCTACCTTCTAATTCATGCCCGACTCCAATCTTGACAACGGATCATGAGCGATGGGATTGAACCCCCAATTCTAACAGTAGAAAAACGATCGGATGTTCGCCGAACACACGATTCGGCGACATAATATGTTCACCTCGCGAGCACGCCTGGAGCATACACTAAGGATGCAATAAAACGTACCTGTCGCTTAAGACTTACCTCCTTGCCATGGAGGCACTTGTGCGGACATTTGGTTGAGCTCAATGAGCGTTGAGGGGGCATATGACTAACATATATATACGATAGCGCTCACAAAGCTCTATCACGACTGAATGGGTCCGATTGGAGCAAAAATCATAATCGGAAACTCCTTTATAGCAGCAGTAGCCGCACTCCATCTGGACCTGGCTCGGCCGCGATCAAAACTGCCCCTCTGTCAGAGGCAGTTTATACATCGGAAACGCGAACGTGACCACATTTGTCCCGACGGTTGCTTCGTGTGTTCGCGCTCTAAATTAACATCACCCAGCATGAAAGCAGCAGGACACTACCAAGGCAGCTGCCGCATAGTTGTATTTTTCAAGAAAGGCGCTAGTAAACTTTGCAGATCTTGTCGGCGTCTGGTGGCTGCCAATTCTCGCGGCGCGCGGCCAGCATCCACGTTTGTAGCTGGTTCTCGTCTGGGAAACAAAACAATGACCATACCGCTTCCTTTTTTTCGTTCGATTTACGCATCCAACCGCACAATAGCCCGCCGGCACGACTAACCAGCTCGCGAACGCGCACGAAACGCACAATCAAAAAGTCATTTTTTTTTGCCCGAAAGGCGAAGCATCGATTGCGATAGTTAATTAGTAGACACCTATACGAAGTGAGCACAGTAGTGATACCGGCCGTATCAACTTGGAAACATTCGCTTACTAATTGAATTAACAAGCATGGTGCCAGCGCGCGTAAGCAAACATGAACACATCACACTCGATGAGCGCGGACACTCGCTGTCAGAACGCTGGTGTGAGCAAGCGCGGCCGCAGCAGCGAGCGAAGTGACCTTCGTGCTGTCTATATACGCCGCGTTTACATGAATGCGACAGAATGCGCCAGTAGCGCATCACCTTTCCTAGCGCATCACGAGTAATGCGATGCGCCAGCGTTTACATGTAGCCCATTACCCTTGGTGCGATGGTGGCGCGCGCGGTGTCGCAAATCGAAAGGCAGAGCAGCGCATCAGACGCTCCCGGCGCCGCGCCGTAGCTCGGCGAGCGTCTGACGTAGAAGGTAAAGCAGCGTTTTCAGACGCGTTCGGCGCCACGCCACGCTGCAGGTCAGCGAGCGCAGCAGATCAGCAGCACATTCAATTTCCCAGAATTCCTAATGCGATGCGATCGCGTTTACATGCATTGCGAAAGTCGATCTACTCGTCTCAATCCACCTCGGTCTGGCGCATTAATGTGACGCGATTTCCTAGCGCATTAGGCCCGTTTACATGGATGCGATGCGCTAGAAAGTTGATGTGATGCGATGCGGTGCGCCAGTTGTCGCATTCATGTAAACGCGGTTTATCGCTTCAACGCAAGAGCGGCGAGAGCACAGCGCGCACAACGGTATGAGCCGTCTGCAGGTCCCTTCCAAGATACGGCGTGCGCGACCGAACACGGCTAAAAGCACGGCCGCGCAAAGTACGCACTTGTTGGCGGAGTCCAAGCGGCCTCCCCTCCCTCCCGCGCTGCCTCCTCGCTTTCATCCATGTATGGCGCGCCAGACTGAGCTGCTAACGTCAGTTCCCCTTGCACCCGCTCGTGAAATACGCAGTTGCTGCCCGAGCACAAGACCGCCTCCTTCCCTCCTTCCCATCCACCCCCGGCCCTTCGCGTGACGGAAGACGGCGCGTTTGGTCACCGCTTTCTTCCTTCACGCGCGCCAGATTGAGCCGCGAACGTCAGTTCCCCTTGCACCCGCTCGTGAAATACGCAGTTGCTGCCCCAGCACAAGACCGCCTCCTTTCCTCCTTCCCATCCCCCCCCCCCCCCCACGGCCCTTCGCGTGACGGAAGACGGCGCGTTTGGTCACCGCTTTCTTCCTTGACGCGCGCCAGATTGAGCCGCGAACGTCAGTTCCCCTTGCACCCGCTCGTGAAATACGCAGTTGCTGCCCCAGCACAAGACCGCCTCCTTCCCTCCTTCCCATCCACCCCCGGCCCTTCGCGTGACGGAAGACGGCGCGTTTGGTCACCGCTTTCTTCCTTGACGCGCGCCAGATTGAGCCGCGAACGTCAGTTCCCCTTGCACCCGCTCGTGAAATACGCAGTTGCTGCCCCAGCACAAGACCGCCTCCTTTCCTCCTTCCCATCCCCCCCCCCCACGGCCCTTCGCGTGACGGAAGACGGCGCGTTTGGTCACCGCTTTCTTCCTTGACGCGCGCCAGACTGAGCTGCGAACGTCAGTTCCCCTTGCACCCGCTCGTGAAATACGCAGTTGCTGCCCGAGCACAAGACCGCCTCCTTCCCTCCTTCCCATCCACCCCCGGCCCTTCGCGTGACGGAAGACGGCGCGTTTGGTCACCGCTTTCTTCCTTCACGCGCGCCAGATTGAGCCGCGAACGTCAGTTCCCCTTGCACCCGCTCGTGAAATACGCAGTTGCTGCCCCAGCACAAGACCGCCTCCTTTCCTCCTTCCCATCCCCCCCCCCCACGGCCCTTCGCGTGACGGAAGACGGCGCGTTTGGTCACCGCTTTCTTCCTTCACGCGCGCCAGATTGAGCCGCGAACGTCAGTTCCCCTTGCACCCGCTCGTGAAATACGCAGTTGCTGCCCCAGCACAAGACCGCCTCCTTTCCTCCTTCCCATCCCCCCCCCCCACGGCCCTTCGCGTGACGGAAGACGGCGCGTTTGGTCACCGCTTTCTTCCTTGACGCGCGCCAGATTGAGCCGCGAACGTCAGTTCCCCTTGCGTGCTTTCACTCGCACATACAGGATACGAAGCGCGGCGATGTGTTATCGCCCTTGGACCTTATACGGGACATGACGGCGATGGCGACGGCAAAAATGCGCCTGGATTGTCCATATAAGTGCTGTCGCAATAAACATAGTGGCCAGTATGAGCAGTAAATACGAGGGAACTGCGCTAGCGCCTCTTTATCTTCGCAAATCATACTACGATTGTTTGCTGTTTCATTTCACACTTGACACACGTCCTGGCTTTTTGGACCGAAGAGGAACAGGCGGTGGTCCGCAGCAGGCTGTAGCATAGGCGCCTCAGCGCCGCCGCCATTTCCCTCTCTCGAGCACCCATTCGCTGCTGGCTCTACGCAGATGACCATGTTCTGTACAATAATACCGCTTACTCTGATTACCAATCTTCATTAAATAATGCGTTTTCATCTTCCTGTGAGTCGAGCGAGATGTGACAAATGAAAATCAACTTCAACAAAGCAGCAACGATGTCAAATACAAATAAAAAGCAACTCTCTCTCCCTCCTTCCTAGCTCCGACTGGTTTCTAGACCACCCTCGCTCTTCTAAGCTCTTGTAAGCTTTCTCATCATTTCTCCACCTCTACCACGTGACCAACTTCACAGACCTCGGACCGGCTTCACAAACTGCGCATATATATGTGAAATGTGCGAACGTTTAAAAAAAGAAAGGACACCCGCGATACACGACACTGTCAGCGGTGCCAACGCACTTGCGGCTTGCTTTTTGCTCATCAAAGACTCCCGTGTGCACCGTAAGATCACGTGACCGATTCGTCGTAACGTTAATGCGACAGTGGGACAACACACTTCAGATAGTCTATCTCAGTAGTTCCTAACAGCCTATTTAGCCAACAGCAAGCGCGTTTATGCCCCTGAAGATATTTTCATCAGGTACCACGTCGCTTGCTCGCCACCGCGCCTTCTCTGTGATGTTCGGAGACCCACTGGTATACAGATACCCACTGCTGAGAGTGCACCAATACTTAAATCGGGTAATAGACAACTAATGTCTATTTACAGCCAGTATCGCTGCTATCGCCGTGCCGTAAACTATTAGTGCATATAATCCACAAGCATACAATGCAGTTCACTTCACTTCACTTCACTTTATTACCTTAAAGGCGCCCAGGATTGGGGGTATTACATAAGGGGTGGGTAGCTAATAAAATAAATATAAATACACAAGGAAAAGATGTTTAGGTACAAGTTTGCTCGCTGGTAAATATGTTAATTATACAGTTCAAAAACGTGGATGGGCGGGTGATTGCGGCAATGTCGTGTGGAAGGCCGTTCCAGTCCGAGGCTGAACGTGGGAAGAATGATGAGGCAGAAGTGGAAGTGTGCGCACGTGGACGGGCGACTTGAAGGGGATGACCAATGCGGAGTGAAATGCGTGCTGGAGGACTGATGTAGGGTGGATGATGAAGTGAGCTGTAAAAGAACCTATGAAATAAGTACATAGTAGCGATACGACGCCGACAAGCCAGGGTTGTTAAGCCAGATTCTGGTTTTAACGGGGATATACTCACATTATATGAATAGCATAGGGATAGGGATAACTTTAATAAAGTGCCCGCAAACGACGGTTTAACGCGTCGTGATAGCATGAATGAATGAATCTTGTGGCATGGTTCTGTACTGATTCTAGACAGTTTGTTAGATATTTTTGGTTAGGGCTCCAGATGGCAGACGAATATTCCAGCTGCAGTTCCTCAGATATGATCATATTCTTTTCTCAACAGCAGCACCGTTTCCGAACTGGCTCTTGAACAATTACGCAGTTATTTGAATTCACGCATGACACGGCATCAGCCCTTAATAACCGATACTTATTGACTACTTCTAAAGCCAGAGACTGTTGGTTGGTAAAAACCTATGTTGAGTGTCCTGCAGATTGATGACCCGGGCTCAGGTCTCCTACGTCGGTACGTCCAGGCCTTGCCTAGTCGCCGCTTCGCGGGCCTGCTGGACGGCCCAGATTTGGTCAGTGGGCGTGTAGCTGTGCAGGGCATCGGCCGACTTCGCCGAGAGAACATCGGGATTAATGCCTTTAGTCTTTGCCTCGCATTCCCAGAGCATGTGTTTTAGTGTAGCAGGTGCTGTTCTCTGTGGTAATTACGAAAAAGGATTGCTGTGTTGGACACAACGTTACTCACCTTCTGTCTCAGATTGTAAGCTTCAATCGCCAATGTTCATCTGCTGTCAGTCTGCCTTCTGATGTGCAGCAAAGGATCTGTGCTTGAGCCACTTTAATTATGTGTATTAATAGTGTTGCAAATGTTATTCGTGGCACTACAGTCAAGCTCCGGCTCTACGCAGATGACCGTATTTTGTACAATGATACCGCTTACTCTAATTACCAAGCTTTATTAAATGATGCGTTTTCATCTTCCTGTGAGTCGAACGAGATGTGACAGATGAAAATAAACTTCAACAAAGCAGCAACGATGTCAATTACAAATAAAAAGCAACTCACTTTGACACGCGATAGTTATGAACACAGCTTGGACCGCGTAGGTCTTTTCAAATATCTCGGTGTAACGTTTTTCCCCGACCTGAAGTCCATGCTCACAAACATTTGCACTCAATATATGTAAAGTCAATTAGAAAGCTGGGCTACTAGAAGATAACCCTAAAAAGAGCAACTAAGAAATGTAAACTAGCAGCTTATAAGTCCCTTGTGAGGCCTGTTATTCAATACGCGTCAGTGGTTTGGTCACCTCAATGTATTACATCCGACGTATCGAGGCTCGAATCTGTCCAAAAAAAGTGCGGTTCACTTTTAATTGGTATGACCGTAATTATCCCCTTCATTGCGCGCTACTTGAACCGTTGGCTCACAGACGGGCCTGTGAACGAATAAAGCATGCTGCACAACATTGTACACTGTTCAATATGCAAGAACGTTCTTTTTGTTTGCGTCTGTCAGCCCCTTCACACGTTCTACCCGTACAACAGACGCGTTTTACATTATTACTTTTAGGTGGCGCTTGGACTGCTCACGGTTGTCATTCTTTTCCTATAGACAACTGAAAAATATGGAACAACCCAGCCGCTGTACTGCATAAGCTGTCACATCCCGTTCTTGCAAATATTGTGTAGCCATTTTTTGTTGTTTTTCTGCATTGTTTCCCTTTTCTGTACCCATTCTCGCAATGTCTCAAGTCTGAGACAGCAATATATGTAAAGAAAGTAAAAAAATCTTCACCAACGATTACGATACTCCCTAATGTGAAATTTGAGCGCCGCTCTACACGTGTCCATTGCACGATATATTGGCTGGTGCGGACAATCTGTCTGGGGCGCCACGTTGCAAACGGAGCGATGTGTGGCGCACCTGCCTCGCTAAACAGGAGATCGCAAGAAGTCGCGCGTGGGTGACGCGTGGCGGCGATTCACATCGGCCACCGCAGAAAGACCTCCGCTCATGCAGCGCTTTCATATGTTTGACGCGCGTTACTCTGGCGCCATCTCGTAGCCATCATCCCCGCAAAGCCCGTTTTCCGCGGCACTACGCGTTTCTTCTGACGCTTTAGCCATCCCCTCCTCCTCCGCTTTCCTTCTCGCGCTCGCTTCGCTGTCGTCGTCTTTTATCACCCGCTGCGCTCCGCGTTCGCACTTTCATCCTTCGCTCTGCTCGTTCGATCGCTTACGAGAGATCCCGAGACACGCCGACGCTCAACGCGGGAACAGGCGCGTAAGAGCTGCGCTCTAAAGTAAGTAAAACAAAAGCTGTGAATGAATGTTTCACAACGGTTTTCCTACGGTGGCATAAGCCGGCGAAGGCCGGTGCCGTGGTCCGTCTCAAATCTCCGTAAAGGATGCGCCGCCTACATCGCCACTCAATAAAGGATGAGCAACCTACATCGCCACCAGTAGCGGCTGTATAAACAACTATGGCTGCTATTCTGGATGTCGTCAAATTCCGTTATAGTCTCAAATTCTGTAAATGCGCCATTTCGAGCCAATGAGAGAGGCCGTAACACCCTTGTGAGCCAGTCAGAGCTGACAACATGGTGGAATTTGACAATGTCCCAAGTAGCGCCACCTGCAGGCGTAAGAAGAGGACTTCCTCATGAACATGGAGTCACCGTCTAGAAGAGCTCCCTTAGCACCCATTCAGTGAAACAGGTAACCGCAAGGGCGCCGCCATGTTGCCACTCTGTGCAGATGCGCAGGCGCACACGAGATGCCATTCGGACGAGACGTGCAATATACACGATCCCAAACCTTCGTCTCTTTAACACGGTAACACCACCTAGTGCCACCACCACCGGGATTTCATAAAGGCTGCTCAACAAATTATGGGGTTTTACGTGCCAAAACCACTTTCTGATTATGAGGCACGCCGTAGTGGAGGACTCCGGAAATTTCGACCACCTGGGGTTCTTTAACGTGCACCTAAATCTAAGTACACGGGTGTTTGCGCATTTCGCCCCCATCGAAATGCGGCCGCCGTGGCCGGGATTCGATCCCGCGACCTCGTGCTCAGCAGCCTAACACCATAGCCACTGAGCAACCGCGGCGGGTAAAGGCTGCTCAACAATAGACCGTATTCACACTATTGATCAGGTGATAGAGAAATGTGCGGAATATGACCAACTCTTAAATATAGCTTTCATTGATCACGAGACAGCGTTTGATTCAGTCGAAACCTCAGCACTCATGCAGGCATTACGGAATCAGGGTGTAGACGAGCCGTATGTAAAAATACTGAAAGATATATATAGCGGCTCCACAGCCACCGTAGTCCTCCATAATGAAAGCAACAAAATCCCAATAAAGAATGGCGTCGGATAGAGAGATACGATCTCTCCAATGATATCCACAGCATATTATTACAGGAGGTATTAAGAGACCGGGATGGGGAGGAATTGGGGATAAGATTTAATGGGGAATACCTTAGTAACTTGCGATTCGCTGATGATATTGCCTTGCTTAGTAACTCAGGGAACCAATTGCAATGCATGCTCAATGACCTGGACAGGCAAAGCAGAAGGGTGGGTACAAAAATTAATCTGCTGAAAGCTGAAGTAATTTTTAACAGTCTCGGAAGAGAACAGCAGTTTCGGATAGGTAGCGAGGGGCGGGAAGTGTTAAGGGAATACATCTACTTAGGACAGGTAGTGACCGCGGATCCGGATCATGAGACTGAAATGATCAGAAGAGTAGGAATGGGCTGGGATGCGTTTGGCAGGCATTCTCAGGTCAGGAACAGCATGTTGCCATTATCCCTAAAGAGAAAAGTGTATAACAGCTGTGTCTTACCAGTACTCACCTACGGGGCAGAAACCTGGAGGCTTACGAAAAAGGGTTCTACTTAAATTGAGAACGACGCAACGAGCTATGGAAAGAAGAATGATGGGTTTAACGTTAAGTGATAAAAAAGAGCAGATTGGGTGAGGGAACAAACGCAAGTTAATGACATCTTAGTTGAAATCAAGAAACAGAAATGGGCAAGACACGTAATGAGGAGGGAAGATAACCGATTGTCATTAAGGGTTACGGACTGGATTCCAAGGGAAGGGAAGCTTAGGGGACGGCAGAAAGTTAGGTGGGCGGATGAGATTAAGAAACTTGCAGGGACAACATGGCCGCAATTAGCACATGACTGGGATAATTGGAGAAGTATGGGAGAGGCATTTTCCCTGCAGCTGGCGTAGCCAGGCTGGTGATGATGATGACCTAGTGCAGGCGCCTGCAAACGCATCCTTTCACGCATCGTCAATTTTACGTCAAAATGTTTTAAATGGCCACGGAAAATTTCTCAAGAATATATGGAACTTTATATATTGTACCTACATGTGCACTTCGTGTGAAGCTTGTTTTGTATCACATTCATTATAGTTAGCGTTACAGTAACGAGAAATAACAATATGGTGGCGCCTTCGCGGTTACCACTTTTTCCCCTAGCTTTTCCTCTAGAGTCAGTGTAGTAACTATATGCTTACGAACATCTCGAACAATTATTCTTCTCGGAAGGTGGCACGCATTCTTCTCTCATTTCTGCGAGCGACAGGACCAATGGGCAAGTGGTGGCATATTTGACACAGAAAGAGACGCTCCGTCTAAGCAGTGGCCGGCCAGTTTTGCCAAGCTAATTCCACTTGTATAGCAACATCCCCTCCACCACCATGCGTCGGTTGTAGCGGAGGCTATAGAAATGTATCGCACCAGATATAGTGAAGCGTTTGAAAAGCCTTGGGCAGCTTTCGGGCAGTGACAAACCAGAGTCTTGTGACTACCGAAGGGTGTGAAAACTACCTTATACAGCTTCACCGCCTTTCATGTATAAGTTGCTCGGATTCACATATCTCTGTGAAGTATTTTTTCAAACGAAGCTTGTATTGACTCACAAGTTACGGTGGCAGTCTGGTCATGCAAAAACTCAGTTGCTTCCAGAGCATAGCAGCTGTGAGAAAGGGCGGTTTGATGACAGCTGCGCCGGCGCCGGAGCGTGAGTCATTAGGGAGGAATCCAGCTGCATAGGCGCGCGCTCACGCCACGCGCGCAACCAATCAGAACTGTTTCGCTTCTGTCGGGGAGGAAAAGGGCAGAATAGGGTTTCGCATGCGCTGCGCCGGCTTCGTTTTCGTTCAATTCATTCTCGGAAAACGGATCGGACGACCGCGCGTTGTGTGTTCCCCGAGGTACTGGCAGCCTTCGACGAGCAATAGCGAGAACTTGTCCATGAAAGGACTCGCCGTCGGTTGGTGATCCAGCCGTTAGAACAGCCCGAGCCCAGGCAATCCGACAGCAACGACAAGATCCCGATGAAAGAGTTGGACGCCGATGCAATCCGGCAGCGTTGCCTGTGGCTTACTTAACAGTGACGAAAATCGGGTGGACGCTAGACAAGCTCCGCTTACCCTCATGTTCCGGTAGGCGAAGGGTTGGTAATTTTTGTAGTTTACGAAGAAAGGAAGGGGAGGTCAAATCGAGTTTCCATTTTTTTGCTGTTTTGAAATCGTCTTTCTGCCGTATGGCGTAGCTCTAGTAAGTGCAACTATAAAAACAAAGAGAAACAGGGCGGCGCATCACGTGAGCTTACTGCGCGTGTTAGAACATACGGCGATACTTTACAAGCTGTCTTGCTTGTTTGTTTGTGCTTTTTTGTTTGTATGCATGTCTGTATGTGTGTTTGTCTGCGGAATGACCTGAAACCTGTGACGCTCAGCGACCGAGTGTGAACGAAGTGAATAATTGTTTGTATTAGCTGGGGTAAATGTTAGCGCACACGTTTATCCAGATTAAGAGCACCTGTGCTGCTGTTACGTGTATTCCAATCAATTTCCCTTTGTCCAACGTCGTGGTATAGAGCGCATTGAACTGTTACTAGAGCTGAGATGCTAATGTGTTTATTGGTTTTAATTACCTGTGGATTAACACAGAATGAAAGTTACTTGCATCTCGTAACTTATTTGCAACTTAATTCACCTTAATTCACCAGCAGCTTCATTCAGCTTAGTTCACCAGCAACTTAATTGCAACTTAATTTCGCCTAATTATGTTGCTACGTTTCGTCTACATACACAATCATGTACAATCACATACAATTTCAATGCGAAGTGTTAAGATTGATCCCCGTGTTTCTTCGTACGTTGGACCGGGTGATATGACTTAATTATGACATGAAAAGTAGTGCGAATGAACGCTGTTCTGTTCTACGTAATAACGCAATAAATCAAGTCTTGGTAATGATCGAGCTTTACTCAGTGAACTAACGCGGAGAAGGATAGCAGTTGGGAAGTGAGGATGTGGATCAGCCGTAGAGAGGTGCTCCGCACTTCACCATGTGGAGAAAGCCCGACTCCACAGCCAAGGCGTAGAGCGTTCACAAAACGGTGCCGGCCTCCGTCGACGGACAGATCAACTCCTCGTAGCTGGTCACATGGCACTGGTGCTTCAGCCGGAGTGCCTGCAACTTTGGGCTGTCCCACAGCAGGCGTCCAGTTTCTGGTGCAGCCATCTTGTTGCACACAGACGTCTTGTCATAGGTTTCTTTTTTTTTTTTTTTGCATTTGCGCCCGCCAGCGTGCCGGTATAAGTCCGGCGTTAGTATCAAGCTTTACATTAGGGAGACGCAAGGCGTTGGGGTCCCTTAGTGCTTGAGACCACGGTACTGTGCATGCGTAGATGGTGTGCGCATGCGCAGTACCGTGGCCCAAAGCACTAGGGGGCCCCAACGCCTTGCGTCTCCCTAATCGAAAACGCCCTAGTGTCACGCCAGTGTGGGCACTGTGCTCGGCTCGCCAGTGTGGGCACTCGTGACATGCGCTGCGCACTGAGAGCGGGACATTCAAATATCATGTGCTGAAGCGTCTCGCAACAGCCGCAAGACGTACACGATGGGCCATATTCGGCTTCGCTGTAGAAAGCCGCAACAGTCACCCGCTGTGTAAATTGACCGGCACGGCAGACCAAGGAGATGATAGTCTCTCACTAGCGACATGCGCTGCGCACTGAGAGCGGGACACTCAAATATCACGTGCTGAAGCGTCTCGCAACAGCCGCAAGACGTACACGATGGGCCATATTCAGCTTCGCTGTAAAAAGCCGCAACAGTCACGCGCTGTGTAAATTGACCGGAATAAGCCTCATTTACATGAACACGACGCGAATGGGTCGATCGACAAGTCGAGTTGACCCAACTCGTCCGCGATTCACATGCGCGGGTTGCCAAGCGGGTCGAGCTAAGTGAGGTCCTCACATGCAGGCGGGCTGACAGAACTCTCTTCAACGCTTTCTGGGCCAGACCCGCTAAGATTTACGCGAACCCGCCGATTAATCTTTTTCAACCGCGCAAGCCGACTCGCGAGCTGCATTTCCTGGCCTCATATATAAACGCAGTTACTGACCAGCGCTGTTCGCCGCTTACACACGATAACGTGACACAGCCGCTCCGTTGCACCAGGCGGCGCAGCGCTGCCGTGCTTGTCAAGAGCGGGCGTAAACAAGGGCCGGCCGAACCGGCATCTTCGACCAAGAGGGGCTGTCCAAACAAACGCGCATTCCTCGCCAAAGTAAGCCGCACCACGGTCGTTGCTTTTGACTCCGCGCCGAAAAGGCCGCGGCGGCACAGAACAAGGGGAGGCCACCGTGCTGAACCCTTCTTTTCTGTCGGCACTGCAGTGATGGCGGCCGTCACCTGTGTTCCGCGTAGTTAGTAGCGTGCAACGGTGCAACCAGTGCTTCGCAATCAGCGAAGTCATGCTGATTGCCTCAGACATGGATATATACTTCTCCGCGGGCCAAGGTTCACCGAGGTTTTGTAGTTAACCCCTTACCGTATGGTAAGGGGTGCACATATTTGGTGATGCAATGGAAATGATGTCCCGTGAGTGAAGCTGGAACGCCGCCATCTTAGAAGGGGCTTATCTTGGCTTATTTTGCCATACAGATAGTGATCGACATGTATTTTTTGTGTTACTGGTTTTAGGATGATGCCCAAACATCTTACCAAATTTTGCTGGCTTTGATGTCATAGATACTCACCGAAGACAATAATTTTTTTCGCGAACAACTAGCTTGTATCTTATCATTGGCTAGCAGGTCCAAAGCACTTTACCTGTAAACGGACAACACGCGACCAGGTTTCATTTCAGAGGTGAACTATAGGGCCAAAAGCAGTCTTCCCTTCTGCTTGTGGCAGATTCGCCCACTCAACCCTTCGACATTTTACTACATCATCACTCGATTTGGTTCTCGCTTTCTTCCCGTGATTTTCTTCATACGGTATTCATTGTGACTGCCGGTGCATGCACCAGTCATACACGTCGCAAGCAAACTTTTCAGGCTCCATTACGATTACGGCGTGATTCGTACTTCGCGCTCAGGAACGTTTGACGCCCATTCAGAGATATAGGCTTGTTTCTTTTTCTTGTTGTTGTTTTGATATGAATAATACGAGCCCTGGAGAAGCAGTCCCACTTTGGGTGACGCCGCCGTCGTGCTGCTCCGCTATCTACGGCGCATGCGCGGCTCACGTGCGCGCAGGTTGGGAGGGTCTCCGGGGACAATGAGCGCGTTTCACTGCAAAAAAGCGACCAAGCAAAGTGGACTCGAACGCTCCTCCTCAATCGTATGGCTGAGCACAGCCACAAACGCCGTCCTGCCTTTCACTGCTGGCACGAGCGTCGTTCCCACGGGCACTATTAAGCACACTATATCGTACCCGCTGCGCTATATGTATGCACTGGTCTGAGCTGAACAGACACTAAACCCCCAATACGAGCTAAACGCCGAGGTAACGTTATCTAACGTTGCATTCGGAGCTGACTAATGCCGACGGTTTGCGATTTCACGTCGGTCTCGTCTCGTGCACCGTCGAGGTGCAACGCCAGCGTTGTGAGACGCCTGGTAGCTGCAGAGGCGCTGTTTCTTTGGCGCAGCAGTATAGTTTGCCTTGCGTGCCGCGTAACGCCAACACGTCGCGCACGCATATAGGTGAAGCACCAACCGAGGACTTCAAGCGTCAAGCTAAACCTAGCTTGATGCTAGGTTTAGCTTGACGGGAGAAACCTTCGGGAGAAACTCCATTTTTTTTTATTGACATGGATGAATGATACATTGACACCAAGGCATGGGGCCAGCTACTCGTTTTCACGTAACTAACCTGAAAATGTGTCACAAATCGCGCATTGACGGAAGAACAAGATAAAACAGATTACAATATGACACCATAGACAAAATGCTGCTTAAAATGACTGGAACATTACAGGGGAAGTATAGATATGCAGAATATCACAAGATTGCTAAACTGTAATGCTTGCTATATACATCGCATATAAGCGCAAAGTCATTTTCAGTAGGCAAGAATGCACTTACACTTGCTATCATAATATTTATCCCCAATATGACTGACCTCCAAAAACATTTTTTCAGAGCAGCAAGCGCATGTTTCCCAAGTGTAGCTGTTGGCTACGGTCCCAACTGCCTCTTTAGACTCGTTATGCAAACAAGCGTCATCAGCAGTGACATCATTCGACTTCTTTGTGCAGCATACTGGCGGTATTCCAAAATAAGATGTTCTGTAACGTCATCTGCATTGCCACATTCACAGCGAGAGTTTTCAGAACGGTCAACTTAACACAGAAGCTTCTCAGTGTGCGCGGTACCCAGGACCCCAAACTAAGCCTATGCGTTGAGCATGACGCAAGCGTTTGTAGTGCTATTCGAGAAGTACTGGCACTAAAATGTTGTGTCCAGTTTTCCTCACCTAATAAAGCACGTGTCTATTTCGTAATTTGCGGTATAAATTGTCTTTCTCGAGCTCGCAGGAAAGGAATCCTTAGGTCACCCGATAACGAGAAAACTTCAAAACTGCTGTCAAGTGCAGCGCGGCATCGGTAAAAAAAAATTATGTGCCAAAACCACTTTCTGATTATGAGGCACGCCGTAGTGAAGGGCTGCGGAAATTTCGAGCACCTGGGGTTCTTTAACGTGCACCTTAATCTAAGTACACGGGTGATTGCGCATTTCGCCCCCATCGAAATGCGACCACCGTGGCCGGGATTCGATCCCGCGACCTTGTGCTCAGCAGCCTAACACCATAGCCACTGAGCAACTACGGCGTGTTCCCGTGACATCGGTAGCGAAGCAAGTCTAATCACTGAAATTGGAGTAAGTGGCATATAGTATCACAAACCCCTAGCGTGTTCTTCAGATGGCTCAACGCTGAGGCTTGGGGCGCTTCGTTCACATAAAGCTTCGCTAACAGATAGCTAATTTGGCGGTTAGATAGCTCAAGGTGGTTAGACTGCACGAAATCTGGCCTGCCACTTGGCATGTGTGAAAGGTAACGGTTAGAAAAGAAAATGAAAGGAGTTGTGACGTTTGTTGGAGAATGGCACAAGTTATCCGCACGAGGAGCCAGTGAACACAAGGGACAGAAGATGACAGCAAGACGATTGTAGGCGTCGTGTGGTTGTCTTATTGTCATCATCGCACACACCATAACGTGTCTTCTTCTGGCTCTTGCATTCTCTCGCACAACTCTCAAACCGACTGGTCAAACAATTCATTTTGATGTGTTCAGGTTGTCCTTAAAGCCCTAAGATGAGGGAC
Source organism: Dermacentor andersoni (assembly GCF_023375885.2). Classification (NCBI taxonomy): domain Eukaryota; kingdom Metazoa; phylum Arthropoda; class Arachnida; order Ixodida; family Ixodidae; genus Dermacentor; species Dermacentor andersoni. The sequence goes on from NC_092823.1 coordinate 55,180,011, forward strand.
CCCAAACGTCGTAAGACTGCAAAGTCGTCTCGAGCCTAATGTTACATCAAGAGCGAAACGCAAAGTTGTCCTTAACCCGCCGACGGCAATAATGCCGCATGCAGCTGACAGTATACTGCACAGAACTCATAACACCAAAGCCACGGTCCTATGCCTGCTTTTGTATACAGTACTATAGACTGGAGAGGGGGATTGCTCCCAGCTGAGTCACTTGTTTTGCAAGGCGGGCTGCGTGATGGACTCGGCAGCCGGTACAAATTCAGGTTCGGAAACGCACACACGTCATCCGTAAGCCCGGGGGGGTCTGTCCCTCAGTGTGACGTCACGCACGGCAGACCCTTCTCGCTCTCCTTTTTTTTCTTGCGTTGAGCATCCGGCAATTCTGAGCAATCCGCGTTCTCGAAGCCAGGAACACGTCTGTTGCTTACATTTGGCTAGGTATGTATAGCTTCCTTTCCGAGGAGTGCAGCTTGAGAAAGACACCCGGCGCGGTCTGCTCTGTGTCTTCGGCGATCGACCTTGCCAGCCGAGCGCGCCTGAGCTAAAACGTCAGCGCGGCCCTCCGTGTCACGCCACTAAACTTGACCCCGCAGCTGGCCTTGTGTTCTTAAAATGCTTGCTTCCTGAAGAACTCCGCTTTCAGCCTGCAAGAGGCACGAACGCCTCGCTCTTGCCTAAAAGCCTTCACTGACCATAGTCGGGAAGACGGAGTAGAGGCCAAGCGTTCTCTGCCTGTTTCCGACGCGTCCTTTGCCTGCAGCTGATGCATCTCCCTCCACGATGTAGCTTTACGCAATCGTGGCAGCGAAGCGAGTACGACGCTGTCCTCCCTAGCGTGAGATCGCTGGTTCGATAGCTCCTTGTGGCAGCCGCATACCCATTGGCCCACTGAAGTGACTTAACGGCTATGGCGTACTGTTGCTGAGCCCGAGTTGTTTAGTTGTGATAATATTTTCCGATTGCTTCTTAAGGACAAAAAACCTGCACAAGCGACTCTAGCACTGACAAGCGCAAACTGTTATCTTGTGCTGTCAATGGCTGTGATCGTGTGCAGGTGCTCTCTCTCTCTCTCTCGCTATCTCGCGCGCGCGCGCGCGCGCGTTTTTTTTTTTTTTTTTTTTCTTACCTTTCTGATTCCCCCTCCCCCACCCTAGTTTAAGCTTGAAAACCTTATTTCTTGTTCTGGATATCCTCTGTGCTTTTATTCTTCCATTCGTCTCTCTCTCTCTTCTTATTCGTTCTCAACGCTACCATTCTCCTATTCCTGAAGATGGCATGCTCACTATCGTGGAGATTAAATGCTTGATATTTCGCCCGGCCGGTTAACTGAGGCCACCGGGTTCTAGCGCAGGGACTAGTTTTATAGCGCTTAAGTGTGAGCATGGGATGGCGTGAAAAGGTGTCGCTGATTCCTGCGCTCGTAAGCAGCCCTACGAAAGCCAACACGGAATTTGTTTTTAAGCAACATTTAGCCGTGACGAGTGGATTTGAGCCAGACACGTGAACATGTGCCAAGTAGCCTTCTCTCGGAACGTCTGTGATAGGAAGATGTGGGCCCAGGCCTCAAACACACAGGTATGGCACAATGAATAACATAGAGAGGCTTTAATGACACGGGGCGGGACTAGGATAACGTACACGATAACACACACACAGTTCTTTTCATAAGTGTCTGTCGCTTAGGTATAGTCAAGCTCAGCGTCAATATAGGAAGGCATCCGATAGCGCGTCGGTATCACACACTCACGGCACGAAGAGATGCAAAGATGAATCTGGAGCAGCGAGTGGCGCAGGCGCTGGAGGCCGGGGCGGATGCTCGGCACACGATGAGCCACGACAGCTGGGTCGGGACGTCTGCCCGCCACAGGGTAGACCGTTCGGAAGGCTTAGCTGCACCGGAACATGCCGGCGTCGGATGCTCGCCCAGCAGTGGAGCAGGCCGGTTGAAGCCCAAGGACAGCCCGGCCTGTTCTGCCAGCACACCCAGGAACACCGGCCTTGGATAGACGAACTGCTCGGCTCGTTCGGAAGGCCAGCCCAGGCAGCTCAGGCAGTTCGCATGGCTGTTGTTGTTGTTGTTGTAGCCTGCGATGCGTGTGGCTCCTACCCACGTTGGGGGATTGGCCAAGAAATGGGTGGATTATTCAAAATTATTATGGAGCATAAATTTCCTAATAGCTATTGAAATAGCATTGAATAGCGCTTAATTACCTGCTAAATAAAATCAGGAAGGTTATATTGAATTAGTAATAATTAATTTAAAAGTAAAAACAAAAAGAAAGGAATTTAGCAGGGCATTCGTTTAGATTCCGTAAGAAATGTTCGGACAGCGAAGCATGCATCCCTGTGGCTGAATCCCAAAGTGGACGCTCCGAACGAAAGAATTGAAGGTTCTGTCAAGTCCAGGCCAATTCTTCGAAAAGGTATTTCCAACCATCTTTTTCTAACCGCAGTATGGCTGCCGCCTCAGCGCAGACACCGGCTCTTCTCTTCCTCTTCGTCCGTCGCCGCCCCACAGCAGTCACGGGCATTCAAATAGTCCAAACTCCTATTACAACGTCTCTCCTCGTCAAAGAACGTTGGTATCAGATGAGATATTCAACCGCTGTCTCTCTTCGAACGAAAGTTTAGTTGTCTGCTATTATATGTCTACTTGCGGTCAACATGTCGGGTCTCCGCGAAAAACTTGTCGTCAGACGCCTCATCCTTGCACCTGTGTGATGTTCTGTACTTTATACGAATGATATAGCTTGATAGGATGCCTCAGCACTGATATTTTCGGAGCTTTTGAACAAGTGCAAGTGGCCAGAAGCAATCTGGTTCTACGCGTTGGACCAATCCGCAGGGCTCCTTGGGGCGTAAGCGTGATATCACGAGATTTGCACTTCCCCAACCCGAACTTAACGCGTCAGGGAGCATGTTTCCTGCGAATTATCTCTCAAGGGATCTCTCTTCCTACGCACAAGGTTGTAGGCACTTACGAACACGCTAAAAAAGATAGTCTGTGTTTTAAAACTCTCCTTTTCTATCTCTTTCCACCTCTGCTTCGATATGTCCAGGTTCGACTATAAAGGAACAAACAAGTGAAAACAACGTCAAGACATTTGTAATATTGTAGTCAGCCTCGCAAAAGCAAATGTAGAGGTAAAAACATTATGCAAGAGCAATGAAAGGATCTGCTAAGTGCTACATCCGAGATTTTGGACCCGATTCCTAACTTTCTCTGTTCTTGGAATTGTAATTTTATAAAGAAGAAATATACCGCGCAACAACGGTAGAGAACGAACAAAATATCGAATCCTTGAGGAAGTAGCATTGTTTTCCTTTCTTTCTTCCTTTCTCTCTTTCTCTCTTTCTTTCTTTCTTTTTCTTGAAAGAGAATTCGCTTCCGACTTGACTGCAGAAAATATTGTTGCCGCCGAGAAAAAGTGAGGCTTCGCAGAGAAGCTGCTTAGCATTTGGAGGCGCCCTTGCAGAAAAACGCTTGTCTGCCGCAGATTTCGTCTGCAACGACAGGTGTGTGTAAGTGCGCATACGTTCTCGCACGCTTCTGAGTGGCGTGCTCTCGAGGACCCCCTGTACGCGTGCCGTTCTTATCGCCGCAGTCTCTCGTCGACGAATGCGTACTCCGTATGGTGCTCGAGAAAAAAAATCCTGACGTTTCTGTCGAGAACATTCTGAGCCCTCCAGGATGCCGTAGCGCGTGTGATGCGCATTCTCAGGTATGTCGGAGCTTTTGCTGGCGCAAGTAACTGCATCCGTTTCTTTACGAAAGGACAAGAAAGATGACGGTAAATGTATTGAATGGAATTGTTTTGATGGCGTCTCTTTTTTATTTCTGCTGGCAACATAATTTCTCTTTGATTTTACAACCACCGACGGCACAATTCTTACTCTAGTCAGTCAAGGGAGCTGAAATTTTCTTCTTTTTTCTCCATATTTGGTCGTAAAAATTATAATATAATGATTCCTGCGCTAACATTGAAATGATATTTGAAACATTGAAATATGGCAGCGAATCAGCAAAAGCTGCTTTATGCATGCAGAATGGCCATCACGACAACTTAACCTGCGCATGCATTCCAGCCGCAAGAGAAGAAAAAAAAGAACTTTTAGCAGGCTCATATGACGTCGTTCTTTCTATTGTGTCTGTTGCGTCAGGACACTGAAATCAATTGATCTTTTCTTTTCCCTCTCTCCCTCCCTTCACCTCATCCTCCCCTAGCGGAGAAAAGGGGTTCGGAAATTCCTGTGCGGAATCCCTTGAGTGCCCCTGTTCTGCTTGTTATTGGGGCATTCATGCTGAAGCACACCGACAGAAATGCCTGCACTGCAGTGACAAACTTCAATAATGATTTCCGTCGTGTATGTCCTCAAAATGATTGTTGAATTCATCTCCACAGAGAAGCTGTTAACGGCTAGTGCCTCCAGAATCGTGTCCGTGTGTAGACATGAAACTCCCCGCACGTAGGCCGATCCCGAAAATAGCGCAATGCCGCGCCGACCCGTGGCGGAGGTGCAGTTCGCCATTAAGGGGCCCACATACGCAGCTTCGCTGGTCATCCTTCTTCACAGAGTGGAAGGGTACTGAGTTTTTACTTCTGTGTCTCCATATGACACTTTCCTTTATTCGTTTTAATTCAAGCGAGCAACTCACTTGATCCGTGCCTGACTGTTCAAACTGGTTTCTGTCGTCGTATTCACACGAATACATACCCCCTACCTGCACCACCTGCACAGAATAGACCCCACGAGGTTCACTGACGAGTGCCCGTGGTGCACAGACACACCCACACTAAAACCCATCACATGGGAGTGCCTCAGGAGGCCTCCACACATAGACAGCCCCATATTACACCAACATCCACTAATGAGTAATAGGCAGTGGGAGGCATGGCTTGCGGACGAGGGTCGGGAGAGCCAATTGGCTCTTCTGGACCAAGACCAGCGAACCGCTCGTGCCTGTGGGGCATGAAATAGGGGCCCCAACCATCGTGCCTTATTTCATTTAGGTTCAATAAAGTTTTCACTCACTCACTCACTCACTTTTCTCCCTGGTTTCAATCCTTTCGAAACTATGTTCTAAGAATTCTTTGTTTCTACTCCTCCCAATTTTTTGGCAATCCCTCTTATTGGATGCGCGCAACGGTCCTTGAAGTCATCAGCAGCAGCACCGTGTACTCACTGATTTGAGGATCAAAGATGAGTAAAGCCTGTCCCACTTTCTTGGCAAAGTAAATCATGCCTTTTTGACGCACCTCGCCCATTATGTTGTTGTTTTCGTTGTTGCCTCAAAACATTGCTCTCTCGCAACGCGCGCTGCTCACGTGAGTCCTCCTCCCATCCGTTCTTTTCTCTTTTTTTCGGCAGCAGCAGCCACCGCCGCCACCAGTCAGAGCCGCCAGATCTGAGTAACATGCCTGATAAGTTATTTTCTATATTTTAAACCATTTTTCGATGGTCATATTTGTTCGTGAATGGATTTTAACTATCCCCTTGGAAAGGTTCAGCTGTAAGCATTTGTAGTAGTTTTAAAATTAATCCCTTCCTTCTGTTGACTCCGCAGCGGATCAATAATTTTTGTGCCGCCGTTACTTTATCTATACCTTTCCCATTTTTACCATTAACTCCGTGTCCCGTCCCGTCTGTGCGGTCCCGTTGCGCGCTATTTCAAGATGGTTCCCGTGTCAACTCTGTGTAATTTGTTTCGTACGGTACAGATTTTTATTACGATCACACTACGCGGCTGCGCAGCCGTATCTGCCGTCCGCCATTGTCGGCGAGTCGAGTCTGTACGCGTAGCTTGCTTAGATGACGTATTGGCATAGCTAACACTGCCTCTGCGCGCGTGGTGATTGGCCAGATACGAGACGACGACGCTATTGTGGGCGGCAGGAATCGGGCTCGGCGGGATCGGCTCTGCCGCGGCGCTTTCCGCTCAAGCGAACCGCAAGCCGAGTGGGACTTCGTTCACTCCTTAATCCTAGAGTTAGTTCATAGGCTACCAAAGGTCGCATATCAAGTAACTCGAGCTCAACCTATACGCCATTAGTGAGAGCGAGCCTTAACATGGCCTGTAGAAAATGCCATATATAAGCATGGGTTCGGGCGCAAACCCAAACTCACAACGTCTTTAATATGTGCACAAATTTTTCAATATTTTTTTCAACAATTTACAGAATATATTCGCATTCAACTAATATGTTAAATGTTCGGTTTATCTCTTATATTTACTTGAACTGTTATTGAGAGGCGTCAGTCTTGGATAAAAATATATTTCCGTCACGTTCGAACATAATTAACTGAACTTACGATAACGAAAGGTACCGAAGTCATGAAGTGATATGTTCAAATAGCAAAACTCAGATGTCGCCCACGAACTCAGTTGATGAGTTTGGCTCGTCTCCGGCAAGCAGAGCAGATGCTGTGATGTGGACGAGTACGGCTCTTGTTTGGCGATATTGGTAGAAACGGCTAGGACGACTGCACAGCTCGAACTTGCTAGTTATGGTTAAATATTGCCCATACCCCCCCTTGCCAGCGCCATTTGCAATGAGCGTATTTCCTTTTTGCGATAAAGCGCTGCCGTGAGGCCGGGAAGAACTATTCTAAAAAAGCAGGATGCCATATACGCATAATTTAGACGTACGAGCACAAAAAGGTCATGGACGAGAACGACAGGACATGCGCTAATCTTCAACTTCAGTGTTTAGATCATGAACCAATTTGCCCGGCAGCACGTATTACTCTTGGCATAAAATTGTGAGTACAAGGACTTGCGAGAGCATGTTCATGTCTATCGTGTACACCGTGCCGCTGACGTACGTACTCCTTCTGATCAATCGCCGCTTAAGGCACGCGTTGACGAGCTGTCTCTAACATGGCGCAGATTACTGCGCGCCTTGGTGAGGCCTCCAAGTTTCCTGTGGGGCATTATTGCGGCTCCATCTACCTTGGAGCCGGCAAATTACGGCTGTTGCATTCGAGAATCCCATGCACGAGTTAGCGTTTTTTTCCTCTTTTTATTATTTCTTATTTGTTTGTTTCTTTGTTTGTTTTGCGCGATTAGCCGTATCACTGCAAGCATTAAGTATAATTTGATACTACAAGTAAAGTTTTGCGTCGATACACATCATGGAGGCACAAATGACTCACAAAAGGCTTCAAACAAAAGTCTTGGCGAACCAGTGCAAACACTATATATAGTACAATTAAGCTCGCAGGCCTTCAGCATTCATCGCCTTTGTGCAATGTGTGTACGGACAGTCAGAACCAGTACAACGGCCTAGCGGACGGAATGCACACTCTATTGCGACTCCACAAATTCCACCTGCTTCCCTCCCTGCAGGCCCTTGCTCCATTCTTTTAGCCTAAAAATATATTATCCTTCGGCACAGACGCGCCTTATTACCTCCGTGTGTCTGCTTGATCTCTTCCCCGTTATTTTTCCTGAGCGGAGGAAGCGTCTCCCAAGAATTCGGGCTGTGGTGATCATTACACTTTCTTTAGACGAAAGGCACCAAAACGACGACGACACCCGAATACACCGACACACGTCATCATTTTCATGCCTTTTACCTGAAGATGCCAAATCAACATGCCCAATTTTCCACCCTATAGCGTCTCACACCTGCCGTCACCTTGCACTAGTGTCCAACACCTGAAGATCCCGTAAGCGGTCCCAAGTGTTCTGCTCCACCACCTGTCAGCTGACCTACTCTTGTGGCTATGTCCAGGCACGAAAGCTACCCGAGAAAGAGCCCTCTAAAAGCTGGAAGAGTCGCAAACTGACCAGGCTAACAGTTACGCGTGGAATGTAGAGTTCTATAACTTCAATTCTTACGTAAGGAGAGCCTACACGCTTCCATTTAAGTACCAACTTACGGTGCAGGGCACCATCATACCGCGTTGGCGGAGTAGCACCCTGGCGAGGACAAAGCGGAGAGACACAAGAATACACGACACGTTCTGCCTTGTCCTGGTCAGTGCGCTACTTCACCATCGCGCTATGATAATTAATCACCAACTCGCCCAGACTTTCCATTTACTGAGCTGCAGGGCATGTTCTTCAAATGAAGAAAAAAAAAGCTGATTGTGGCGAGTTAAAATGAAATACAAAGTGCAGTTGTGGGTTGCTGACATGTCCTGCCATGGACACATGCCTACGGACTCACACTGACTGCCCTGAGCTATTCTGCAGTAGCTGGGAAGCCATTAGGCCTCTGTGTTCACAAGGGCTCTCCTTCCCGTACGTCGACCAGGCACGACTCGCAGACAACTTTCTGCGGCAGTGAAAGGAAGGCCGCAAGGGTGCTGCTTCTGCACGTGTATTACCACGCCAAGTTTAGCCAGCCACAGTTTGACAGCGCTTTAGGTTTCTTCTAAGAGATGCTTAAACATTGTATGTTCAACGTGCGACAGTGTCGGACTCGCCCAAATGCGCAAGAAAAGAGATAAGTAAGTCAAATTTAACGCTCACTAGTGTATTTTGCCTCATTTTGCTGTTGTAAATAAGCTGTTAGTTTTTCTTTCGCCAGCTCAAGGCTATCGCAAATGAGGATCTCGGACTTTATTATTTTTTTTTTTCGGATCGCTTTTGTGGACCGCTTTGCCTCCGTAGCAGAAAGTCATTCGCCAGTGTAGCATCAGTCACATGACGAGAGCCGACATCTTCCGCAAGGAAAGGTCGATTGCTATAGTAAAGATAGGCTACGAAATTTGCTTAATACCGGACGAAACCGGAAGTGGTGCTTTCTTCAGCACCTCACTTTTTTTTTATTTCTATTTGCCTGCGCTGTAGGCTTCTTGTCTGCAGTCTTCATTGTTGTGTTGTTGTGCGCGCCTCCCGGAAGCTTGCTACGCTTCATTGTTGAAAATCCTCGTCTCTGTAAAAAAAAAAGAAGAAAATAAAGCAAGCAGGAGAGAGTAGTTGAAAATTCTTCATTTCACGTACGCGAAGCGAATGATGAAAATGCGATAACCCCGCAGTCGTTTGGCGAGTTTAGCGAAATGTTAAACTTGGTGCTATTAATCAAGCTGCCTATTCTACTGAAACATCACAGGGAAAGATCACAAGTCGGTAGGAACCGCTAGCTTACAATGTCTAATGACCGGTCCAGCGAAAGACACGACCAAACAGGTCAGCTCTTTTAAAAAATGTGGCATAAGCCATGGTGTATGATTGTCAAAGTCAGTGATAGCTGTCTCGTGGGGCCCTACTGTCTATATACATGCCGTCCTGTCGTTCACGGTAAACCTATGCACGCAATCTGATTACACGGGGCCGTGGACCGGACTCTCTCGGGATAGAACCGGCAACAACATTCAAAAACATTTTATACAGTAGGCGTGTCTTGCGAATGGACTTTATACAGCACCTGCTGCCATCTATCGGCAGCTTTCCGCAAATCAACCATGTTTGAGGGGAGCCGTGGAATCAAGACACTAGCCGTAGCCGCCTTTACGTTAATACGGTAAAAAGTATATCGTATTAATTTATCATATTGCATATAGTCATACACCACCGTTTTCATGAGTGTGCACTTTCTGATGATGATGATTCGTTGGCATCCCCTTTGAAATGGTGCGCTGACAAATATTGAGCAAACTTCATTCAGTTAATCAGGTATGCTGTACATGTTTTTCATTTTAGCATTTTTGTATAGCTCGCCGTCATCTTTTCCTTTTTTTTCCTTAAACGTTCTCTACCTTGTATCGCTACGTATGCCTGTAATGGATCCAATTGTATGAATTCCTTCCCGGCTTTTTTTTTTTTCAGCAATACTTTTAACGTATCTTGCTTATCTCGACTGCTGACCATTTGATGATTCCGTCCACTTTAAATACAAGGTGTACTTTACCTCTGGATCTGACTGGAAGAATCCCTTCGCATTCCATTAGGATGTGCTAAGTGGTCCCCGGATTTTTGCTGCAGCATACACTGCAGCTCGAGCTTCAAATACCAGTCCAGCAAACTCTTGTCCAGAAATTCTTGGATGGATGGATGGATGGATGGATGGATGGATGGATGGATGGATGGATAGATGGATGGATGGATGGATGGATTCTATGAGCGTCCCCTTTGAAAAGGGGAGGCGGGTTGCGCCACCAAGCTCTTGTTCTTATTTTGCTTATTGGCGTGTCTTACCTATCGTTTTAAAAGGAGAAAAAAAAGACACATCGAGTAATTCCCACCATCGAACTTTCTGAACTACTGGAAACTTTGTTTTTTGTATGCCTCCGTTTTTTGTGGTCCCCCTAGTTTTCTGCCACCAAACTTCCAATCGCCCCTTACTAATCTTTGTTGAAGACATGCTGAAGCCCATTAGTGCAGTGCATTGGGTGCACGTTAAAGAACCCCAGGTGGATCAGAATTAAAACCTGCGCCCCCCCCCCCCCCCCCCTGTGGCGTGCGTTATAAGCATGTCATGGTTATGACACACAAAGCTCCGGAGTATGTTAATAAATAAACGCAGCAAATTTCTGGAACTCGTCCTCCGCCGTAACGGTTCAAATATACGAGACAATACTAAATTCGTGACGCCAAGCTAACGACCAGTGCCGAGGTATCGGGATGAAATTCAAGTCAGAGGAGTTTTTTTTTTTTTTTGCGATAAAGACTTGCCCTTAAGGCATAATTCATACTCTGACTTAAGGCATTAAGTCAGAGGAGTTGTGCCTTAACTTTATTGGGTAACTCGACCATTTTTTTTTTGCTTTTGTTCTTACATGGAAACGATAAGAGTTCTGAAACGCCGCTCAACAAGTCTATTAGCAGCCCCAGCGCTCAAGAAATTCTGTTTTTATCGTGTTTTTACTGTTGGCATGTGGATAATGCTCAAGCAGCGTTATCTATGGTGACATTATGTAACTAGTAACGAGAGTAGACAGTGCTTTTTCTTTATATTCTTTGCAAGTTTATTTTTCGCTTCCGAATGTTTGCTTTCCCACCACATCAAATTACGGACAGCCTGTCCGTATTTCGAAAACAGAACTCACCCCTGCTTTTTTATGTGTGTATTTTCCTTTCTTTTTACGCAGGCTCCCTCTGCTATTCGTAAAATAGAATGGTCTAAGTACTTTTTAGTTAGTGCCTATTCTCCGAGCAACCGGAAGAATTTCTTAAACGAATTTCTCCCGGCAGTCACCTCCTATTGGCTCTCGGAATATTAGGTTAGTTTAGGTTAAGTTAGGTTAGGTCAGGGCACACCTGTAGGCTCTCGCGCACACCTGCAGGCAGTTTCTCGCAGCAGTTTGTCACGTGATTTCTGAGCACGAATAGGAGGTGAGTGTGCGGAGAAATTCGTTTCAGAAATTCTCCCGGCCGCCGGGACAATCGACGCTGCCTACTTTTCTTACGTTCAGTTTGACTGCAAGAGTCAGGATTTTTTTTTTTTTCCGTAGTGTGGACGGATTATCGAATGATTATTTCTAGTGGCAGTTTAAACGTAGAGCGCAAGAAAACGTCACATAGATGTTTTACCCGTTCGGCAGCTTCGGGTGGGTCCAGTGGACCGCTCAGGACTCGGTGAGGACCTTGGGGGTGATCTTACAGGTGCAGTGATGCGGCACCTCAACGGCACCCCATGCTGGCAGGCTGTCGTTGGCGGCGCCACTCTTCCGGTGGTACAGGATCATGAAGCCCGAACGCTCCGTGCACTCGCTGTTGTACCTGCACCGTCACACGCGTATTTCCAACGAGAGCCGGCTTGCACGTCGCCGCCGTGCACGTTGTTCCTAAAATTGGGCATGCGAGCGAAACGAACTGCTGAACGAAAGCAGTATGCGAAAGCAGGGGGCTGGCAACATATTCAAGCACCGAACGACCCACTGAGCAAAAAAGCCAGCGTCTGTAGCAGTGACGCGGCTCCTAAGTTCCCATTGGCTGCGACGCCACGTCACGAGGGTGCCTCGACGGAAAGGAGCAGACGGATTGGAACACCTGCTGCGCATTGGCGCGCCAGGCGTTGCGTGAAAGGAGAGGGCATGGCCGCGACGCCACGTCACCAGCGGGGCGTGACGTGCGCGTGTAGGTGCCACCGTCTCGCTCTCGGAAGCCGGCGCGCGGTTCGTACCTCGCTCTCTCCCAGACTGGCCTTTGCTGCTGTGCGTGCCTGCCGGCATTGGTGGCCGCTGCTGCTTCCTCGGTGTTTCGTCGCGCAGGACGTCGGTGGCATGCAGTGTCCTTGATTTCTCAGCAATGTCGTCCAAATGATTCCGGTGTACAGCCGAAATGCTAAATTAGAAACTACCAAAGAAAAAACCCTGTACCAGTTTAATCGGAAAACTCTATAACATACCCCGCTGCAAAACTCGAAAACATTACTCGCCGCGCGAAATTCGTAGGACCGCTGAGCGGCGTCCGATTGGGCATTAATGCTTTCTCATTTACCACTCATAAGAGTGTTTAGGCGCCCTCGGAGTTCTTTTTTTTTTTTCAGTTTCGCTATTTCTGACCCGACCACTCGCCCAGCCGCTCACCCATCCAGCCGTTTATCTACCGCTTTCCGCGGGCGGAAAGTCAAGCGCGAATTCCAATCTCGATACTGACAGCAAACATACTGCAGAACGGGACTTCCGCATCGTATTTCGATGCGTGAAAAGCGAAGCGACGAACGCGAAAGGGTGCTCTTAAGCAGTTCGCCCGCACGTGCCATTCCCGCGTGAGACGTAGTGCGGGGGGGTATACCCACATGGCGTCAATGCCGACGCAGGGCGTGCCCTGCGTGGCGCAGCGGTACGAGAAGACCCACTGGGGAAAGGCCTCGTCCTGGACCACCTCTACGGCGTTGCCGAACGAGTCGACCGTCTCGTTGAGCCTCTCCCACGCGGTGCTCGTGCGGCATATCTCCTCCGACAGGGGCGTTATCGGCGTCTCCGGAGGGGTCCTCTTCACGCCCCGCACGCTGCCACGCTCGCCGCCCTCGGGCATCCGTGGGGGGGAGGACCGCTGCTGACGGCTGCCGCTGTCTCCACGCTTGCTCACCGTCGAAGGCTGCGCGGGGAACGCGAGCGCGGAAGAGGGAGTTAGCGTATACGGTTGAAATCTGACCGCTGTCGACACCGGCTGCCTCCTCGACTGCGCATGCGCGGAGTTTACCGAGAAACCAGCGTGAACCACTGTACTGTCCTGCAACTTTACCTGGACTTCATCCACGGGCTAGCGTGGTTGCGTAACAACATGGCAGCGTCCAGGCTGTCTGCTTCGATCCTAATCCGCCCTCCGTACTTGCCTTTTGTCCTGACAACAATAAGTGGTAAATATAGGCGTTTAGGGGGAGGGGCACTTGCACCGCCACTCCACTTTCAGAATTGGGGTGGGGTGGCAAGTCACGTAACTTGAACCATAGGCACACACAGAACCATAGGTACACACAGAAGCGATGACATCAGAGCCCTAACTGCCAAAACAGCAAGTTCATAATCAACGATTTGTATGTACACACAGAAGCGATGACACCAGAGCCCTAACTGCCAAAACAGCAAGTTCATAATCAACGATTTGTATGTACAGCTATACATCACCCGATGACATGCTCGGTTCACTTTCTGGGGAATGTTAGTTCCATATCTGAAAAGATGTGGTTTCATACAGCGTGAAACCAACCGTGGTTCGTTGAGTGCTTCCTTACGCGCAATTTGAAAGCGAAGCTTTCTTCGCGAACCGTCGCGAACGTTTCTGATTGTGGCTGCTCCTGCTGGGTGCTTTTGTCTTCCCGAATAGCCCCACACCTGAAAAAAATTAACGTTAATTATTTACCCGTTGCCGGGATCGAACCTAGGTCCCGTAGCACAGCAGCCCTGTGGTCTCACCATTAGGCCACAATCACACGTATACTTCGGACGTGCCAATTAACTCCAACTAGCCCATTGAGACGATCGTACTGCGAGTGTCACATTCCACAGCACAGGAGCTCGCGCGACCGTTTACGTCAAAGATACATGAACGAAACTGGCAAAGCTTCTAACATTAGCTTAACAGCAGCTTCACATAAATTCCGAGATATCCGCTTGATCTGCATGCATTGTTTTATGAATTATCAAGTTACAATGAGTATAACCAGCCTGACATCCTCGGCTCACTTTACAAAGTACATGCCAACCGGCTTGCCCGCTCACTCACTTTCGAGCTCTTGCGCATTTCGCGCTGTCAACGTGCAATGGCAAGTCGGAGATCATTGCTGCTGCTAACAGCGCAAAACGTAACCAACAAGCCCAAGCTGCTATTCTAGCGGAGGTCAACCGTTGGGTCTGTGGCAACAAAGAACGAACAAGAGGCGCGTGCGCGTCCTGGGACACTTACGGGCTCGTATCCGGCAGGGGGCTCGTCGGGGCTGGCCTGGGGCCTGTCCCGTCCCACCCACAGGTAGCGCTGGTGGAGAGCCGGGTGGCGGCGCACGTGCTCGTAGAGGCGACCCAGCCGCTGGCGCACGACTTCGGCCTGCGACTCGCTCAGTCTCAGCGCGGGGCTGTCGCCCAGGTCCCGGATGAGCTCATCGGTGTACGCTGCACGCAGGCGATGGCGTCGGAAGCGACGTGAGAGTGAAACGTACTATTAGAGCGCGCGGAACAGGACGAGTGACAGGGCGGACAGGTGGGCTAGTTGGTGACGCACATTAATGGTAACTTAGAGCGCTAAAAACACGAAAGGCGTAGAGATAGAAACACACACCACACGCGCTCACTCGCAACTTGTGAGTTGTGAGTGAGCGCGTGAGGTGTGTGTGTGTTTCTTTCTCTGAGTGTTTCGTGTTTTTAGCGCTCCGAGCTTTCATTAACGACGATCGAAGCACATTTCGTCGCGAAATTCCGTATGCTTTCTGTTTTTTCCTCCAAGGAAACCATATACTGAGTTCTTGACAATATTGTTACAGATTTTCGTAAGAATTCTACTGGAAGACGTGCTTAAAACATGTCGAATTATTACTCTACGTTCATGTGGAAACGGGAAGTAGGCGGATAGATTGGAAGGAATCGGTTGGCTATTTTACACAGGGAGAAGAACAGCAGATAGTGAAATTACAGAGGAGGTATTTTGTGAGCGCGGGCGCGAACAAGGAGAGTGACACGCCGTCAAAGGCAGTCGCGCTGGCAATTTTATTTCAAACGCACGGCAGAAGAAATTAGTTTCAAACTATAAAACACTGCTTCCCAACAAAGCGGCGCCAAGTGGATCCATGCTATACTAGGCGAGGTCTCGAAATTGGAACTGCGCTCAGGAATGAGCAGACGACCCGTTGCAGGCACAGTCTTACATCCTTCTCAGGTATAAGTGCATTCGCATGACTACGTCGCCCCAGCACTGCTGCCCCTAGCCTTACACCTTCCAGTGCAGTTGAAGGTGTAGCCAATACCAACACCGACATATTTGCACTTCCAGGCGGTGGCCGAGTCCGAACAAAATAGGTATAGCACGATTGAGACACAATATGTGAAGGCAATTAAGGCATGGATGAAAAGCTCCAGGAAAGTTGGCCATAACCTCCACCGAAAACAGTTTTTTTTTTCTTCATTTTCGGTTTCTTTCCGGAGTGAGAAAAGGACCGTAACGTCCAAGCTCAGTTCCGGTGTTATTTCGATTTTCAGTTTAGTCGCTGGTCTTTTCCCCCACAAAACGTAAATGATGTGACAACGGTCATATACTTTCGTATTTGTTCAAGTGCAGGCGCTAAGCAACTTATCGTAGCTTCGCTGTCAGAGCAGATAGGCAGGGCTGAACACTCTGTGACAAAAGGCTCGCTGTGGACCTGATGCATTTATTTTCGATGTAGGGTTGGCATAATGGAACGACACTACTCTAATTCTATTCCTTTCCGCATTTCGCAAGTAGACTGAGCGGCGCTCCTCTTACGACATCAGCAGAATGGGCTGGCTGATAACGGTGATTGATAACAAAGGAATATAATCGAAAGAATGCAATCTTTGCATTGTACCGACCCCTCTTATAGTTTCATTCACATAGGTAGTTTCACTGTAGAAGCGTTTCAGGGCCTAACGTAAGGGTTAGCCAGCGGCTCGCTTTGGCATGCAAGAAGCAAGAATGTAGCCAGCAGACGTTATCACTGCCTTCCTTAGGTTTGCGTATGGACATCGGCAAAAGCCAACGAGACACACTCACATTTGATTATGAGCCGCACGATACCGCTGCTGAAGTTGAAGGGCGGAGGGTGATTGGTTCTCAGCATCTGGCATTGGGCTGGAAGGAGAGCTGCGTGGGGCATCACAAAAGAAATTCAATTCACTACTATTCCATACACTGCGTACCATGTGATTACAAGAACTGCTTGCACCCTTAGCCAAAGAATAGTGAGTAAGAGCCAACAAGAACGTGGCCCAGCAAAAGCAAACACAAGAGGTAAGCAGTGCCACACTGTCCCGTTAATGAGCCGAGTGGTTGACCCGCCACCTTGCCTTGGTAGCAAGGTAATCTGTGCGCTGCGCTTCCATCGCAGCAACGGGAACTTGGAGACACGAAGAGAAACATGCAAGAAAAATGAGGTAGCGTTTAAATATATTGCGCCAGGATGACCGTTTGCTGCTGTTCTGTCTTCGCTGAAATCCGGTGGGCCTTTCAAATTTGGTTGTAGCGACAGGCTGCAGTATAACCCCACAGGCTGTTGGCATCACCTTCTTTTCATGTGCCCGATTCAGGAGCCACTTCAAGCATGAAAAGAACCATGTAGTGGCTTGGAAGGGTATTTGATGTAAGGACCTTTACTTTCGGTGCAGCAACCCGACGTTTTGCCATTACTCCACCTTTGAATGATGTGTTAAGATGAGTACGGAAAAAGGGAGAGTGGAAAAGACAAAGCATTTAGCCAGTCGTAAACCGGCTTACTGCTCTGTGCTGGGTTAAGGGGCTTAGTGAATTCACAGAAATAGACACTACATTTGCACAAGAAACAAGAGACAAGAAAAATATGGGGGGGGGGGGTGAATCTGTGGACACAATATAGTGCAGCACGCAAACACTCGAAGACTGTTCCAAAGTCCGCTTGTCCTAAAAAAACGGAGCAACACGTTTAAGGCAACTCAAGTTAACTTACTCGTGGGTTAATTCACTCTTGATGGAGCCATGTTAGCGTGGGTACAACGGACACAATCAAGACAAGACCGGACGCTACGGGCGCTACATTCAGAACTCACGTCGCTACACTCGCACACACTACTCACGTTTAAGGCATTTCACGCGGAGCACGGTCTCGGCCAGTGTGCCAGCTTTTTAATTTCCAACAAATGGAGGCCGTCTAATCTGTCTAACACTGTTCAGAGTTTCTTTCTATGCACATTTCATAAGCAGCCAACAAACAAAGACACCAAGGACAACATGGAGGAAATCGCTCGTACTTACTAACTTAACTTAAGAAATGATAAATTAATGGAAATGAAAGTGGATGAAAAAAACAACCTGCCGAAGGTTTTTTTTTTTCTTTGTTGGCTTCTTATGATATGATTAATAAAAATCGGACCCCTCTGTTAACTCCCTTTCTTCTCGTTCATTTCTGTGCACATTATAACAGGGAAGCTCACATAGAAGATGTCTGATCCCGCAACCGCAGTTGTCGCACTCAGGATGATCTGCCATTCTGATGCGAAATGAGTAAGCGTTTGTGAACGCCTAGCCGAACCACAAGCAGCACAGAAGTGTTGCTTCGGCTCGTGGTATCCCAGTAGGAATACATGTGAACAGAAATTTTTTTTAAGATCCGCTACACTGAATACGATTGCTTTGATGAATTTAAAGCAGAGCGGCTGAAATCTACCGAACATAGAGAGCAGATCTTTATTTAGTCCATCAACTTTTTTTTTTTACTTTTCAAAACCAAATATTTTGGCTGTGGCGTTAACATTCATTAGAACTTCGAATTAATCTAGATTGTTAGATTACACAACTAGAAGCTTGGCAACATTTTTGAGCCCGAAGGAAGGCATAGTTGCAAATGAAATCGAGATAGAAGAGCCCAACCACTCTGTTCTTTCGTAATTCAAATTGCCCAGAAATAAAACGTTGAAAAGTATAGCACAGTGACTGCGGTGGTCTAGCAAAAAAGTGCCCACATTACACGGTGAAAATGAATCACCAGTGCGATTTTGTGTACTCACACATATCTGGTCAAACAGCCCTTTACTTTGTTCATGGCTCAGGGCAGCGCAAGGGACGAGGACGAAGGACGCGAGACGACGAATACGGCACCGATGATGAATCTGAACAAACATGCCCACTTTTCTGCTCTTCTAAGCCTATTCTTATAGTGAAATGAAACGAAGATAATTTCTTTTTTAGTTATGAGTGGGGGGTTGTCTGCAGCTCAGCAATCATAAACGCGACATGTGGCACCCTGGTACCATGGAGATTTCATGGTGACGACGACGACGATGACGACGATGATTATTATTATGTTATTGGCATGCGGCCTCCCTTCTTTCAAGCGGGATTGCAACTAATTGTCACCCGGCCTGTGTGAGCTGTTTACATGTTACCGTGTCGTAATCTAGCACTCTGCCTTTTTCTGTTTCATCTGGTAAAGTTAACTGCCTATATATGGCTGCGATGATCCCGATCTCATCTCCTTCCTGTTTTCTCACCAATACACTAAACGCCTTTTGTTTATCTGTACCTGTACTGACCACTTAATGCTTCCATCCGTTTATGATCCCAGCGCTCCTAGGACATGTACGTTACCTGCGGCTTTCGCTTTTGCATAGCGATGTGCTCAGTGGTTTCCGGACTTTGCTACTGCAACAGACACATGCCTCATGCCTTTGCGAATATTTTCTCCGCTATGTCTCAAGTAGCCAGCTCGTGCCTCAAATACCAAGGCACTGTCTTTGTACCGCAGACTTTCTTTCCTGGTCTTGCTTACCGTCTTTGTAAATACAGATAGACATTTCAATTCCTTCCTTTGTATATAATTTACCGTCTTTCTATCTCTCACTTTCTTTTCGAGGAATCCAGGTTGTCTATTTACGCTGTCAATTACCCTGTACTTGGTTGCCAGTGTCCACTTATTAGAGGTTGATATACTTGTACGCTCTAGCTATTCATTTCTTATTATTAATGCTCCCGAGTATTTCCTCAAACCTAATATTGCCCTGCTCGTCACTGACTTCAAGAGAAGCCCATTGCATGTCACTCAGCACTGCCTCCTTTTGGGTTTTACAAGGCAAATAAGACAATCTAACTTTTTATTGCGATATAGCAATTATATGGACACTCTACGCGCATTTCTGCCGTCGCCGTTAGGTTCCGCATAAAGTCCAAGGGCGATAACGCCGTCGCCGCGCGCTCTGCGCTGTATGCGCGAATGAAAGCGTGCGAGGGGAGCCGACGATCGGCGGCTCAGTCTCGCCCGCGCGAAAGGGAGCAGAGCGGGAAGGTAGCGCGCCGTCTTCCGTCGCGCGCGAGACACCCAACGTTGCGAGGCACCGGGGAAGGAAAGGGGAGTGGGGGGGGGGGGGGACGTTCTACTCCGGCTGCAACTGCGTATGTGGCGGTTGCGTGCAGTCGCGCAGCCATATCTTCAGAGTGATCTGCGTTGGCAGCTGAGTCTAGGTGCGTCGACGGCTCGTAGCTTTGTGCGGGCTATATGTTCTCGGTGCTCAGTTAGCGTTGAAGCGACAGACAGCACGAAGGTCACTTCGCTCGCTGACGCTGTCGCGCTAGCTTACGCCAGCGTTTCGAAAGCGAGTGTCCGCGGTCAACGAGTATGATGCGTTCATGTTTGCTGTGCGCGCTGACCCCATGAGTATTAATTTAGTTAGCAGGCGAATGCTTGCAAGTTGATGCGGCCGATAAAGGTGCTATCCTTACTTCGTACGGTTGTCTGCTAATTTGCTATTGCAATCGATGCTTCACCTTTCTGGCGCAACTGCTACTTTTTTTCAACTTTGAACACTGACAAGATCTCCGATTTGAAGCATGAACGGCGTTTAAAAAAGTAAGGACGAAAACTGTTGCTCGTTTTCTAATTCTCGATCTTATCACCCCGCATACATTGTAGCCCCCAGTGGAGTTCCCCTAATTCTGTTCTGTAATTATGACATATTATCACACACGAAGGCTTTGTTCTCGACCTAATATTTGCCTTTAGTACTCCTTCGCAGGCACATTTTTAAGGCGTAAGAGTTATATTACCAGTTGAGCCCTCATTTTTTTCCGCCACTCGCAAAGAAACTCGCGCCACCTCTCGCATGTGCTAAAAGCTCCTTTCGTGGAAACATGGCATCCGAGATCAAAGCATCACGCACCACCAGATCTTGGGGGCCATTGTAGGAGTCCCACTTTGTGCAACATCTAACTCAATTTAAGGATATTTCTCGTATCGCCCGATTGAGCAAGTGCAATCTGCACTTGTCCGAACAAAGGGAATGCTTTCCATGGGTGATACACAATATTGCCCAAAAAATTATTTTAGGAGAGAGCTGATTTACCTCACAACTACTGAAGTGTGAACGGAGAAAGCATTTCTCCCGGCATTTACTGTACCGAAATTGGTTAGGTTTCTTGCATTTGAAACAATGCCTAAAGTCTACCTAATAGAAACAATAGATCTTTTCTTCATTTAGGCCTTCAACATCTTTAACTGCTGATAACCATTGTTAGAAAGAAACTGTAACGTCATCTGTACAACTCCGTAACTCGGTTATAAACGTGCTGTCATGATTTCGTAAACGGCATCTAGTATTGATACAAAAATGACCTATTGTAAGTCACTCTAACTTCTGCCAATAACATTTAAAAGATACCTAAACAAAACCTCACGTAGAAAGTCTACATATTTAATGATAGCTGTAAACATATACATTACACTTCCCCACTTTCAACAATTCTATAAAACAGCTTGCAAAAATGCAATAGTCTGTTTTTCGTGCAGATTCATTAGGCGATAAACTTCATTCTTCAGTTTCTCTCTCTTTTTTTTTAATTTATCGACTGGCGCAAGTTTCTGTGAGAGAGATGAGGCACGCAAAGGAAACTAAGCTATCATCTCAAACGCAGCTAAATTTATTCTAATCGGTCTGGTGGTTGTCCAGGAAGAGCACCTGTGCATTTCACATGTACAATAAAAAACTCGTTATAACTAAGTGATCGGTACATGGAATTTACTTCGTCATAAGTGGTATTTCATAAAACACGGAGGGTCTACAAGGTATTCGTTAAAGAGAGCTGGTAAAATGCATACCGAAACAAAGCCGCGCTTGATATTAGTGACATGGCAGTGGTGAAATTCTGCTACCGCCCGTGAACGCCTGCCTCGCCTGTCAATCATCCTCACGTGGTAGAGCTAGTCCCAAAGATCCGCCACCCACGTGCTTGTTTGACTTTCACAGCGCTTCTTGCTTTGGCACATTGGTCCAGACAAACGCGAATTGTCATCGTGTCTGCTGAACCGAGCTGTCACGTACGGATTTCTCACCACGCACTTCGTACTAAGCGGGCTTCGGTGCGACTGTCATTCGAATAAACCAGTCTAAAATGCATCATGTTCGGTAGGGAACGTGAAATACTTCGAATAAAGCGAGATCTCGAATAGTGCGATTTTATTTACCGAGGGATCTGGCCCGCAGCTTACGCTTCCTCTGAAACATGGGTATAGCACATGTCCCCACAAGCAGCATTCACAGTTTTTGTTGAGTAAGTGAGCGAGCAGGAAGGAAAAAGAAAAGTGAGCGAAGGAATGGGAGATTAGACGGTGAAAATACTGGCTGGCTGCCCTTTGCGTCGGGGGAGGGTTAAATAGAACAAAAAGTGATAGAATGATAAGACGAATGATGAGATACAAGAGAGGAGAGAGGGAGAGAAAGGCGCACACACTAATGCGATGCAAAACAGCCCAACTATTAGAGTCGGTACAAGGTACTTTCAAAATACATATACAAACGAGTGACCAAGCTAAGGAAAAGAAAGTTAAAGAAAGTTAAGCACCATTTTATAAGAAACTTACATCACGTTTAACGCACGCATAAGCCACTGTGCGCTAGTATTTTCATGCACTTAATCACATTGAAGCGCATAGCCTCGGCATGCACTTAACTTGCTTTCGGCGCCAAATACACGCGTACTTGCTTTCCATACCTGTCAGATGACATATACCATAGTACCGTAGCACGCGCCTCCTTAAATACCATTGAAGGACGAAGTTGCAAGTGGTAAATCATGAGCGGATCCTTCCGGAAAACACTCGTCTATAGCGAAAACGTGAATAAATTGGTTTTTCTTAGCCTATAGCACCGCATAATTTTTTTTTACAAAAATTAGGAAAATTTTTCTCTGTCTACAGGGGAACTAATTACGGAGGTTCAGCCAAGCATGTTACACATAACGTTACAAATCCAACAGTCCGCAATGATTACGGATGTCCCCAAAGAATCATATCCTTTATGTGTTTAGAAATATGCGAGTGCTTGTAAATGTAACAAATAAAACAACACGTACGGATGAAGTCATAAGCATGAACGTAAGACTAATCATTCTACCAAATACCCATCACTCACGTGGCAGCTGAAGGATCACAGCCTCGAAGTTTCCTATAACAAATCTAGTAGAAAAAAAACCTTGCGCAATACCGCAAGACGCTCCGAACAAAGACGCTGTTCAAAGACCTCGTTCAAGCGATGTCCAGTGGACGCAGTGTATGCGGTGTACGCTTAACCGTGAGTAGATCAGGTGGAAGCAGGGGCTATAGTATTGCTCTTTTCGTACGAAGAAAGGCTGTGAATATTTTTTTTCGGCACCGCACCAACAGGCGTTAAACATGTACGACCATATGAAGCCAAGAAAAGCACATAGGCATTTTTTTTAATTTTAATTGAAGGATATAAATGATAACCTAAAGGGAAATGAAAGTCGACGAAAAAGCAACTTGCCTCCCGTGGGAGCCAGGTTCGGCTCCCATCTGATTCGTTTCCCACCTGCAGCAAGTTATTCTTTTCGTCCACTCTCATTCCCTTGTAGCTTGTCATTTATACAGTTCAATAAAAAATGTTGGCTCTCCCATAATCGAGAGTAGATGTAAGCATGAAATGGCAAGCGGCCAAACAGCTTGGTTGGAGATGATACTAGCCACAATCTTAAAATGGGTGTAGTGGATGTTTGCAACGGCACACTCCACCACACAACGCCGCACCACGCCAAAGTGTGCACTGGTACATACGGACGCTGCCCTGCTAGAAGAAGAAAACTGGCTTAAGGCCGCGGGACAGGCAGCGGAAGGCACCAAGCAGACAGAGAGCGCTGCCCAGATAGAAAAAAGAATGAATTGAATTCTGGCGTTTTACCTGCCAAAACCACGATTTGGTTATGAGGCACGTCGTAGTGGGGGACTCTGGATTAGTTTTGACCACTAGGGGATCTTTAATGTGCCTCCAATGCATGGGACACGGGCGTTTTTGCATTTCGCCTCGATCGAAATGCGGCCGCCGCGGCCGGGATTTGATACAGTGTCCTTAGCAGCGCAACACCGTAACCGCCAAGCAACCGCGTCAGGTAGACGCGCCTAAAGGAGATGCCAGGAAGCGTGGCGCCATCTCTCGAGGCGGTGTAAAACCCGCGCCGCGGAACTCATGGACATCTGGCATTCGAAAGAGCGCTCAGCGTCAAAAAATGTATATGTAAAAGATGTAAAAGAAGTGTATGGTGCCCTGCGCCTGCCTTTTGAACGTTGCTATTGTAAATAACACATAAAACTTCAGCGTACTAGAACTTACAGCTTGAGTGATAGTGTGAGCAAACATTAAGAACTCGGAAGCAATATTTTTTGTAACTTGTTTGGGCAGTAACTAGCGTATGTAATGTGGTCCTGTACGAAGGGTTGGGGCTTAGGGCCGCATTTTTTGAAGTTTTGATTGGTTGGCCGGATGATCTCGTTTTGTTCTCGCAACTTGTCTGTGCTTTTTTCGTGTGCATCATCAGCCTGGGCACCACGCATTGCGTCGTGGTTGCTTAGGTGAATCAGCTATGGACAAACCAGCGCCTGCTCAGCGTCCAACGAAAGCCCAGTGCTTTCTCTTCAATGTACCGGTTTCGACGCCGGTTGACGCCATCATTGACTCCATCGAAGAAGTCGTAGGTGCCGGAGGGTTGCAGTATCTGCAACATCACGGCGGCAACAAGTTCTTAGCAGCTGTCCGCTCCGCGGCTCAGGCAGCCAAGATGGCGGCAAAAGGCTCCCTGCTGCTCGCCAACAAGGTAGTACCGCTGGAACGCATGGGCACTCCAGTGGTTTATGTGACGGTCTATCGTCTTCCACCCTGTGTCAGTGACGACGCCCTGATTGCTGCACTTGCACTGTATGGGAAGTGCCGAGGCATTTCCGACGTTGTTTTCAAGGACAGGACGGACATCAGCAATGGCAGCCGCCTGGTCAAGCTCGAGGTGGTGAAACCGCCACCGAATTTCATCATGGTGACTGGCTTTCGGGTTATGCTGGAATACAAAGGAATGAAGAGAGTGTGCTTCAAGTGCGGAGCAGAAGGTCATTTTGGGGCCACCTGCACATCAGCTCGATGCACCCGATGTGCCATTTTTGGCCATGCGACTGTAACGTGCAACGCGCCATGCAGACGTTGTAATGGCGAGCACGCCACTGTTGACTGTGTGTTGCCACGTTCGTATGCTGCTGCAGTGAAACCAGTGACGCCCGCCCAGCCACGACTGGGAGAGAATACATCTGAAGACGCAGCACAGACGCAAGCCACAGATCAAGCAGGAAAAGAAAGTGCCCCAGAGGCGCCGACGCCAGCGTCCCCCGATGCCAGCGACGCTGCGTCTTCTCCCTCTACTGACGAAGAGAGCAACGAGACGCCACCTGCCACAATGGCGTCGTCTGCCACGGAAGATGATGAGGAGCCTACGTTAGACGCCCAGTCTACGCTATCACAGCGGGAACGGCTCCTTGCATGTGCTACAACACCGAACGCTAGCGAGAACGCGGATGGACGCCATCGCGGCCTCCCCGAAGTTTCGGCCGGTCCGTCGAGGACCACGCCGGTTGCCGAGACAACGACCGCGCTTGCGAGTGGTACTAGTACAGCGGTGAATGAGAGACGCACGCGCTCGCAAACAGCGTCTGAAGAAGCCAAGAGAATGCTCTCTTCAGAGAGCTCTACGTCATCAGAACCAATGGCGACACCCTCCAAGAAATGCAAGAAAATGCCACGAGACACCACTACCATGGACGTTGTCTCCGATTCGGAGACGTACTAACAATGGCGCCTTACACTGCTTCTGCTGCCCGTAAGGGCTGCTTTTCCTCTACTCCCCGCTACGAAGCTCAGGCAGCGTTGACGGAACGGTGTTTGGCGCAGACATCGCGTTCCCGTCCCTGTGCGAGCGTCTGCAACCTCGGTATTTTAGTAATCAGCTTGCTTCCGGCTAACTTGTGTGAAGAACATGAACAGTGCCCGTTTCGCGTTCGCCGCTGTGATACTCCTAAGTCATTGCTGACTTTGCCGTGTTCTGGCTGTTGCACTGATGTAGGACGCCGATTCAGTTCGCAACTAGCATGTGGTAAGCCATTTGTCTTAGTCTATTTCTGTACGCAACTAACTCGCCATGTATTTGCACATAATGACACTTAACGCACAAAGATTTCGTAGCATAGATAAGCAGAGGGAAGTAATTCATTTCGCTCGCGAGAAAAAAGTCGACCTCCTGTTTCCTCAGGAGTGTAACTTGAGAAACAAGCAGGAAGTTAAAAGATTTTGCGATGAATTTTCTGTTAAAGCTTATTTTTCATATAGCCCCGGGAGATGTCGTGGTGTAGGAGTGGTAGTTTTTCGTAGGGTGCTTCTACATGGAAGTCACCGCCTTTTTGACTTGGAAGGTCGTGTAATAGCTTTTGATTTTTTCTGGGGTGAGAGGAAAGTTCGGGCATTGAATGTCTATGGACCCGCCGTACGGTCAGACCGCAATGACTTCTTTGCGAGACTCTCCCCTTTTTTGTTAGACAACCACCCATTCTTTATCGTTGGCGATTTTAACTGTGTGCTCGACCCCATGCGCGACTCACGAGGGCCACGACAATACGCTTCCAATACGCACGCAACTGAATTATCTCGTATAGTGAAAGAATACAATTTGTCGGATGCCTGGGTCCATATGCATGGCGGAAGTTTTGGCGCCACATGGCAGCAAAGGCAATCGCAATGTCGTCTAGCTCGAATGTATTTCCCCCCTGAATTAACAACGCAAATTGTCCAGTGCAGCATCCTCGATCTCCCCGCGGACGCCGGGTACATTTCAGATCATCGCCCTTTCGCTGTCATATTGAACCTCGAAGGAAGGCCAGGTGAACGCACTGACATGTGGAGACTAGACATTGCTTCTTTGCGTGACCAGGCGACTCTAACCGAACTAAAAGCGTCAGTAGCTACAACAGTTTGCGATTATGAATGCAATATCGAAGCGTGGGATACATTAAAGGAAAGGTGGAGGTCAGTATGCATAGCAGCTAGCAGGAAAAGAAAAAGAAAAGAGACCGAACAGCTTTGTGAGTGCCTGAGAAGGATAAGAATAGTACGAGACTGTAACTCCCAAACACAGTTAATGCGCGAATACCTAGATCATCAGCGTGAACGCTACCATAGACTTATGAGCTGGTACTCTCGCACCTCTGCAAAGGCGTGGATGACCAACAGGCCAATTACCGACCCTGAGGTACTGCGGCTGGCTCGTGCGTCCAGCAGGAGGCAGAATGGCAGCTCTTTCATTGAAAGGGTTATAATAGAAGATGGCACAGAGAGCAGTGCGAGGCGAGATATCGAAAGAATTTTTTGGAACTGGTTCTCAGACGCATTTTCATCGGAAAAGATTTATAATGCAGAGCTATTGAGTGAAGAAATTTCAGACTTTTGCGCTAACCTACCTCAAGTAGAAGATACAGAAGGCCAGAATTTATTGTCTCCAACAAATCTGCAAGAAGTTTTTGATGTTATACGATCTATGAACAGCGGATCAACACCCGGTCCAGATGGCTTACCAGTCGAATTTTACCGATCTTGCTGGGAGGAAGTAGGCACTGCCTTAGTGTCGCTTCTTAACGGCATTCTTGCACGGGAAGGTATTCCTAAATCGTTTAATCGGGGCCGCGTAATGCTCTTGCCAAAGCCAGATTCCAACCTTGCAGAACCCTCATCCTGGAGGCCTATAACGCTGCTCAACAGAGACTATAAAATATTGACAACCCTTCTTGTAAATCGCATGAAGATATTATTGCCGAAAATATTCAGTGTACATCAAACATGTTCCGTGCCGGGTCGGAGTATATTTTCGTCTCTCAACTTAACACGTGATATCATACAATACACAACAGCGCGTGAAGCTTCAGGAGTATTAGTAAGCTTGGACCAAACCAAAGCGTTTGACCGCTTAGAACACCAGTACTTATTTGAGGTTGTACGATGCTATAACTTCCCTGAAGAGTTTGTAGGCATCCTGCGGATGTTGTATTCGCGAACAACAGCTGAGCTACTGCTTAACAGCATTTTAACACCTAGATTTGATGTGACAAAGGGAGTGCGGCAGGGTTGTCCTTTGTCACCCATATTGTTTGTGCTTGCGATTGACCCGTTGTTAAGGCGGTTTAGCGAGAGCCCGCTTATAAGAGGTCTTCCTATGCCGGGATCCGGGTGCATAAAAGTATCGGCGTATGCGGATGACTTCACTTTGTTTTTACGGGATGGGGACAGTCTCGTAGAGGTATTTCGTATTTATAATCAATATGCTTCAATGTCAGGGGGCAAAATAAATATGAGAAAATGTGAAGCATTAAATTTAGGTCGCGGCGAAATAACGCTACCAGGGGACATTAAACAGACCGAGCATATGCAAATACTAGGTATCAAATTTTGTACAAGTGGTGTTTCACCTCACACGTGGCGAGACATTGTCACCTCCATTAAAGAACAGTCAGAAGCAGTGACTGCGTCGCCACTGCCGCTGGCAGAAAGGGCTTTCTTCATTAAGAACGTATTGTGCAGTAAACTGTGGTTTGCTGCAAGGGTAGCTCTCCCGCCGTCACCAACAGTACGAGTAGTAAACTCACTTATTTTCTCATGGTTCTGGCTAAACAAGTCGCAATACGTAGCGCAGCAATTTTTGCGTCTGCCAAAATCCAGCGGAGGATGGAGCTTGCCGTGCATAGTTACATTCGGTAGGCTGTTGTGCACTAAGACTACATGTGATCTACTTGATGATGATGAGTACCCTGGTAGGCCACTGCTCCTTTATTGGCTGGGCCATTACCGTCGAACGCTTATGCCGCAGAGTACAGGCAACTTGCTTCCGACGGCGGTAACGCCAGCACCGCAGTATGCGGCGGCTGCGCGCTTGCAAATCCAGCTTGTACAACTAAGAATTACAAAGTGGCGTGCGACACCAGTTTCCAGGCTTTGTGAAATGTTGTGTGAGACAGCTGTACCTCCACGGACAGCTACTACAGAAACATGGAAAGCTGTGCTTTCACCTGATTTGCCCTCTCAAGTGAAGGATTTTCATTGGCAATATCAGTGGGGCATTCTACCTACAAGAGACAGGCTTGAACGCTGGCATATGGTAGCGAATGATAAATGCATATATTGCGCACAAACAGAGACCAACGCGCATGTAGTAAAGGACTGCGTTGTAGCGCGCACCTTCTGGAAGCTAGTTGCAAGAATGTTCGGAAGATCCATCGTGCGGCCACCACAGCGCCGAGATCGGTTTGCGAGTCTCGTCTACTACAGCGCTAGCTACATTTTGTGGTGCTTCCGTAACATCGCAGAACGATCTCGGCTGTCAAATAGAGCAATGTACCCCAGAATGCGGAAACTACGGGTGATAATATGGGGTCACCTTGAAGAACAGTTGTTCGAACTCGGTGAAGCCGAGTTTCTTCGCCGCTGGTCTACGCGGTACATAACCGTCTCCCGAGACAAAGTCTTGCTACAGCCAGAATAATGCTCAATTCTGTTGCCTGAGTTCAGACTGTATCTGTATGTGCCCCGGGTACCTTTCATAAATTCGAGGCTGACAATAATGCTTTTGCGTGGATGCGGTAATGAGTTTTGTAGTTGTTGTTGTTGTTGTAGTTGTGTGCGGCAAAGCCAGTGTCAAGTAGACACCATTTATTATTTCATTTGTTAATCTGTTTTGTTTACATCAAGTATGATGCATTACATGTGATGTACCTTATATTGTACTTTTCTTTCATACCACAGTTGTAAGCGTGCCTACGGGTCAATAAATTTCCTTGTCAGCAACTTGCCCGGATGTTCTCGTTTGAGTACCAGTATAACAGCACTGGCTTTTGGCTAAAGGTCACTTGAAGGTCGCCGACAACAGGAGCAAAAAGGATTTTATGCTTAACAACAAATAATTTCCTCTGTACTTTGATTCAACTGTTGGTTTCATGTGGTTGCGAATAAGAATAATCTAGTCCCTCGGTTCCCTTTCTTTTCGTTCACTGGCACAAAAGCTCTTTGATCAGTAAGCTAGAAAGCCACAACAGCAACGGCGTCAAAAAACAGTAGTACTTTAAAAGCTCTATATTATGCCAATGAGGTACAAAGGCCCGGTGTCAAAAGTTCTTGTTACCTTTAGAAATACTATATACACTGCTTATTTTGCAAAGTGTCGTTGACTCGGTCCAGTGGCGCGTCTACGTACAAGCCTGCGCTGTCCATCGTCCACTGTGCGTTGCGACCTCAAGTTTATTCCCGGACTTCGGGCGAGACCTCTGTTCATGATCGACATCTTTAACTACGATAGCACACTTTTATGGGGCTGTCTACGGGGCCTCCAGATTAAGTCACCTAGAAGTTAAAGCAACAATGAACCGTCTTCAGAACCAATACTTTGCGTGCTACCTGCAAGGTTGCTAGAGAACTTGGAACATTTTAAAGCGAAGCTTTTTTTTTTTTTTTTCATCTACCTCCCGGAGTTTGACGTGTCGTCGTCATCATGTTTTCACTGTCTAACTGAGCGAAGTGCCCTAATCCTGGAGACAGTGTATTTGTAAACTGTAACGATCCCAGAGACAGCGTAGTAGTACACTATACCGATTCCGGATATAAAGTAAACGAAAGTGGACTGATCCCGGAGATCGCGTTATCAAAGGTTGCGACTTGGTGGGCCGAGCTTTACGCCAGTGCAGAATATGTGTCCCAGCAAGAGTTTTAATGATGTTTGTTATGCAGAGCGATCCTGGGGGCAATGCATTCAAGAACGCGATTGGGCCGATCCTGATAACGCTGCTGCGTTACACTAACTCTGGTGTTAAAAAGCTCTTTTTTTTTAATGCCGAGGTTTTACGTGCCAAAACCACAATGTTATTATGAGGCACGCCGTAGTGGGGAACTCCTTATTAATTTTGACCTTGGCTGGATCATTAACGTGCGCCTAAATCCAAATACACTGGCGTTTCTTGCATTTTGCCCCCCATCGAAATTTTTTCGCCGCGGTCGGGATTAACGCAATGTTTGGAACGTGCCAACACTTTCTTTCACTATTTCTCCCAGGTTGGCGTTGGTGTATTGCCGAGTGCGCTTAGAGGGCGGTCTCTCACACAGCTGAGATGCGTAGAGTAAAAAAAAAATTAAAATAAAAAAGAACAGCTGTGATGTAAGCATGGACGAGTTTCGAAATGAAGCACTTGCGTACATTGGCGCTGGTTGACGCGTCGCAAATGGCTTTCGTGTAGCTCAGCTTCGACACTTTCCAACGTCCCGATTAGGAGGCACGATGGATCGTGTCCTTGCAAGTTGTGCTGACGGCGTTAAGCGTTGCGTTTCACACATCCCAGTATACAGACACCCATGCTTGCCATTCTATGCCTGCACCACGAGACCAACAGAGTGTCGGTACTGAGAGCGTGATGGAAGCCGTTGAAGAACTTTGCGTCCGTTAATTACCGTAGCACGTGCGATCCACGTAACTCTTTTATGGGTTCAGTAGTGGGTGGTGGTGAGCGTCCGACTCTAGTGCGTACAATACGCACCTGACTTTGGTCTATGCGTAGCATGTCCGAGCTTTTATACCCATAAGGACCTCTTTATAGCAGGTGGGATGTGTCATCCCTAGTCATCGCCTTTCGCGGGAAGCTAAACTAGCCTTTACAATAGTATTACGGTGTAGGACTGCAGTGTTTCTCAAACTCTGACAGCACGTGACCCCTTTTAGCATTACCAAACCTACCATGCCCCCTGCTTGATAAGTCTTCTGAAATTTTACTTTTTTCAATGACGCAGGTACATCTTAATTTAAGTACGTTGACTACAGCAGAAAGGGCTACCAAAATGCTTGTTAATGTTTTTTAACAGGTACTGATTTAATCATATATTTTAATCAGAAGGATGTAGTTTAGCCCTCGAGGCCCGGACTTTAAAATGCGATACCATTTCTCGGGCTACCTTCCTGGCTGAAGTTCATTTTCTAGGGCCGATACACGAAAAAGAGGGAAGTGGATCGGTTAAGGCTTGGCGTCAGAGGTTGCTGAGAGGCACTGACGTCGTTGGTGACAGTGGCAGTTGGAGCTTCAATGACCCCAAGAAAAAAAGGCCCGTGACCGGAAGCTTGAGAAACACTGCACGCGTGCATTTATCATTTGTGATGGGCACCCAGGTGGAGGTAATTAGCGCCGACACGATGTTGGCTGGACCTGCATGCAACAGCACGACTCACTCACTTACTCCTAAACACTTGCATCTGCACAAATTGTGTAACCAGCATGCAATTTACCGCATTTGATGCTTCAGTAAGAGCAGACGCACAGGCTTCTCGCTAGTGCGGACTTTAGAACAAAGGCATGATGTTGAGAGTCTACAGTGCCAGGTCTGCAGAATACGCACCTCCCGAAATCAACGTACGGCTACGTATGGTGACGTATACAAGCGTTCACTAGTGCAAGACAAGCCTATTCCATGCGAGAACGTACCTGACTCCACGAGGAATAGGAACAGGATGACCAAAGCTCGCCTGCTACGCTCCATGCCGTCTGCAGTTCGGAAGAGCCAAGCAGGCTGCTTTTGAAGGATCGTGAGAAGGGGCATGTCACGTGATCCCGGTGACGTAGCACCTCCGATTACCGGCCAATCAGGCTGATGAGAGGCCACGTGCGCGAACAACAGAGACCTTTGAACGCTTCCAATGTCTCACGGAGCAAAGCACGCGGAACGTCTGCACGGCCTGATGTGCCATTTCTCTGAGACAAACTGCCGACAGCTCATCGCACGAGACATCGAGTTCTTCGCCATCCATCGATCCCGTATGTTTATTTTTTTAGCTTTCGAACCAGGACCTAGTGTTTGTTCTCGGCGAGATTGGAGAGCATACAAAAAGGGCATGGAGAAAACCTTCGTACCACGCGTCCCTTTCATTATTTCTTTTTTTTTTTTCGTGTCTGTACTGAGCAGAAACGTTTCTCGGGGACGATTATGCGTCGCCGACAACTCCTTTAATTTGCAAGTTGCAGTCTGATCAAGTTAAGTGAGATCTCGTCCGCGCGATAACACAATGCCTACCTTTCAATCTCGTAATGATGAACAAGACAGCACTGCGTAAGTGAAGAACCACATGCATGGGGAATGTGAAACACAAAATGGAGAAGCTGTCATTAGCTGTGATAGTATAAAGAGATTTGGTTTGAACTTGCCGTGGTGATGTAGTGGTTTTGACATTGCACTACTGAGCCCGACGACGTGGGATCGAATCCTGGCCACGGAGGCCTCATTTCGATGTGGGTGAAATGGAAAAGCGCCCGCGTACCGTCCATTGGGTGCACGCTAAAGAACCACAGATGGTCAAAATTAATTCGAAGTCCTCCCCTGTAATCATATCGCGGTTTTGGCTAGGGCGGTGAGGTTAGAAAACATGCAGGCGCAGCATAGTGACAGTTCAAGCAATACAAGAGCATTTGGAGGTTTCTGGAAGAGGTAATTTCCATGCAGGGACCTTCAAATATGATAATGATAGTGATGATGACTGAGGTGGTGGTGGTGATGATGATGATGATGGCGATGATTGTGATTATTATTATTATTATTATTATTATTATTATTATTATTATTATTATTATTATTATTATTATTATTATTATTATTATTATTATTACGATGATGATGGTGATGACAGCTGATAGTATTCCGGACAGCATTCGGTCTGTTTCCCTCGTTCCGATGACTCGCAGTTGACACTCTGCGCGAGCATTGTCCTCAGCTATGCATTCAATTACTCATACTTGGCACATAATTAGGCCATGAAGGATTCTGTTTCCATGTCTTCGAAAATTTGCAGTTCCTATTGTCCGACTTTCGACAACACACACACACGCACACGCACGCACCGCTACCGTACTCAGAAATGTTGCCCTTCATATCTGCAGATCTTCGTATCTCTCCAGGCCTAGAGTTTATAATGGGAACCAATAGAACAAAATAGACGAGGGCGAAAGGTACAAAAGTCTACCAGGGACGCGCAGAAATAGAAAGTACGTCAACATGGACTGGTAAGATGATGGAAAGAATCCCGCATACTTCGAAACGTGGATAAGTGCTGCTTTTCCTTTCTTTCTCTCTTTCTTCCTTTCTTTCTTTCTTTCTTTCCTACTTCCTTTCTTTTCTTTTCTTTCTTTCTTTCTTTCTATTTTTTTTTAGAGGAAGGATTAAAACGCGAGGAGAGTAAACTAACACGAGGTTGCCAGACTCGTCTCTATTTGTTGTTCTTATTACTAAACATTTTTAAATGTGGTAATAGAGTCAGTGAATGAGGATTTCTGTCGCACGATTTGCGAGCAGCCCTCTTTGCAAATACCTGTTCCTGTAAGTGATTTCCCTTGTTTAAATACAGGGTGTTTCAGCTAAGTTGGGCCATGCATTTAAAAAAATCCACGTGTGTGTAAGTTACGAGAATGTAACCAACTTAATATTGTTCGCTGTCTTCTTCGGCATTTCAAATAATTTTTCTACTATGAACTTACTTCATTAATTAACAGTAACTAATTGACCAACGTATAAAACATTGATTTAAACGCAAAAAGAAATCTTTAATGTGGAAGTTGTAGAGCTCATTGCAACATTTCCAAATTGTTTGTTTCTGTGATAATAGCTGCTGTGGTTTTGCTTTTTTTCTCGGCTGCAAAGGTAGCGCGCGAGATTTGAAAATGTATCACGAGACTACACGCTCCCGCGCAGATACATTAGTGTTACTAATGGTGACGTTGCATACGTCATCACTGTCGGTGAGTGAAAGGACTCCCGACAAACGGCACTACTTTTTTTTTCACAAGACGTGAACGCGCGGCCACGGAGAAACCGAGCCAGGACAGAGCGTTGGATTCGCCGCTGCAGGTGCTTTTTGGTCAAGTGGCGTGGACCGTTCGGGCATACCGCTATACATCTCATGGAAGTTGAATTCTCCGCTACTTGCAGTTTGTGTGAGTTTCGCGAGGCAGCGAAACCAGCGGAGCACTACGCGATAACGAAACTATGGAAACGCGTAAGCGCGGGCGGCGCAGAGTGGAGAATGCGTAACTTTCCTACCACCCCCGTCGTTGTCAAGGATAACGTCAATGAGTTTTATTTTCTAAACATTGAATAGAACTGGTCGGTATCGTTTTCTTCCGTCTTATATTCCAATGCAATTACTTTTCTTTTTATTATGAGCGTTTGAGTACTAGCGAAAAAATTTAAATGAGGGGTGCCTGCGTCATCGGGCCAGTACTTGAATTTCCCGGGTGAATCGCAAATAGTGTCCTTCATTTACCTCAGTTTCTCGATTACTAAAACTTTCTTCGCGATAACATATGTTGACGCCTTAGGTGGTCTCGAGCATTAATATATCCCTTTAATGTCCCTGTTCACGTTTCTTTATTAATTGATGTTAATTAATTAGCTATGCTCATAGCAAAACATATTTTCAATTGCGCAAGAGGTCGGCGAACAATACTAAGTTGCTTGCATTCTAGTAACTAAACGTGGATTTTTTAAAGCTTGGCCCGTTTTAGTTGAAACACCGTGTATAAAGTTTGTTTCCGGAAAGAAACCATTACTTCTGCTAATTTATTTGTAAAAGTTAACAGACGAATCGCGAACTTTGGGCTGCCAGAAAGAAGCACCGAATTCACCATACTTTTTGTGCCAAAGAGAAGAAAGAGAAAAACGATTTATCCCGTTTCGCTCTTTAAAAATAACAACCGATTTTTTACCCAAATATGAATTTCAAGGCATACAAAACAGGTGAACGAAGAACCCAACTTGTAATAAACGCTTGGGGCTTTCAGTTGTTTCATGAACTACGGCAATTACCATCTCACTGGCATAGAATCCCTGCACGTATCTGTATGTCGCTGTGTGTGACTACGTTATCATTTATTTACTTACTTACTTATTTATTTATTTTTTGCTCTATAAGTCCTTTTATTGCCTACTTTGCTAGCTATCCCTTCTCTGTTTTACTCCCGCTATTTATCATCCCTTCCATGGCCATGGGATAATTCAGGTGGCCACTGAAAAGTGAGACACTTATGACGTGCACATCCGTGTGT
Organism: Dermacentor andersoni; assembly: GCF_023375885.2. Lineage (NCBI taxonomy): Eukaryota > Metazoa > Arthropoda > Arachnida > Ixodida > Ixodidae > Dermacentor > Dermacentor andersoni. Next base: position 55,215,527 of record NC_092823.1, read on the forward strand.
CTACCTCTTTCGCATCGCATTCGCAATAAATTACTTGCTGCCATGTATTCAAGATATTGCCTCGTTGCTTCCATAATTAAAGATGCCGCCATTATGCACAGCGACATTCCTTATGCATTGCTAGAAATAAACGAACCGGACGAATGAATAAATTTATTTATTTATTTATTTATTTATTTATTTATTTATTTATTTATTTATTTATTTATTTATTTATAAAGATTTAGCCTTTCATGCGCTCGAGTAAGCACGCTGAAGAGCAGACCTGCAACCTTTCCAATGCCGCGCTTAGCGCCGTAAATGAAAGCACGGCCTCACTCACAAAGCGGCCCCTCGGGCGCTCGCCATTCCTGCAACAAGCTTCGAGCGCCCTGGCCTCGTCCCTCGTATGACGGGGGGAGAAGCGAGTCGCCGCCAATCAGAGCGGAGTGCATGCAGCAGTTTTCCAGGCCGGCGAGTGGTCTTCCCCTCGCGGTCGCCATTGTCGAATCATCTTCGGTGAGTGCGCGCGACTGCGGCCTACACGTGATGAACCACGTCATCCGTGCGGCCGTGCCACGCACTGGCGCAGCGCAGAGACGTTACGAAATGTGCCAAGGCATAGTGTTCCCTACACTAATTACTATTTGTTGACATCTTAAAGAAGAAGAAGATGATAGCAAATAGGAATTACTGTGGGAAACTATATGCCTTGGCATAGTATTTGGGGAAAACACTGGCGCGTGAATTGTTCTGCTGGCATGGGAGTGACGGGTACTGCATGAGTGCGGTCTTGCACGTAGCTCCGTACAGATTATCTATCTATCTATCTATCTATCTATCTATCTATCTATCTATCTATCTATCTATCTATCTATCTATCGATCTATCGATCTATCTATCTATCTATCTATCTATCTATCTATCTATCTATCTATCTATCTATCTATCTATCTATCTATCTATCTATCTAGATAGATAGATAGATAGATAGATAGATAGATAGATAGATAGATAGATAGATAGATAGATAGATAGATAGATAGATAGATAGATAGATAGATAGATAGATAGATAGATAGATAGATATCTAGATAGATAGATAGATAGATAGATAGATAGATAGATAGATAGATAGATAGATAGATAGATAGATAGATAGATAGATAGATAGATAGATAGATAGATAGATAGATAGATAGATAGATAGATAGATAGATAGATAGCCACTGCTATGGACTGCAGATACAATTTGCTGCTGGCCGATGCTTGTCCTAGTAAACAACTTGAGCCATTGCGCATGGGCCAAGGGGTACGTGTATGGACAGACAGAGTGCACTCTATGATTACATAACATAGACATGATCATTAATATTTCTGTCAATGATGAACTTCCGATCGCAAAAACATATGCACCAGCACTTGAATGGCAATCGCACTAACGTAGATAATCAATCTCAAAGGGTACTTTCTGTCTGAATATTATTACCTTGTCCTAAATTTTCAAGCGATCGTATTTTTCTAGAAGCTTGTAGGCAATGAGACTCCGCGAACATGCGTAATCATTTCGAATTGGACCCCAACTTCCGGCCTTCCAGTCCACATCTCCTAATTGTGGAATGGAAGCCAAGGCGCAATGAAGTCATATCTATTTATAAGAAATCCTGAGCTTCGTGACAGTTTTTAAAAAAATACGTCCACGATTTCTGTTTCAAGATACATTGATCTTCAGGTTAACGCTCATCATTAGTGAGAAAAAAATGCCATAGTGATTAGTCTCAATTGAAACATGGATGCTCTTCACCACAGATTTCGAAGTCGTATGTTTGGAAACTGGCGTTAAATGTACACTAAAGGCAAATGACAAGTGAAGCTAAAGCGATAGACTAGTGCTCGGGAACGTCTAAAGCTTCAATATTGAAGCGAGCAGAGCTTTAGTAATCTAGAAATTTAGTTAAATGCAGGCCACGATGAGAGACTCCCCCGGGACATTCAAGTACTAGACCGATAACGAAGGCAGTTCTTATTAGTTCTGTCACTAGTGCTCAACCACTCGTAAAAAAGAAACGATGCTTGTATTCAATTATGAGACTAAAGTAAATGCTACTTGGCCAGTTCTATTTGATCTTTGGAAAAAAGAACTCATTGACCTCAGCCTTCGCAATGACGCGGACGGTCGAAAGGTTTCGCTTTGTCCACTCTGCGCCGCCCGTACCTAAGGGCCGATTTACGCTCGAGCCGCCCATCGCCGCAAGCCGCACCGCACGCGTGCGGTCGCGCGAAATATTGCACGTATCAAACACTTGTGCACCAATTTCGGTTTACAATGTGTAATGTATACACTGTGCACACAGTGCAAATGGTAATTTGTGCACAAGTGCTGGATACGTGCAATTTTTCTCGTGACCGCAAGCGTGCGGTGCGGCTTGCGGCGATGGGCGGCTCGAGCGTAAATCGGCCCTAAGCGTTTCAGCGGCTCCGTTGTCGCGTGGTGCTGCCATGGTCTTGCAGGCCCTCGAAACTAGACAAAGTGGAAGTAGCAGAGAATGTTACATCCATGTGACGTCGCGGAGATTCCCGAGTGGTCCATGCCACTTGAAGTATAGAGCAGCTGCAGCGGCACATCCAACCATAACGCAGTTTGTCGGGAGCCCTTTTGCTCGCCGACGGTAATGGCGTATGCAACGTCACCACTCCCCCCACGCGGGGGCGGGAGATATGAATTGCGCTGAAGGCATGCGGACCCTTCAGACGCAAATTTTCTCGTAAACCAAGTCTTTTCTTGGCACGAAACAAGCGCTGCGAGGCTTCTCGAACGGTACTTCGACAGTCCACGTCGACTTAGTATTTGCCCTTAGTGTCCCTTTAACTATTTGACTTCTCCTAAATAAACGCGACATTCGGTGAAAGCTAGTGAAACAGTGGGAACTATTTGATGTGTGCGAGCATTAGATATCTTTTATCGTGGGTTTGCCCTACGCCTTTCTCCTTCATCGTAGAAAATGCACCACGTGCCGCTGGTGATCTGGTTGCACGCTGTTCCTGCGTTTCATTGCTGTCATTGTGAAAGTGGCTTGCCAATTCGTTTTCTCAATTTAGGTAGAACTAAATTTTTTTGAAAATTTAACTACATTTGCATTTAGAACGAGCTGCGGTACTGTGCTTCAACGAACACCACACGTGCACCTGCTGACATGCGGCTCCTGTGTTTCATAGTTGCCATCATCATTTTATGTGTGCACCAGATGCCACATTTCAGCTGTTGCTCATGTGGAAGCTCCAGAGTTGACCGGACGTGTAGTTCTTAAGGACGATAAGTGTATGGAATGATGTAAACGAGCTTTCCTATTCTTTTTACAAAACTCCACATGACATCTTATACTTCAGTTTCTTTGGAAATTAAAGGAATATGCTGTATTCGATCCGGTGTTCGAAGGCCGTTTTGCTCGAGTATTCCTATTCGATTGACCATAACATTCTAGAAGATAAGAAATGGCATTACACCATCGCTGTAAAACGGTGCACGTTTATCCACACTAATAAATGACCTAGCAATAACCGGTAGTGGGCTTTAACACACAAAAATAAACTTGTAAATGATGTGCGCAAAGGTGTTAAAGCAAAACATTACGAATTATACGAAACTACGAAGCACTGTATCACAGAAACGTCGTCATATTTCAACTGAAAAGATTAATGGGTGGTGGAGGAGAAACGTCAATCAGTTACAGATTCGCAATCCAGACGCACGTAAGCAGAACACGACTCGCCTATGTGCCTCACTCTTGCGACCGCGTGTGTCAACTGCGCCGAATGCTGTCACAAGCAATCCGTAAGCATGGTCAACATCATGCATAGTTTCCTCGCAACAACGAATACACAATTATTCGCACAGCTTTCGCATGCGCCGCATTCATTAGCGTACCGCACGCCTGTAGGGGTTTACTAGGGTTTTTGGTATAAATTGCGAAACAGAAATGCAAAGTTGACGGCAAGATGTCCCATAAACATCCCCATCAGTGACACAGTAACGGAGTATTTTCTTCGACGGCTAAGGAAGCGCGAAAGAAAAGGTGCTGTGGTGATTAGTCGCGAGCCAGGTCTTGCATCGAGCACCTTTGAGGCTTCCTCATTGGCGAGGTAGAGGGGCAGCCGAAGGCTTCGGCAAAGTCTCTGATGTACGTCAGCGGCGCGTTGATCAATCGCACGGACCACGGCGACCGCTCCCTCGGGCAGTGATAGTAGATGCCTAACGTGTAGACGAACTGGGCGCGCGAATGGAGCCGCAGGCCCCAGGAGGGTTTGGGCACGTTCCAGTCGGCAGTCCTCAATGCGTTCGCGACGGAGGACAAGCTCAGTGCTATGACTGTGAGCGTGTCTACCCCGAGTCCGCGGCTTGCGTCGGCGAAGTAATTCTTCGCGAGACACGCCTTGAATCGGTCGATGTTGTCGCGTGTCTTGGGGCTCCACTGGACGCTGTAGAGGAACCTGTACCAGAAGCTGTTTGCAAGCCAGATGCCCACGAGCAGTACGTTCGGAACGTCGCGGTCAGGCGAGCCAGTGCGAATCTGGTTGTAAACGGACGACGAGATGAGCAAGCGACGCTCGTCGACGAACCGAAGGCTTAGATAGGAGAGCGGGTTGTCATCGGCGCCCTGCTCACTCGAGCTGGCCATGTCAAACTCGCACGCGCGAAGTCTCAAGACATTCTCGCCAAAGGTGTCTGCCGGACCTGGTATCACGACTCGACTGTCGCCGGCCCCCGTGGGTGTAACCAGGGTGAGGTCTCTAAAGAACTTGCGAAGCTCTTCGACGTCGTCGGCTTCGAACAGCGAGCTCTTCTGGCAGTCCGCAAAGACGGCGTCCTTGACGACTTCATACGTCGCCCGAACCTCCGCATCCTTCTCCGGGCTGGTAAAGACCTCCGCGGCGAACGCGTCCAAGACATGCGGCGCGCCGAACAAGCCATTGACGCACTTCTCAAAGGCTTCGGTGGGGGAACCGTCGTAGAAAGCGTAGAAGCTTGCCGCCGCTCGACCAACGCTGTGCCAGATGAGGTAGGCTGCCTTAAGGTCTACGGAGTCTTCGTCTGCGGCGAAGAAGTCGTGGAGCAGCCGTATTTTGCGGACACCTTCGACCACGACGGTCTTCAGGCTTTCCGGCGAGAGACCGATCACGTTCAGGGATGCTTGCAGGTCGCCGACGTGCCACACTTCCCGGTCGAACACGTCGCTTTCGTTCGTTATCGCATAAGTGGCCCTCGATCTGCCTACGGCAGCGAATCGCTTGCACAACTTGGCGTCCAGGCTTGCCGCGTCCGCCATGCCGTCCGCGCTTGCGGTCGCGTTTTGGTGCCCCCGCAGTGCTTCTCGAGAGGCTCTCAGGGCCGCCGAGAGCAACTCTTTGGGCCTTCCAACCGTGCACGGGGTGCCCATCCTCAGTACCATCACCGACTCGAGTCTTTCGATAGTCACGAGAACAACCGATGGCATGCCATACTTAACTGACGCCGTAACTAAGTAGGCTAAAGCATTCCTCGTGTTCGGCGTCTGCAGAGGACTCCACGTATTGTGGGCTAGCGCAGTCGCTAAGGTAGCGAGGAACAGTTCTTGGTGCTGCGCAGTCTGCACGCACGTAGCGAAGAAAGCCGTGAGCAGTCGACCGGCGCGCCCCCTTTCGGCGCCTGCCGGCGTCGTTCCGGTTATCGCCATGCGTACGAGCTCGGCCTGGTCGACGCCTCTTGTCGAGTGCTTGTCCGCGATGGCGCTGGAACAGACGTACTCGAAGAAATCCTTGCAGGGATTCAGGCTGGTGTTGACGTACCTCGCCAGCTCTAGCACTTCGTCCGGGCAGCAGAAACTGCCTTCCAGCGCGGGGTTCTCCCGTCCCACTCCGCCGCGGCTGCTGAAGTAGATGCCAAGAGACACAGCTGTGACGACGACGGCTACTGCTGATGTCATACCGCACACGCATAACGCGAGGTGACTTGATTTGCCGCGGTTGATGGAGCTGTGTGCCTTTGACGATGTGACTATGCGCCTAATATGGTGACGCTGCACAGCGTCTAACGCCACGTCCGTCATATCTTCATCGTCTTCTTCTTGTTCTTGTCTTGTCTTGTTTTCAAACACTGGCGCATACCCACTATGGGGGATTGGCCAAGAAGCCGGTGGTTTCCCGTATGTTTAGAATTTAAAAAAAAACTAAATTTGAATAGTATAGCATGGGAGTAAAGAAATGTGATTTAGAAATTTAAAACATATTGCTAAGAATTTTGAGATAGAATAATTTAACGTAAAGAAGCGAAATAGTACATATAATTCTTAATTTTAGAAATTCAGCAAGGTATTCTTTTTGTCTCTAATAAAATTGTAAACTGCGAGAAAAGCATCCCTGTGGCTGGATCCCAGTGCAGTCGCCGCGAAAGAAAGAATGGGAGGCGAGGGTAGCGATGGCCCAAGTTGTCGAAATTAGTTTTCTAACAGTTTTTTCTAGAAACTTGGTGGCGCGAGAGAAAGTAATGTTCAACAGATTCAGGCGTATTGCAAAAAGAACATAGAGCAGACACAGCGAGACCGGACCTGTGTAAGTAGAAATTTAGAGGCGTTATACGACACCTCAGTTTTGCAAAGGAAACTTCCAATTGCCTTGAAGGGCACCGATTATTATTTATTCCATGGGAAACAAAGATGGTGGAATTCAGAAGACGATGTTTGCATGGGTATTGCAAAATTTGGCAATATAGAGAAATTTCTGTACCTCGCCGCGGTAACATAAGCTGATGTCGTCAAAACAAATATGATAGGGCCATTGAAGGATGCTCGTGCGTTTGAATCAGCCATTTCATTCAAGTGCAACCCACGATGTCCCGGTACCTAAGGTAAGTATACTTGCCATAAGTACGGAGGTAGCGTCTAACAAAATATTCGCTGAATTCTTGAATTTGAAGATGCAGTAAGTGCTGTGTATAACAGACTGCGAGACGGTCACGATAACAGCTAATGGGTCATTTTGGGGAAGCTTTCGCAATGTTAATACAGTCGCCAATAATTCTGCCTGAAATATGGCTGTGAAGTCGAGAAGGCGAAGTAAGTAAGGCCACTGAAGCGATTCAGAGAATATTCCCACCACTGCCTTGTCATAGCACATAGACGTGTCAGTAGCTGTATTGTTAGTAGCTAGCTGGTATAGGTGGTCCTGTAAGACATTAATTAAATGTCTGCTTGCTAATAGTTTAGAATCGTTTGGAAACATGTCCCCGAACTTAATTTCAAGGTTTGGTGAGGTATCATTCGGACGGCAAACTTGGCGTATATGTAGACACATCCAATTGTTGTAACTGTGCTTGCGCAAATATTACCTGGGGGTTGTGAAATCTCGACCACGATACTTCAAAAATCTGAGACGGTTCAGTGATAAATGCATATTGCGTACGTCGTTTTGAAAAGTCGTACATTTTTAAAAATGTCTGAACCATAAATCTAGGGCGGGTATACGAGCTTCTGCGTGTGCGCACCGGTGAGTAAGAAAGCACTGCTTCGAATGTTCAACTTTGAATTTCGTTGCGTACGACGCGGATAAAACAGATTCATGCAGTCATTTTTTAAATGTGGAAAATAATAATAATAATATTAATAATAATAATAATAATAATAATAATAATAATAATAATAATAATAATAATAATAATAATAATAATAATATAGTTATTGCTCTTCAAAGGCACTTCAAACAAGGCTCTTGTTATTTTGCCACTTTGCTAAAATTCCTAACGCGGAGTACTGCATACATAATAAATCGTTTTAGCTGTTTCTGCATGAACAGTACACTGCGATAAGTTCACTGCACGTGAGGGGCAAATATACTTCCGGTGATACCGTTAGACTAATTGCATTTGAGACATAATAAAATTACTGTTTATTACCTAGCATCCGAGAAAAAAGTTGTCTAATCGAGGTTTCACTAAGCACAGCCCACGCACGTACATTGACAGAAATGGACATTCAAAAGCAGTGTGCGTGTGTGTGTGTGCGCGCGTGCGTGCGTGTGTGTGTGTGCGTGCGTGCGTGCGCTTTTCCGTCATGGAGGGTTTTGTGCACTGTTTTTAGACATACATGAATCACAAACTCGCCCGCACTTTCACCATAGTAACTGAGGATCTTTTTTTTTCTCTCGACTTCAGCCTCCAAGACGCTGCTCATATTTGTTCCCCCTTTGGACTCTGTTGTCTCTGGGCGTACAACAGTGAATGTGTCACCACTGAAGTAACATCAAGCGCCGGAATCCTCACACTGCAGGGTATGTTTCTGAGCACTTCAACTAGAACCATGATTTGTTCATTTATTGGACTAACTTTTGTTTCACCATTTTTTTTTTTTTTTGCTGCGATGTTTGTCAGGGCTTCATCATTTCTCTTTTCGGGAAGACGCACAAAAGAGATTATTGATCTGCAAGCTGCCCACGCCAAGCCATAAGAAGCTCAACGGTCCCCATAATAACATGTCCACTTGAATAACGTGCCTCACTATGAAATTTTTGCAAGTTTACCAGGTGATAGGGTGCGAGCCCTGTCGGGAAAGCTGCAGTTTACAGTTTTGTATCGTACCGAGCGGGAATGCTAAAATTTGACATACAAGCTTACTTGCTTTTAGAGGCGTTTTATGAAAATCGGAGAAGTAACATGTTGAGTCTCGACTTGTTTTATTTTCTTTTATTTATGGTTAATAGTGTGTTGTGCTGCATGGGGCAACAACGGCCAAATAGTGCCAGTCAGTACACCCACGACGACAAAAACAGAAACAACGTAGCTTGCTACTTACAATGCACAAACTATGGCTATGGCATTGCTAGAGGTCGTGTATTTGATCCCAATCACGGCAGCCGCATTTCGACGGGTGCGAAATAGAAAACGCACGTGCGCTTAGATTTGGGACACCTTAAATAACAACACGGTGTCAAAATTAATCCGAAGTCTGCACTATGGCGCGCCTCATAATCCGAGTGTGGTTTTGGCACGTACAGCCCCATAATCCCATTCAAGTGTAATACATCTGCCACAATGCGATGTGCCATGTGAGGAAATGACAACGCTCAACCCTTTCAGAAGTTATGAAATGTGACGCACAACAACGCCTCAAGCAAATACCTTCCCCTGTGGGTTCTGTGCACTACGCAGACAAACAGCAGTGGTGCACGCAAGGTAACGCTTAACATCGATTCACCGCTCTCGCGTTAGCCTAAACGTTGAAGAAATTAATCTTTAGCCGTCAACATCACCGCTAATTATCGTCAATCAAAGCATCCAGCACGGAAAGCTTCGCTTACATCGATTCCCACAGTGCGTGGGATCTGCATAATTTTCCCCTGTGCTTCCATATATCTATTGCCTTCGTTTATCCATATATCAATATATTTGTATTCTTTTACCCTATAGGTATTTCCTGGCCCTGTATTGGCACTGTATGTTCACTGTTTTCATTGAATACCATAACACCTGATTTTCTAACGCTAAATTTCAAACCTAAATCCTCGCCTTCCTGCCCACAGATATTAGCCAGACGTCGCAAATCACTTTGCTCGTTAAATATAGCAACACAATGTCGTCCGCATAAAATAAACCTCGAAGCTATTGCTCTACTACTGTACCCGCCTGTTTGTATGAGAGATTAAACCCGACAGTACTTCCTTCTAGCGCCCTCTCCATCCTCACCATAACCGCAGTGGGGATAAAGGGCACCCCTGCCTCAGTCCCTTGTTGATATGAACTTTATGCTCGCTCCTCATCCCTTCCCATTCAACGCAAATCGTATTTTCTAGGTAAATCTCTCTCAAAAGCTGTAGACAATCGTTACCTAAGCCTTCCCCTTCCAGAATATCCCACAAAATGTTGCGGTCTATGTTGTCGTAGGCTCCTGTAATGTCTAAAAAGGCCACATACAACGGTCTGCTTTGTGCTTTTGATATTTCAATACACTGAGTAAGAACAAACAAGTTATCATCCAAACGCCTACCTATTCTGAAGCCATTCTGAAGCTCTCCCAAAATGCCATTATTCTCTGCCCATGCTTGAAGCTTTAATTTGATTGCCTGTATTGCTAGCCTGTATATTACCGATTTAATGGTCAACCGTTTATACGAGTGAATTCTATCTTTCTCCCCGTTACCTTTATAAAATAAGTTTGTAATTCGGGTCTCCCTAGGGCATGGAGGAAGGAAAACTGAGGATAGGCCCTACCCCCTCCGCGCACTAGGAGAAAAGTGTGGAAGAAATGAAATTTGGGATACATGGGGTACGAATGAGCGAGCGGCGGGTAGCTCCGCCCAGAACTGGCGCCCCTGCGTGAAAGTTCGGAATGCTGCGTAACTTCGAACAGAAAGTGAAAGCAACCGTATTTGCACAGCTATTTTGTTTGAAACAAACGATGACAATATAAACACGTCTATGCGAGCACTGTAGCCGTGCTTCCGCAACGCCGCGTTGGCAGTATCGGATCCGTTGACAGCCGCCGATGGCCAGGAGCCGGCAGGCATAGCTCGCTGGGCCATCGAATCCGACACCGGTGGCGCTTGTGACACGATCCCTTGCAGCTCGTACAACGAAGCGCCTATGTTAGTCGGCACAACGTGTACACATTTAGGTCACGCTTAAATTGCAGCACATTTGATTTCATTGGCGCCGACAGAAGCGAACGAGCATGCCAGGCGAGCTTGCGATCGCTGGGAGACGATGTAGGCCTAGCTCGCCGGCCGTCTATCCGGGGCCGAGGGTCCTTGCGATGATTCCGCACCTCGTTATAAAGCGCCTAAATTCGTCAGCACAATCAATGCCTGAACATTTATGTTTCTCTTAAGTGAAAATACGGTTAGTTTTCCCGGTGTCGTTAGTAGCGATGAGTAAACACGCCAGTAAAGCGAGCCCCTTCGTACACAGACGATTGCTAGCGCGTCTGCGCTGACCGCGTCCGAGTAGAAATCACGCCAACGATTTACTATTTCGCACAACGTTTTATGACACGCACTCTTTCGAGGTCACTTTATTCTAGAAGTTATTTCGTGTCAGAAACAAATTGCAGCCGATTTATGTACCGCTGTCAGCGGCGAAAAAGGCCCGCGTTTTGACCAGGGAGAGAAAAAAAAAAAGAGACATGACAGGCAGCGGCGAGGCGCCCGCTGGCCGGCCCCGCCCCACCGGGTCTACCACGTGGCCATGACGTTCACTCTACCGGCGCTGTCATTGGCTGCGGTCGACCGACCGATGCGGCAGTCACACGACAATATTCAGCAAGTCGGTCGCATGCACGGCGTGCGGTTCTGCGGCGCGTGCGGCGGATTTGTTTGAGAACCTGTTGAGTGCGGCTGCTGATGCGAATGGTCGTACGACCGATCGCACCATGTGTCTCCCGCCATCGCAGGCCGAAACCGATGCGTTTCAGAATCTGTACAGTGAACACCTTGCAGGTCGGTGATTCCTGCTGTTGACAGCGCGTGGCGCATTTGCAGCACGTAGAACGTATATTATTCAAGATTGCATAATCCTGGGGTTTAAGAACTTCGTGTTCGGTAACAACTTACTCTTGCGCATATTAAAACACATGTTGCTCAACTGTTTCTTGTTTCTCGCAGTACTCGCGACAGCACGAACTCCTTTAAGCAGAGTGCGTTCGATGGTCATACACACGTACTGTACTTCCGCAGGTATGCCACAATACACGTGCTGATAGAGCTTTACGCAGAACACGTGCATTTTGATGCCCTCGGCACCGTGCGCCGGCCAGTCGACGCTTCATCCAGGAAGACAGGAAAGAAGCTACTGTTTTAAACGAATTCTCCCTACCGCAGGCATATCTTATAGCTGTGCGCTCGAGAAGCGCAGGGAAGTGAAGGTTAGCGGATGCTCTGCAAGAGTGAGCAGGGCTCCACAGAACGTACGCCTGCGAACACACTAAACGGCTGTTCCATGGTCGCACGTAGGCCGGGTCTACGCTGTTCGGTACCGTACGCCGGCTATCACAAAACTTTGTTTCCATGAAGCTTCGCTTACCGTGGGAAGAAGGCACCTCAGGCCGCAGTCTAAACGCGGAATCAGAAATGACGTTCTGCCTCCTCGCCGGCGCGCTTTTGTTCAATTTGTTCAAATTTGTACAATAAAGCACGACGATTTATCAACACACAGCGAGAATAGGTGTTTGTGCTTACAAACTCCAGATCGAACGCAAATCGGTCAGTGCGTCGTGCGTGTCTCCAGTGCATTCTTGCAGTGCAGTGAGAATGCGTACATTTTTTTTCGTATCGCAAGTCCGTCTGAGAGGAAGTCCAAGCAGAGAAAATCAAGCAGATGGGAGCGATAAAGGTGATCTTTTTTTAAAAAGACGCAAGAACTGGGTATAGCGGCCGTTACCTGAAGTCGATGAGAACAGCTCAGTTAGCTGGGCTGATAAAGCATCTCCAGTTTCATTAAAGCAGGTAAAATAGCGGATTCGACCTCACAGCCCAATTTGCGAAGTTCATTATGAACTTCTTTCAACATGACTTATGATAATAATAATAAATTCTTTTATTATTTCTAGAAAACATACTGCATTCATCAGGCCTGCCAGAGCCACATTGGGCTTGACTGTCTGACTGACCTCGGCAACGGTAATGCGATAAGACATCGCGATTACATCCTTTAGTTTAGGATTGCTGCGGAGCGCGTACGTTCGAGCAGCCTGGTTGCGCGCAGCGCGGCGTGGTTTCGCGAGAAATGTAAACAAGAGAGGACAACTGGTCCGACACGATGGCGGAACAACGTCAACTTCCGGCTTCGCTAGAACGCTTCGCAAATAGTGACGTCAGAACCCCTAAGTTTTCTTTCCTCCATGCCCTCGCATGGATCGATGGATGTTATGAGCGTCCCTTTTGGAACGGGGCGGTGGGTTGCGCCACCGGGCTCTTGCTATTATACTATTTATCTTGCCCTGCCTAGGTTAAAAAAAAAAAAAGAAGAACGTTATGCAGATCCCGCGCACTGTGGGAATCGATGCTTTCCGTGCTGGATGTTTTGATTGACGATAAATAGCGGTGCTGTTGACGGATAAAGCTTAATTTCTTCAACTTTTAGGCTAACAAGAGAGTGGTGAGTTGATGTTAAGCGTTACCTTGCGTGCACCACTACTGTTTGTCTGCGTAGTACACAGAACACACAGGGAGAAGTGTTTGCTTGAGGCGTTGCTGTGCGCCATATTTTATAACTTCTGAGACGGCTGAGCGTTGTCATTTCATCACATGGCACATCGCATTGGGGCAGAAGTATTAAACTTGAATGGTATTATGGGGCTGTACGTGCCAAAACCACACTCGGATTATGAGGTAAGCCGCAGTGGCGGACTCCCCATTAAATTTGACACCGTGATGTTCTTTAACGTGTTCCAAAATCTAATAGCGTCCTCGATCACCCGCACCGGTGCGCACCGGGGCGCCTTGGTGCGCACTTTCATCCTCGATCAACCGCACCGGTGCGCACCGACCATCCTCGATCACCGGAAGCGCACCCTGTTGGAGCGGTTTTCTGCTGCCCCGCCTCGCACCGAGAAAATCGGCGGTGCGCCGGGGTGCAATCCCAGCAAGCAATGCGGGACGCGCGCGCGCACTGCCGACTGCAGAACCGCGGACGCTCTGGCCCGGTAGCTGCGGTTGCAACGGAGTTGACGGAGTTAGCCAGTGGATTTGTCGGCAATGAGAAAGGAAGCGCTGCTAGTTGCCGCAATCGATAAGCATTATTCAAGTTCGTCTGACAGCGAAGACGACATGCTGCTCGACCTCGTCCAAAAACAGTGTGGTGAAGAGCGGCCGAAAGTGGACAGGTTCATTGAACGGGTCGTCAGGATTAATTATAAAATCCATTGGTGTTTGCTTGCAACCAGGTATGTCGGAGCACGCAGTTTGACAAGGTTCGAGCGCTTGCCGCAGATGCTCAGCATCTGCAAACAATAAAATATGCGCGCGCGCGTGTTTGCGCACGTTTTCCGCGCCAGGGGCAAAGTAGCGCTGCATGCAAGCACCCTGCACAAGGTGCAGTTTTGTCCTCGATGTTGACCCTCCGCAGTGCGGCACCACGGCGGGGCAAAGCGCACCATTCTGGTTTCGGGGCAACCCCGGGGCAAGGTGATCGAGGACGCTATAAGTGCACGTGCGTTTTCTATTTCGCCACCGTCGAAATGCGGCTGCCGCGATTGGGATAAAATCCACGACCTCTAGCAATGCCATAGTCGCAAAGCTACCACGGCGGCCACAGAAGTGTTGATTTGACGGTCGACCGCTTCCGTAGTGTCTCCTGGACCCCGCGGTGCGCTTTAATTAATGCAGCTCTGCTTCTGCACGCCCTGCGTAAGTTGCCCGCTTGACATATTTTCATGGAGTTTATTTTTCAGAAACAGCAGCAACGTATTGTGCCGTACCTTGAATTTTAGCCTATCCTGTTTCCCCGCAACCGCTGTCGAATAATAGTAAGGTTTCCTTGCCTTCTCACGTCACCTCCCCCACCTCTCTTGTATGGAACTGTTCTCCTCCCTCTCCTTCTTCTTCTCCTCTCTACAGTTCTATTTGCATCCCCTCTGGCCTCACACGTTAGTAGAAAGGGAAGCGCTGCAGTTTCTGCAGCACTCCTGAGGGGAGTCACGGATAATAGAGACTTTGAGCTTGGTCGCTATTCCGGCAAGCGGGGCGGTTTGGGCGTATTACCGTATAGTCGGGGGCGTAAACGTGAGCGGCCGGAGCGGTGCAGCCGCCTGGTGCTGTAGAGCTCAACCATGCAAACACAGAGCTAAAATTGCAGTAACCTACTTTATTCTGCTTCGCTGCAGGTGCAAATCCTCGGCAGCGGCGTAATTGTGTTCACAATTACGCCGCTTTTGGACATTTACACCACAGCAAAGAACATAGTAATTGGCTCTGTGTTTAGGTGGTTGAGCTTTGCACCACCAGCTGGCGCCACCAATCTGGCCGCTCACGTTTACGCCCCCGCTCACACGGCAAACCGCCCGCGCTTGCCGGAATACCGGACGCACTAAAATTTTCTAATTACAACTACCAAGCGGCTAATGTGGCGACGGCCAGGGATCGCCAGAGGGCATTGTGCGCATTCGACGCGGTGGGGTGAAAACGAGTTTCTCTCGTCACCTTTCCTCTCTGACTTGCGCCTGTCATCTATATACACGCTCTGACCACCCCCCGAGGGGTGGTGTGCGACAGCAGCAGCTGCAGCAGTGGAAAAGTCGAAAGAAGAGGCAAAGAAAGCTTCGCTTTAAAAAAATGCACGATGAATTCCCATAGCCAAATTTTCTAACCCCCTATTGTGAACTTTGTTTTTGTACGTCTCCGTTTTCTTTTGTCGTTTCCCTATTGTTCTTCCACCAGCCTTCCAATCACCTCTTGCTAATCTCTATTGCGGAAATGTTTACTTTCCCCTTCCTCTCGCTGAACCCAAGGGCAACGTTACCTAGTTTAGTAACGTTGCCCAGGGGCTTCAAGGAGTCCAGTGGTGCCCAAATCGACCGCTGGGCAGATATCTTCAGATTCTCATAAAACGTGATCCATCGTTTCCCTAGCTTTACCGCAGCAAGCACGTGCTTCTTCTTCCTTGTTATATTTTGCCTTATGGATGCGTGTTCTAAGGCTTCCTGGTCTTGGGTCTCCCACAGCAGCGCCTCTGTCGGCTGCTCACTGAAAGTGCCTCACGCTCCCCCATGCAATCGCGCGCCGCTTTGGCCACTCGCTTGTAACTAGATACTTTGGATGCTCTACCCGTGGTTAGGGTGGCTAGAACTGGTCCTACCGCGACTTATTTGCAGAAGCCGAAACTGTTTTGTACATGTTCTCAGACTTACGTTTGTTCGTCCCGAATACTTCGAATAGTAGCTGAATTTTGAACCGAAGCAAATACCGAATAGCATATTATTCGATTGGATATTCGGAAATTTCCGATACTGCACAAGCGTTGTTTTATACCTTTACTTGCCCTCTTAATTTGGTTGTGCTCATTTTTGTCCGTTAATTACGCCTACGCAAATGCTTGGCTGTTGTGCGCCGTTCTTCCATCCCCGCTGGTCTCCCCCTTCCCATTGGACTACAGACAAGGTCATGTGATATGGCACGCTTTTTTTCCACATCTTTTCTATTTATTGTGCGCGGAGAGGCTCTCTAGCACCATTTAATTCTTTCCCTACCACGCCCATTAGGCATCGTTAACCAGCTATCGATGGTTTGAAGCGCCGCTTTCGACACCTTCCGCACCGCTCAGACCGCTCAGGGACGCGTTGCGCCATCGGACATGATGTTTGTTTCTTAAGCAGTTCGCCTTCTTTCCCACTTGGCAGTGATTTTTGAGCGCACTCAGAACACCGTGCTCTGAAGTTCCCGATCGTCGAAGTAGAAAGCAAAAATGGCCACCTCTGAAAGCGGTGCGCGTGCGCTTCGAAAGCTCGCAGATCTCGAGATTCCGCTGCGTCTGCGACTGGTTTTATCGATGGATCGAGCGGCAGCGAATCTGAGGATGCTGCCTCTTCGTCGGACTTTGGCTCCGAGACCGACGACGACGCAAACCAGCACGGAACATCGGCGGCCGACTTAAGCACGCTGTTAGTTTCGCCTCTTGTTTCCGCTGGAGCGCTTGAGAGCCGGCGGCGATGGAGACTGATCGAAACTGCAGGATATGCTACAATCACAGGAAAATCGAGCAGAAAGCAAGAGTTTACGGGAAGACATGCAATTGCATCGTTTCGCGATGTTTTACCCCTGTGAACTGCTTCGCCGCATGGCACGCCCAACTGTAGTGCTTGCAGTTAAATTTTGGTAGTGGAAAGCCCGTTCAAAGAAAAATTCTGATTTTTTTCGGAGATAGTTCCTATAAGATGGTAATACATTTTGTATGTCTCACAATTCTCGTTACATTTTTTCTTAGTAAATACAAGCGGGTCTTTACAAACATTGTTCAATTTTATACCACAGCCTTAAGTTTGGCAATTTATATCTGTTTTTTATTACATACATCTCGTTAATAAAACTTTCATGCGTGAAAAGTACATTCATGCTGCTTTTTGTTTATGTATTACATAAAAATATTGAGTGCAGTTGTTCCTTCAGAAAAAAAATCACAGCTTCCGCCCGAAAGGCGAAGCACCGATTGCAATAGCAAATTAGTAGATAGCTGTACGAAGTAAGGATAGTAGTTTTATCGGCCCTATGAACAATTGCAAACGTTCGCTTACTAACTAAATTAACAATGACAGAACATGTAAGCGAGACTCAACGAGTACGTACAAAGAAATACATACACAGACAACGCTGTCTTTGTGTGTCTGCTTCCTTCTACGTCCTTGTTCAGTCGCGCTTACACATTCTATCATGGATTCAAACCAACTAGCCGGTCAACGTGTTTTACCTAATTTAACCAGCACAGTGTCACGCGCGCGCAGGTAAATATGTACACATCTCGCTCGATGAGCGCGGAAACTCGCTGTGAAAATTCTGGAGTGGGGAATCGCGGCAGCAGCAAGCGAATTGACCTTCATGCATGCATCGCTTCAGCGCGAACGAAACGTCGAAAGCACAGCGCATACAAAGGTACCGGCACTACGCGCACTTTGCAAGCATCGCAGATCGCTTGGAAGATGAGGCCCGCGCGGGCGCGCACTTTAGCCACGCCGCAGATTGCTTTCAAGACGCACGAGCGCCGGCAACGCGTCCCTACGGCGTCCGCGATTCGCGTGGCTAACGCCGTAGTAGACGCTGCGGTTGTCTCCGCTCTGTATGGAGCGGCGGGCGAGGAGGACATCGAGGCACCGTAACAGCCACCGGAGAAGAATAAAGCCCCTTAAACTTCGTAAAGTACTGCCACGCTTTGAAGAATGCCGCCTCCTCCTCGCGCGCTCTGGTCGAGGCCGACGCCGCGTCGCTATTGGCCTAATAGCATCGCGTGGGCCCTCGCACCGTGCATCAGCGCCATTTTTGCTCGAAAAGCATCTATCGAGTGGCGAGGAGCGCATGTTGCCGCCGTTGCCACGCTTGAGCAGTGTAGGCGGCGCCACGGTGGAGGAAGGAGCGTGAAAGAGAGGAGAAACGAGGAGGAGTGAAGGCGGAGGAGGAGAGTGTCACTACTTTACGAAGTTTAAGGGGTTTTAGAGAAGAACGCCCCCCCCCCCCTCCCTCGCGCGTCACAGGAGAGGGCACGCACCCGGGCCGCGTTCCTCGCTCGCGCACGTGATCGAACAATTTCTTTCTCTAAGACTGAACCGCGTTCGCAGGCTCACCCTCACACGATTTCACTCATACGGAACCTCACGGCGACGGCACAAATGTGCCTGGAGTGTCCATATAATTGCTGTCGCAATAAAAAAAAATAACCGGGCAGTTTCGACCGAAGGGCGAAGCACTTGAAGCGATAGCAATGTTTAGCCTCAGTGTTCTAGCAATACGCGCGGGAGGCACGTTGGCGCGACGCGGCACGTGAACTAAGCGCTGCTGCATAGCAGTAGGAGCAGCCCTGGCAGCTGCACTGTAACCTGGCGTCTCGGGACGCTGGACTGATGAGCGCCGCTAGCGGTGTTGCGGGTGTTGCGAGGCGAAACGCGAAGAAAACGACCTTGGCTGAGCTTGAAGGTCAGATCTACGGAACCAGTAGTAGTAGAGCTCACGCCCTAAATCTGGTGTTACCTACAAAAAACACCTATTTTCCCCCCACGGTTGGGAATGAGCTAGGTTCTCAGGTTTTGCATGCCAGAACCACAATTTGATTATGGCGCGCGCTGTGGATGGACTCTGGATTAATTTGGACCACCCTTTTGACCCGATGTGTGATACAGGGGCATTGTGCCTTGTGTGTTCCAACTCTCCACTTTTTCGATTAATGATTCAATGGCAATTAATCTGTTGATGTGGCATGAGCAAGAACAGGAAAGCAGGTATTTTTGTACTGCTGCACGCATTTCCCCGAGGCACTGCACATAGCGGTCACCTCCCTTGTTCGACCAAGATTCTTGGCACAGCACACTGTTTCACGAGCCACCTGAGCTTGAAGCTCGTGAATTATTGAAGGTTCACATTAGTTTCTTTAAGTTACCTGCTCATTTTCATTTGTTTAGTTGTGCACTATGTGTGCTGTGTTATGCCAAAGCGCATGCGTTTTGTCCATTTTTGTAGGTATGTAGGTGTGAAACCATAAACTATATTGTCGTAGTGCCTGAGGTTGTTCATGAATTAAGGCGAATGATGTTCTGTGTTGCAGCTAGAATTATTTGCTTTGAGTTCACATACATTTAACTGGTTACCTCCAGAGTTATTTCTGAAGATACATTGACAATTTTTTCTAAGTGATTGAAGAACTTCACTATTTCTTGAATGCAGAATGATCCGAATAACAGCGGTATAAGCAGTTCCCATACTCATCAGTTTTGCTTGTTGTGTGAATTATACAAGGGTCTCCAGCCAACTTTAGCTAACCTGTTAAAGGTTAGGGATCAAACACTGTAGGTCGTATAGTCAGACCTTGCACCGTGCTTTTTTTTTACCCGTTTCACTGTTGGATCGTGCGAGTCAATGCTCGACTTATATATATATATATACATTGGTTGCTGCCCTGTAAGGGCCCCCTTCCATTGAAGGGAGACATGAAGCCCTGGTTCCGCTACAGTATATTCGGTGCCAAAATACCTCATCCCAAGTGCATCAGTTTTGCAGAAGCAACTTCCGAAAACTTGGCCACATTAATCGTGCCTTCCGAGAAAACCGACACAGGCGGAGTTGCCCTAAGTGATTCAATAAGTAAACACAAGCAGCAGCTTGTGTTACGATGTGGCAGACTGAACGTGGAGCTGCAAATGGTTTCGTCCTGAACAATTTTATTGACAAACTAATTTTACGTTTAATATTCCCGTGCTTTGCAAGGCACCCGTGCAACTGCAGTGAAATGTGCAGTTTCCGATTTCCTCTTGCAGGCTAGGCGTTTAGCCATCGATAGCTGCGTGGACTCAAACGTTGTGTGAAGAAGAAGACGCGCCTCGCGGCACAGCCGCATCGCCAACACGCGGCTCGTCTCCGCTCGCGTTGTTGATTGCTGGCGTCCGTTTGGACAGTGCTTCGGGCTGCCTCGCCGTTCCCGGTCGCTGTGCCTTCGCATTAGGCGCCACCAATAAACCCTTTCACAATTGGTGGAGGTGCGGGGTACCGCCGACCACCACGCAACACGGACGACACGGTTCCCCAAACACCTGATGTGCGTCGAAGCTGCCGGATCGCTGGATTGCCTCCATTACTTCCGGTGTTTGAGATGTCCCACACCGAAAGCAACACTCACACCGCACCAGCGGCATCTTCGACCCAAACGATGGCTAGGCCTTGGCAGCGCTAACGCTTGGTAGAGCCTCGAACATTCTGAGGGAAGCCCGGCGAGGACGTTGAAGAATGGCTTAGCCACTACAAACGTGTGAGCAAGCACTACTGTTGGAATAGTGTAAGGCAACTTTCAAGCGTAGTCTTCTTTCTGGTGGACACGGCGCTCGTGTAGTTCGATAACCACAAGGAAACTCTGGCAACATAGGATCGTTTCTCGTACGAAATCAAGGAGCCTTTCGGTGATTCTGTCGCAGAGAAGAAGCAGGCAAAGCAAACGGTCCTCCAAAGCTCAAATTCCGGGCGAAACGTGCACGGCCTACACCGAAAACGCACTCAAGCTATGCTGTACGGCTAGTCCTCGTATGTCAGAGGAGGACAAAGTCGGTCATTTGTTGAAGGGAATCGAAGAGGTCGTTTACAACTTCCTCATTGCTAAAGAACACCTTAGCTCAGTCGCCGACGTAATACGTCATTGCCGTACCTTTGAGGCTCTCAAACTGCGCCGCATACCCCCGAAGTTTGGCTGGCTAGCGAAGGTAACAACTGTTGCAAGCATTGAAGACGACATCCCATCAGTCGATCTCGCGACGATCATCAGCCATATTGTTAGAGAGGAGCTATGTCGTTGCATGGAATTGAACACCGAGTTCCGCGATGGTCAACATCCGGACAATCTTCCACCAGCTCCCCTTTCTATCTCTGCTCGACTGTCGAGGAGTACCGCTCGAGAAGGCCAATGAGAACGCAACAGAACTACCACCGGGAAACCGGCAACGAGCGTGGTGAGAGATATGCCCGTTGTTCAGCAACGGCGCACCCGGAGCCACGGACATACCCATCCTACCCGAACGTTAGCCGTCAGCCTCCCGTGTGTTATAGCTGGGGTGTCACAGCACATATGTCACAGCTGGGTTGTCAGAGCGCACAGCCAACGCCCTATGGCGCCGAACGTCGTGACTTCAAACATTCCTGGCCTCCACGCTCCTTTCCTTCATCGATGACCTTCCCCATCAACAGTCCACGACGGAGTCAACGCAGCGCCTTACCCGTTTCAGACGCAATCTCTGCAACTGCAATCTCACTCCACGGTCTTCTCATGAATGTCGTTCTCCTTCACCAAGGTGACGTTCATTCTCACCACCACCGTCGGGAAACTAGACTGCGTGGCCGATGGAGGTGAACTCGCCAGACCCGACACGACACAGATACTTCTACCGGTTACAATGCTGAGAAACAAAGTGGAAGTGATAATTGTTGGTATATGCAGAATGGCCTGGTGGACGTCGGGGCTATGAGAACAGTTATGAGCCTTTCTTTTGTGGGAACAGTTATGAGCCTTTACGCCCGTCTGGTGCCTTGCAGCCGCTCCCGTGCCCTGCCGCACCCTTCGATCGCGTCGGCATCGACCTATACGGCCCGCTTCCTATGACACCAGACGGCAATCGGTGGATCGTAGTTGCTGTTGACCATTTGACACGCTACGCCGAAACTGCTGCTTTACCAAGTGCTACAGCGCGGGATGTAGCCTCTTTCGTCCTACATCGCTTCGTGCTTCGACACGGCGCACCTCGAGAACTCCTCAGCGATCGAGGTCGCGCCTTCCTCTCCGAAGTCGTCGAAAGTTTCCTTTCGGAATGCCACATTATTCATCGGACAAGCACGGCATACCATCCACAGACTAACGGGCTCACAGAGCGATTTAACCGCACACTTGGTGATATGCTCTCTATGTACGTGGCATCTGATCATGGTAACTGGGACCGCATCCTTCCATTCATCACGTTCGCGTACAACACCGCAATCCAGGCCACTACGGGATTTTCACCTTTCTTCCTCCTGTATGGCCGCGAGCCCACGCATACCATCGACACGCTCCTTCCATACCGTCCTGACGCCTCCGAGTGTCTACCTGTGTCCGACGTCGCCCGACAAGCCGCAGAATGCCGCCAGCTAGCGCGCTCCTTTACGGCAGAGCAACAGCAGCGCCAGAAAGAAAACCGCACCGACACGCGTCCAAACACCACCTACGCTCCAGGCGTTCTTGTGTGGTTGTCGGTCCCTTTCCAAACGCCGGGGCTTTCCTCCAAACTCGTCCCAAAATTCGAAGGGCCTTACCGAGTCTTGGAACAAACGTCCCCGGTGAATTTTCTCATTGAGCCCCTGTCACCACCTGAAGACTTGCGCCGGCGTGGACGTGATATTGTCCACGTCTCGCGTCTCAAGCCCTACCACGACCCTCTACCTCCCGATTCTTAAGGCGCCAGGATGGCTCTTTTTGTCCGGGGGGAGATTGTGAAGAAGAAGACGCGCCTCGCGGCACAGCCGCATCGCCAACACGCGGCTCGTCTCCGCTCGCGTTGTTGATTGCTGGCGTCCGTTTGGACAGTGCTTCGGGCTGCCTCGCCGTTCCCGGTCGCTGTGCCTTCGCATTAGGCGCCACCAATAAACCCTTTCACAGTTGGAATATTATTCACATGAAGCTCTGGCCCCCTCCAAAATTATTCAACATCTGTGCCATAAGAAATTCTGTAATGATGCTTTAAGTAGTAGGTGATTGGACTTGCCTGTACAGGTACACGCACAAAGAGCCTGTTCTCTCTTTGCAGCACAGGTGAGACCAGCAACTCACGGTGGCTGCACCGATAAACAGTACTTGTACTTGCACCATACCTGTCAAACAGCGCTTGAGAGCAGCAAGGCCAGAGAGATGGCATACATGCACACTGCTACAGTCATAATCCTAATCCTAATCCTAATCAAAAGTCATAATCCTAATGAGACTGAGGTCACCCACCATTTCATGCACTCACTTATTTGTCTGCTTCCATGCATTCAGCGCAAATTGCCTACATATCACAGCTCAATTTTAAATAAATTTTTATTTGTGAAAACAGTTCCTGCTGGCTTGTTAAATTTTCCAGTAATTCTCTGCTCTAAATGATTTGCCGGCAACACCATATCACCAGAACTGTACAAGCTTTAATATCGGTTTAGGGTTCAATACATACGACAGGCAAATTACAAAAAAGCAGATGCTACGTAGCCATCGTGCTTCATGGGCGATGTCTACATGCAAACCGTTTTTGGCACGACCATGGCTCCATGAAAATAGATTGGCTACACCTTCTAGTGCGCCTTTATTCTCGCTCCCTCTATTCCGTCCCTCGCAGTCTCGACGACATTGCAACACATAGCAATGTACACTACAGTCTCATTTTGGAAAAAAACATCTCACTAGTATCATTCAAATGCTCACATATGCGATTAAATTTTCCTGTGAAGGCCTGCAGATTAACCTATTACTGATACATACCTACATTGGACCTCAAATTGACCATGCTTAATGTCAAACAAAAGGAATGTTAAGAGGAAGCCTTAGCTCAGACCCAACTCCAACTCGGCCTATTCAAATACATGTAAAACACAAAAACGCTTTTCTGAAATAACCCCGGGCCGATTTTAATGAAAATTGTTGTATTTGAGAGAGAAGCACGAAGTTAACAAATTCATAGCTTTGCATCAAAAACAGATATCGCGATTCTGTGAATGGCATCCATTAGATCATTGAAAGCGGACAAATTCGATGTGTCATTTTACATTTTACGTGAATTTGTTCCATTGTTTACAAGGGTTCTGCAAAAGCTGTATTTTCATATTACTAATTTTTTTTTAGATTCATGTGTAACATATCAATTTTGTACGCTTTAGATATATTATTAGATGCAACTCACAGAACTGCGATATCATTTTCGTTGCAGTTACAGAGTTGTGAACATGATAGTTTCGTTTTCTGAAAATGTTCGATATTTGCCAATCTTTAATAAAAAATTGACGACCTAAATCAAAGAGTTCTAAACCAACAGTCACAAGATATTAAGTTTTTCTTTTAAATACAACAAACTTCGCCAAATTTCGTGCAGTGGTTGCCGAGAAAAACGAGTTCTCCTTTCCCACGTATTTAGATTGGAGCATCTGAGCTAAAGCTTCCTCTTAAGCTATGTTGCCTTGAATAATTCGGCATTTCCCTGTAAGAACAAATGGCCCCGTACATCATCATCTCCCTTTGCAACATGCAACAGCTTTTCCCTTATGACTATGCAGTCCGTGCCGTTGCATGTTCAAATCAACCTTTAGCAGATTTCCCACCATTTAATGACAAATACAAGTCCAGTTCATCCAATGATATGTATTCTTTATAATTACATAACTGCAAACAGCCCATTCACCTGTTTTGCATTGTCTTGTAAAATGCAGGTGAATACAAATACAGACTTCACCAAGCTTCCAGTTTATCACAATGCCTTCACATATCACAAACGGCTCCAGCCTTTGGTCTAGTGTCAACAAAGTGGGAAAAAGAAACAGCTTCACATTCGAAGCATCTTGTGGA